>NW_008824231.1:4661270-4666200 GCF_000699105.1 Pygoscelis adeliae | reverse complement strand
AATGATAATGATAATAATATGATAATAGTAATAATACACAAAACAAGTGATGCACAGTACAATTGCTCACCACCCGCCGACCGATGCCCAGCCAGTCCCCGAGCAGTGGCCCCCCCGGCCAGCTTTCCCCAGTTTATGTACTGAGCATGACGTCACATGGTATGGAATGTCCCTTTGGCTAGTTTGGCTGTGCCCCCTCCCAGCTCCCTGTGCATCAGTCGGTAGAGCATGAAAAACTAGAAAGTCCTTGGCCAGTGTAAGCACTACCTAGCAACAACTAAAACATCGGTGCCTTATCAATTTTGTTCCCATCCTAAATCCAAAACACAGCACTGTACCAGCTACTAGGAAGGAAATTAACTCTATCCCTGCTGAAACCAGGACAGGTGGACAGCTGGTTTTTAGAGGTAAGTGTCCTCTGAGCATCTGCAGTAACAAATAGCCAACTATTTCAACATTTTTTTGTATGCTGTCTATTATGCAAGATACTTACTTAATTGATGTTTTGTTTTGTTTTGTTTTTTTCTTGATTAGAATTTCCTATACTTCTTCCTATGCCTGTAATTTGGAGCTGGTTTTCTTCCCAAATAAAAGCTTCAGAAAGCTATCAGTTGTGCAGGGTTTCTAGCAGGTAAGTCATTAATTATTCATTTTGATGAGTGTGACCACTGCTGTGAGACAGCCCCAGGAAGATTTCCAAAGGACCATTTGGTAATAAATATTCAACAATTTGTAATGTTTAGTTCTGATTCATGTCCCAGTACCCATCAATGGCTGGACGTGTCCACTGTCCATGCATAATATCTCCTTTCACCATCATCTAATGACATCAATATCATTCATTGCACCATCTTGAAACAGAAAATTAACAGATTTTTAAAGTCACCTTGTCAACTCTAAGACTACACTTCAGCCTTGTAAGTCCATAAACTCTCTTTAAATGCTTATTAAACCTTATAAATGATGCTTTATTTCAGTGGAGCTGCTCTCATTTACAGTGTAAGATAATTTGGTTCATTATTTGCAAATGGAAGTGAGACAGAATTGAAAGATATGTGGAAAAATGACAGTGGCAACAGGCAGCATACTCTTAAAAGGATAAGAATGGTAGTTGGGAGGTATTTCCAACCCTAACCACACAGTGAGTAATCAAATACTTGATTTAGAATCTAGTGATGTGTTTTTTGTTTCTTATCAGGCAAATTCATACAATTCTGGTCAATCTGATTTTGCATATTTTTTCTAAGTAGTAGAAACATGAAAATCATACTTATACCAAATATACGTGAGGATATGAATCATCAAAACTTTTTAACAAGTGTTTCAATCTGTCATTTTTATATGTTCAAATCAACCCATGATTCCTGAGAAAGAGTTGAAAACTGAATGAACATTGACAATGCCTTTCTCATTTTAAACAAGCCCACAGAGACAGAGGAATGAAACTTTTGACTGGCAGGTGGTTCTTCAATAAATGCCAATACTGATGACATGGTAACACCAAAGTGCCAGGTTGAACCAAGTTTGGCATCAGAAAGGTCATGGAGAAGAATATGAAACTCAGTATGAGGTTGTAGTTACTACAAATAAGTAAATCTTGGTAGAAATGAGTGAACTTAATTTTTTCCTTCAACCTTCTTTATTTCTCCTTTTTATGATGTGATAGAAAAAAATACAAGTTTCTTCAAATGAGATTGACAAGCATGAAGAGCGGGAAGGAGTGAGGATAATGAAATAGGTGTCAAAGTTGACAGTATAAGGAACAAGAATAAAATTACCTTGGATGTCTCTGATACTGAGATTATGAATAGTTATGCTCTCACTTACACTTTCAGTAGCACCACTAATATTAATAGCATGATGCACCCAACTGTGAAAACAACATAAACTGGAGTAAATGTGATTCCTTATATTAAACATTTAAAATTTGTCAAATTTTAAAAGTAATTATTAGATCTCCAAAATCTGAACTGGATAAAACATTCATATTGATAAGTTAAATTAATTAGGTTGACTATTTATAATTTTTAAAAATGACCCTCTCTGCTACCTAAAATTTCACAATGAATGAAGTAATCCAGTAAATAAAAAAATGTTGGATTGTTAGTCACAGAGACTAGATTGATTTTACTTAACTTTAACCTTCTGAAAGTTAAGCATCTTGTCTAGGCTAGTTGACAAGACTCCATCTATAGCCCAAGCAGGGAGAGAGACACCCCCAGAAAGTAATTTATCAACTGCTAAGATTCTGTCTGAGATAGATAGGCCAAGATGTCCTCAGGACATACCTGTCTCTTTCCCTTGGCAACAGAGAAAGCCTGCACAAATCTCGTAGGTGTGATGCCTAACGTTTGGATGGTTAATGTTAGGTAAGCTGAATCCTGCCCTAAGTTCCCCAGGTTGTTTTGAGTTATAAGGGGCTGCAAGGTTTTCATACTGACTCTAAACAGAGAATTCTGTTGGACTGAAAGGGTGAATCACTCACTATGGATATGTAAAAGTAATTAGTATAATTTTAGAAAGAATAGCTATCAGTCACATGAGAACTTCTAAATATTCCTATATTTGTAAGACTCTCATTTCAGGCCCTCTCATGCTTCCAGTATATAATGAATCAGAGCAGTTGTAGAGTTTGGACTCCAGAAATCACAAATCTATTACTACTTTCTTCACAGTGAATCCTCATCACCTATAGGTTTTAGACAGAAAAAAATATTTTTCATCTAGAAGTAAGCTACTATATTCTGAAAAGGTTTAAGTGGAAGAATAGAATCATTTAGGTTGGAAAAGACCCTTAAGATCATGGAGTCCAACCATTAACCTAGCACTGCCAAGTCTACCACTAAACCATGTCCCTAAGCCGCACATCTACATGTCTTTTAAATACCTCCAGGGATGGTGACTCAAAGATGCCTAATGAGATGCCAAAAAAGATGCCCAAGAAGGGATTATAGCCTTCTATGGCACCTCATTAACCCTGTCCAGTGTGGGCTGCACCTCAACTGCATGACCCAGTCAGTGTATAAGCAGGGAGCTGTGCTAAACTCTCCTATACCCATTCTACCTTCTATACAGGGCTTCGCATGGCCCTAGAATTTCTTCATAAAATGTTTTTATTACCCCCCAAAATATGCAGCAAATAGAACTAAAATAATGGAAGTACGTTTTGGTATGTCTTACAGGACAGGGTACTGAAGAGACATGCATAGAGTCTGACTGTGATGGCTGAAGTTACATACTTTAGATCTGCTCATTAGTGTGCCTTTAGTCTGAGAAACAATATCCTAGTGATAAATAGTATTCTCACAGC
This sequence comes from Pygoscelis adeliae, assembly GCF_000699105.1. Taxonomy (NCBI): domain Eukaryota; kingdom Metazoa; phylum Chordata; class Aves; order Sphenisciformes; family Spheniscidae; genus Pygoscelis; species Pygoscelis adeliae. The sequence continues at coordinate 4,662,890 of NW_008824231.1, read as the reverse complement.
TCTGCTCTGACATGCTGCTGTCTCTATTTATTCTATTCATTTCATGTGCTTGAAATATTTCCATTTATCTAGTAGAGTTACTCAAAATGGAGATCTGGTACCTCCCTGAAGCAATATAACTCAGTATGAAATAAATAGGAAGGGAATGAAAAGCTGGTCCACATCAAGTTCTTCAAGGTATTTTAAAGGTCTTAAAGGCATTAGCTAACCAAGTAGCCGTGGCAGTCTAGAGACTTATTCAAATAACTGAAGAAACTGTAAATAAATAAAGAAAATTAGGTAGATAGTTAGGAAGTTTTAATAAAAAAGACAAGTTGTCTTGTATCAAATCTTCAAAATATAGTTTTTGATTTATTTCTGATCTTTAATATTTAATAACATCGCATTAAAGTTATAACAAGTTTTAATTACTAGAACTAATTATGTCATTGTAGAAAGAAAGTTGATCATGCAACCATCACAGATCCAGGAATCAAAAAATAAGACCCTGAAGAATTAGTATCTCTAGCATTACATTAATACAAAGATAGAAAGTAAAAGATTTGTGGGTACCTGGAACTGAAGGACATCCGGCTTATGATTCACAGCTATTCACTATAAACAAACACACAAAACCCCCATAAGACAGAGGAAAAATAATAAATGGAATACCCAGATACAGAAACTTTAATACATGGGAGATAACAGAGACAGTACCAAAGGCCAGAGCTTGCAGATCACTGAAGGGACCACTGGAGCGTAGCCTTGGAGAGCTTAGAAACTGGTCACGTAGTGGAAACAAGATCATCATGGGTCTCACAGGAAAAAAAAAATTGTGGGATATTCAAAGGGAATTATGGAAATATGAAACTTTTTATTGGAGGCTTAGGGGAGGGGCTGAAGGTGGGGAAAGGGAAAGATCAAAGTGGATGGGATAATCTATCCAATGTGGGTGTGGGAAAATGGAAAGGAGGGGATAAAAGAGGCCAGTCCCATGTAAGCAGGCTCTTGGTCCATATGTCCATCTGGTTGTGGTGGGTGGATGTCGGCTGGATACCAGGTGCCCACCAAGCCACTCTATCACTCCCCCTCCTCAGCTGGACAAGGGGAGAAAAATATAACAAAAAGCTCATGGGTTGAGATAAGGACAGGGAGAGATCATTCACCAATTACTGTCACAGGCAAAACAGACTTGACTTGGGGAAATTAATTTAATTATTGCCAATGAAATCAGAGTAGGGTAATGAGAAATAAAACCAAATCTTAAAACATCTTCCCTCCACCCCTCCCTTCTTCCTGGGCTCAACTTCACTCCTTATTTTCTCTACCTCCTGCCCCTGAGCTGCACAGGGGAACAGGGAATGGGGGTTGCGGTCAGTTTAACTCATGTTGTCTCTGCCACTCCTTCCTCCTCACACTGTTCCCCTGCTCCAGCATGGGGTCCCTCCCATGGGAGACAGTCTTCCATGACCTTCTCCAACATGGGTCCTTCCCACGGGCTACAGTTCTTCACAAACTGCTCCAGCATGGGTCCTTTCCATGGGGTGCAGTCCTTCAGGAACAGACTGCCCCAGTGTGGGACCTTTCCACGGGGTCACAAGTCCTGCCAGCAAACCTGCTCCAGCGTGGGCTCCTCTCTCC
>NW_008824231.1:4648094-4661254 GCF_000699105.1 Pygoscelis adeliae | reverse complement strand
CCAGCGCGGGCTTCCCATGGGGTCACAGCCTCCTTCGGGCACATCCACCTGCTCCAGCGTGGGGTCCTCCACAGGCTGCAGGTGGATATCTGCTCCACCGTGGACCTCCATGGGCTGCAGGGGGACAGCCTGCCTCACCATGGTCTTCTCCAGGGGCTGCAGGGGAATCTCTGCTCTGGCACCTGAAGCACCTCCTCCCCTTCCTTCTTCACAGACCTTGGTGTCTGCAGAGTTGTTTCTCTCACATATTCTCACTCTTCTCTCTGGCTGCAGTTGCACAGTTTTTTTTTTAATTCCCCCTTCTTAAATATGTTATCTCAGAGGTGCTACCTCTGTCACTGATTGGCTCAGCTTTGGCCAGCAGCAGGTCCATCTTGGAGCTGTCTGGCATTGGCTCTATTGGACATGGGGGAAGCTTCTCGCAGCTTCTCACAGAAGCCACCCCTGTAGCCCCCCCCACTACCAAAACCTTGCCATGCAAACCCAGTAGACTGGTCTAGCCAGTAGTTGCTGCAGACTGACCTGTCTTGTTAAACTTGCTGTCTCTTCTCTGCATGAAATTGCTCTCTATCGTGTGTGATTTGCTAATGAACTTCAAGCAGGACTAGCCCTCAAGCAGGAGACTGAATCTGGCCAGACCCAAGGTTAGAGCTGTGTCTAGGTGTTTATTCTGGACATGCCCACAGAGCCAGGGCTCAAGAGACCCACAGATGTGCCTGTGCCCATGGGTTGGGAGAGTGAAGGCATCTGTTCATTTGTAAGCGAGCTCTAATCCTGATCACCTGAAGAGGAGACACAGGATCAGCCCTCAGTGCTGTTCACAGTGATGAAAGTGCTGCTGGTGCATTTATGGGTGCCAGTAAAAGCACTTCTCTCTCTCTCTCTCTTGATCTGTATGGCTGGATGCATGTCTGCATGTGTATTATACAGGTCTTTGCGCATTGTGTGTGCATCTGCATCTTTACAATACATGCTTACTTAGCCTTGCTGCTGGCAGCACATATGCTTGGGAGCAGGAGCAAACCGCTAGAGAGGAGAAATCCCCTGGGTCTTCAAGTCCTCCAGATCTGACTTCCCTTAACAATTAGAAAACTGAATGTCATCTAAATGCAATGTTCAGAGCATTCAATGATTTGTGAAAGATATTATGTGCTCTGGCTGTTAAAGTTATACAAAAATTTACATGTGGATTTTTAAATCAACTCAGATTTTTTAAAAATCTTGATTTGGAAATATTATTATAGATATGTACTTAAAACAGTTAATATTAAGGTAAGTTAGATGTATTCATATTACGTACTAAAAGAAGCACACAAAATCTAGGAGACGGTGATTTAAAAACACATGGAAAACATGTGAATTCCCTAAAGAATAAGGAAGGACAGACATTGTACTTATTTTTAAAAAGAAGTAAGAGGGAAGACCTAGGTCCCTCAGCTTATCCTCAATACCAGAAACATTCTGGAGCAGCTTGTTAATTAGTTTGGATGCACCCTGCGGATAAGGTGATAGGGAACAGCTGACATGGATTTGTCAAGAAAAAAAAAGTCATATCAAATCAATCCAAGTTCTTTCTGTGGAAGGGTAATTGCCTACTGGACAAGGGAGAAGCTATAGATTTGATATATCTTGACATTAGTAAGCATTTTCACACAGCCCCATTTGGCACTGTCATAAATAAACTATAGAGGAACACAGTCTAGCAGTAATTGTCACATGGAGGGTACACAATGGTTTGAAAAGCTGAACTCAGCCACTACCCAATGGATACCATCAAATCTGGAGGATTTTCCAGTAAAATTAACCAACATAATTAACAATAATATAATACCAATTACTAAACGAGTAGCAAAAGCCAGTACCAGTATAATTAATTGATTGAATAATTAATTAATTGATAGCACAAGGAAGGCTTTCTAGGCAGTCTGTTTAATCCTTGTCATTGGAGGCATTTAAGAGTGAGTTAGACTACTGTATGTTGGGGGTAGGTTTTTGTAAGTTTGATGGATAGATGTGACTAGACAGATGTTTGATGCTCCCTGTGGCTCTATGATCTCTTTGCTACTTTCTTTCTCCTTGGGTCTGTCACAGCTTCTGACATTACTTTGGGGTGGTCGCTTGCTTCTTACCTCAAGCCTTACTGCATCTTATAAAATCCCTAATATCTTTTACAGTATCTAAAATAGAGGGACTGCTTGGCACAGTTTAAAAAGGTTTTGGAATGAAATCACTGTATAAGCACAAAGTTTTTCCATTATGTGTCAAATAAGTTATTTGTGCCATAATTTTCTAGTGATAGCTAGAAGTTAAAGAGTTATCAGGCTGCCTATTGTGTGTGTGCATATATAGATGTATTAAACAGAAAGATTGTATATAATTTCCTTTAATTATATCTTTGCCTATTAAAAGCCAACTGAATGCATTTTGTACCACATGATCAATGGTGTTAAATCACTTGCATTTCATTGCTGAAATTTTTTTTTTTGAGATTCACTACTTGGGGCTATAATAGATTTCCTAATTGTAAATCTCAAAATTATGTTCTGCCTAAATTACAGTGTAACTTGCAGCAGAACATGCTTTGTATCCAAATATAGGGTTTCACGTTTTGTGTGAAATGGAAAAGCATTCTGTTAAAGATGGTTTTGCATAAACTTGCATTTGTTTTACTGTATTCAGTGTGTTTATAGAATAATCTATATTTATGTAACATCTTTCCCACTACACACACATGAACACACTGAAAGAACTTTGAAGTTGTAAAGTCAAATATTTCAATTCAGGAAACCAGAGAGTGCTGAAATTCTGTGGGTAGGGGTTTTTTTGTTTGTTTGTGGGTTTGTGGGTTTTGTTTTTTCTAAGCCGTCTGCTAGATGAACATCATCAGTCAGTGTTTGATTACACAATCTCATAATATTCTTTGTGTTTATAGGGTCTGCTTTTGAGTGTGGTCTTGGAACTGCTCTTAGCTGACAGATAAATAGACTTGGCAAACCACATGCAAACTGTAGAGTAAGATTTGTTTCCTTGTAATGAAAAGGAAAGCAAATGATGTCTGTAGCTAACAGCAGCCAAGATGCTCTCAAAAAACCCCTTTCATTTCCTCCCTTTACCAACAGACACTAACCTCAAAAAAGAAAACTGCAGTGTAAAAGCTCAGAGGAATCTACTAAGAAGCTTCGAGTATGGCACCTATTCAGACACATTCCTCATGTTATGTGTACTGAGATAGCTGCTTCTAAGTAGCTTCCCACCCAGCGTGCAGACACCCAGAATCATCTTTCACCTAACGTAAGTGGTGAGGTTCTCCCTATAGTTAGGGAAGACTCTCAATGTAACCTGACAAAATAGCTATGTAGAGGCTTTCAGAGGCACCTGCTTCTTTTGGCCTACATCTGGGCTACCCCATGGTTCTCAGTTTTCTTCCACAGACCAAGGTAGAAGAGGGAAGGGATGTGAGATAAAGGTATCCTAGATCTTATCCCAGCATTGAGTTAAAAATAAGGCATTTTGCCATAACGTGTAGTTAGTTCATAAAACAACTCTCAGTACTGTAACTCAGAATGAGTCACTTCTCAAACTTCTCACTAGTGTTAGCTGACGGATCAGGGTGAACTTGATGAAAAAGATGAAAATATGCTTTTCAAGGAAACAATTTCCAGCCATTTTAAAATGCTGTCATTTACCCCATTTGAACTTCTAGAGGTGCAAAGTGATTTTCAGTTAAATGAAACTGGTCCTCAAAGTGTTCAAACGGCCTTAGAATTAAAGTGTTTAAATAACATAAGTCTGTAATTAAGTGAAAGCAGTTTTGTAGGCAGGCGCATAAACAACATTTGCATATTTGGACCATAAGCCATCTTAGCACAATTACTCCGTTTATGAGTCTAATATGTGTGACCATAGCATAGGGAAGCCAGGTTAGTAGAACAAGCAGTATAAAATCAATATTATGTGACAGATATTTGGCCTTCAAATAGCTTCAGTCTTCCCACTCACCTAGAAACTTTGTTCCCTTTTCTTTGAATTTCCTCTCTTGCCTTCCTAATTAACAGGATTCCTATTTGCCCCCAAACCGTGTGACCCTCAGTTGGCTTCTTTATCAGTCTGTGCCTTGGTTCATACTTTTCACAGAAGACAGTCTCTGCATGGGTTAGCCACCGTTAACACCTGAGCTTCTGGTGTGTGATATGGCCTTTGGTTCAAATCCTGTCTGATTTCCTAAACGAAAGCCAATGCTTATGCAAATGTTTCTGTCTGCATAAAAATGCTGAGGCCTGAAAACCTATATAAGAGTGAAATTTTGAGACTTATTCCCATCTGTGTTTTTCGAGTCTGGGCAGCCAAAGAACTGACCCATATAACAAAAACAACTTTAAGCCCAGCATTTTCAGTTCTAATGGATGGACATTCTCTGACAAAAAACCACTTTGTTCAAAAATCTCTGTCTAGTTGAAGACTCAGTTTTGCTGAAATACCTAGAAAGCCAGACAGTCTCACGAATGGTTAAGTTGAGCGGACACAGTGAGGAGACCACTGGAAAATTCATCTCAGATAGACATCATCAAGAGATTCAGGATCAGCTATACATAAAACAGAAACTACACAGTCGTACTGGTGTTATTCTTTCTTTACACAATTATTTCCATTCAATTTGTCACCTCTGCTTAAGCCCTGATTCATCTCACCTATGTTTATGTACCTAACAGAGGTACTTAAGTTGGAAGCATAAGCATACTTAACAGTTAAGGAGAAAGAAAGGCATCTCCACAGGATAATACAGACTTAAGATGGTCTAAACCCCCAGTAGAGATGCTTGTCTCTGTCCTCTGATAACAGCCAGTGCCTGCAACAGTCATGCTCCCAAATTAGGTCCTTTAGTTAATTGGGTCAATCAGGATCCATCTGGGACATTGTCTTAAATTAGAATAAGTATTGCTGCTCTCTTCCTTCACATTTTCTTTTTTTTTTACAGTACCTGAACAATAAAATCTTATATTTGATTAGTTTTTGCTCCATGCTGCAATCTAATATAACAGCACAGGATAAGCAAATATTTAGTTGATATTATGCCGTGATCCTGGCAGACTTTCTAAGCCAATTAGGGTCAATGTGGATCAGTTTTATGCCTTCGGGGAGCAGTCAGCCATACACTGATTCAGAGAAGCAGCAGAGAGGATGGTAGCAGGAACAATAGGACTGCCTTGGGTCTTTGTATTAATTTAAAAAATACAGTGGAGGAAAATGCATGAATGAGTTTGTAAGACTTTAGCTTCCTGGCCTGTGCAGAAATGCTGGTTCCAACTTGTAATATCCCTAGTGGCAATAGCTACCCAGAGGGTGTCATCTTATCTTCTGGATAGCTGTATGTCTGCAGATGCTGACTGTACTTAATATATTGGCAGGGACTGTGGGAATGGAGGCCAGCACTTACACACGTGGTTGTTAAATTCCTAAGCTGAGCCCTCCAGCGAATATTGTAAACATATCTTCAACACAGCAGGAACAATTCTACACGAGCATTATGCTTCTTTTCCAGGAGGAATGTTGACACTAATTCTTATAAAAAAGGAATGAGCACAGGGAGTCTTTTGACTACAGTGTAGCTGAAATGGGTAAACGAATGAGATCCTATTGCTACAGGAAGAAGTCAGACAGTAATGATGTGACAGTAAGCACCAATCACAAGATATCTGGGAAGACAAAGAACAAGGGTTAAATCACAGATGTGGCAGTTCAGCTTCCTTTCTTATACATTACATATCAGGTGTCATGCTCAAATACCAGAGAGATGAAAAGCTGTGCAAGGAGTCATGCAGGTGACCTCTATACACCCAAATGCTGTATGTATGTATCTTTAAAGGGTGAACAGGAGTTCTGTTACATAGCTGAAAAAAAATTAAATTTGTTGGACTCAAACAAAATACCTGTAACGCATTGCCTCCTTAGTCTTTTGTCCTCATCTGTAAAATAGGAATAATAATCTCACCGTGCTGCCAACTATCTACAGTGAGATTCCGATTCAGTGATTTTAAGGCCAGAGGCTCAAATAGTTCATCATATCTGATATGCTTGGATGCACAAAATTTCATTCATTATTCCTGTATTTACCCTAATAATTGGCATTTGAATAAACAGAGCCTCTTTTGTAAAGGGTCTGAGCTTTTTTTGAAGATTATAGGATATGGAGTCTATCTTTCCTGATAGCTTTTTGTTAAAAATATGTCTCATTTCCAGCTTGAGCCAATCTAGCTTCAACCACTGTTTCTTGAGACGTGTTTCTTTTCCAGTCTGTAAACCGTGAGATTTACATTTATGTGAGAATTTTGAGTCTGTGAATCATGTGCTACAGGGGTAGCACAGTGGGTCTTGAACTCAGTACCACCAGATATCCATGCAGTAAAAGCAAGAATAGTTCTTCATTTTACTCAGCTGCAGTAATAATATTGATGTGGGGAAATGTAGGGGAAGGGTTTGATCTAGAGGCATTTGAGTTAACAGCAGTTCTCCTCAGCCTGCCTTAAATGTATTAGTGTTCCCACTTTCAGTTGGTAAAGGGGAAAATAATGGTAAGTGTCACATTACATGGCAATTTGAGCCTGTTCATTATAAGCATACGGGAGATATTTTCTCAGCAGTGCTAGCACCAGAACACAATGCAAGTGCAAGAACAGCAAATCACTGCAATAACCCAATGGTCAAATAAATTAATTCAGATAAAGAATAAAAAAGCCCAACAGTTTTAATTTCTTTTTATCCTTTCAGACATGAAAATGACATTTAAAGGCAGAGTCATTACACTGTGCTTTTCACCTGATAAAGAAACAAATCTCTGCTAATATTTTTTAACTCTTCCTTTGTTATAGTTGAACCAGTTTATGTTTATTCTGCTTCCTGATGGTTTGTTGAGAATCATATGATAGGGTAGACTTACAGCTCCAGCCCTGCACATTAGAATATGGGTATGTTGACAAAGGTAGATTAATGTCTGTGTTCAGCACAATACCTCTATGCCATGTGAAGACACATGCTTTAAAAGAAAAAAAAAAAAAAAAAAACCAAACTAAAATGCTGCAGCTTTTAAAGCATGCTCTTATGTTAATTCTGCTAGGCTACTTTGTGAAAGGAAGAACAGGACTGGAATGTGGCATTATTTACATGAGTAAATATCCCTGTAAAAGTAGGAAAACCTGAAATTTATTGACCTCCAGCTTGATCTCTCTGGTCCTATATTGCTGGATTATAGCTGCTGAGAGGAAAGGAGAGGAACTTTTGTACTTCCTTACACAGAACAACAGAGATAAGTGATGCTTCACAGTCCTTTTTGGTGCCCAAAGTGGGCATGAGGAATTCAAGATAAGGATAGTAATTAGGAGAGGTAATGGGCAAAACATGGACTGAACATTGCTAGAGAGTAAAGAGCGGAATGATTGAGGGGGATTTATGTTGTTGTAATTGTGGTGAAGGGATGAGGGGTGAATTGTGTGTAAATTGTTCACTTTCATTTGGTATTAAAAAAAAAAAAAGTCATTGTAAGACCGATTAGTTTTATTTATTGATCACAGTGTTTGAAAATGTGGAAAATCAAAGCTAGGGTTTTAGAAAACAAGAGATCTCAGCAAACTGCATAACAACAGCTCAGCAGCTTGTACAACATGCTTGCTGACATGTCTAAAATACCAAGGAACTACTTGTTTATCAAAATAAAAAAAATCAACATCCTTTTGGAAAAGGAAAGAAATGTCTAAAAAATAAAAAATACATTTGAAATCAAACACTTAAAAGTCTGCTCAATTTAACATATGACTCAATAATCCAGATATTTTCTTATTGACTAGTAAAATTCAACTCTTTTAATAGCATTTTAAGTGTTTACTGCCTTGTAACTGTAACTGTAACCCTTTTTCTTTTTGCTTGTCATTCTTGCAGGTGCAGTGATAAAGCATTATCTAAGAGTGTGGCTACTCTACTTTCATGACCATTTGTGGTGGCAGACTTGTATTCCAGAGAAGTACAAGAGGTAGAAGAGTGCAAATGGTTTAGATCTAGTCATACATTCACACTACACTTTTCAGTAAGGAGTTTCAACCTATTATCTGTCTATTCCCCATAAGGTCAAAACTGTCCCCTTTGAACTTATCAAAACCTTCTCTCTTTCTTGAGATTAAATTGCCAAGGATTTATTTTGTGAGCTGCTGGAGTGGAGTACTCTAATACTCTCTGTATACTGTCTGTCAGTTGTCCATCTTTAATGAGCCCAGGATGATCTCTGTTTATAAAAATGAAGTTATGTTTCATGAAGCCCATTATTTAGAACTGTAGTTAGGATTTATAGATCTGTGTTTAATAGTGAAAGAGATCTGCAGGATTAACATACCATTAAGACTTTTCCAGGTGTAGGCAACAATGTGATAACAAGATCTCACAGAAATGACTCTTCCTCATTTGACAGTCCATTAAATGTATCAGTATCCTTATTAGTAGTGTTAAAATTGTGATTTTGATCATAATCTTTATTCACTGTGCTAGGAGCTGTACAGATATACATTAAAAAATCCTATACTACAGTTAGATTATAAATTAAACTAATATCTATTAGATAACCAGTATCAGTAAGTTAATATCCATCAGTTTAGTAGTTAAACAATGAACTGCACATATCATAAACCTGACATATTCACAGACAAAGCTGTGCTAAGGCTTCATGGAATTATTACCCCAAGCTGAAACATTTTCATCATTTCTGAAGTTGGCTCTTCTCTGCTTTTTTCCCCTCCCTTTTTCTTTCCTTAATACACACCCCAAAGTTGCATTATGTTTAACTGCTTGATTTTCAACAATTAAATCAGGGTGAAACTTTTAAAGGGGAGTGTGACAAACTGTCAAATGCAAGGCTCCCCACAGAGAAATAGGCTGGAGCGTCAATATGGGAGAGGCAAAATTGTTCTTCAACTCCCTCTTCTATGTCATATTTCATTGCTGTGAAAATTCAGGTTTGGAATAAAAGAGGATGTTAAGGATCTGGCATTGCTCAAAGTGACAGTGAGAATGTGGCAGATTAAGTTACAAAGCAACAGAGGCAAGTAGTCATGGCCAAAACATGATGTTGTTGAGCTGAATAGAACTTGCAGGGACATATGTACATGCAAAATGTTGCGTTTGTTGGGTTTTTTACATGCTTAGAATCTTTGAGGAATTAGCAAGTCATCTTTGCAGCATTTCATGGTAAATCTCTGCTGTCACATAAACTGAATCAAGGACCAAAATTGAGATAGGTGTATGCCATTAAAATGGTTGGAAAGCTATTTTTTTTAGCTGTATCAAAATAAGATTGATTTGGCCTTGAGTCTCTACACCCAGAGAAATTCAGGAAGTCAGTTCTGTAATTAAAAGATTCACTTGAGAAGTACTAAATTAGGAACTGTGATTACACTAGTTGTGTAGTGGTCCTGTAAGGACATAAGACTGGAGTGAACATTTGGAAATTATAAAATCCAGTCCCTTGTTGCCACACATAACCCATATAGTATTTTACACTGGTCACAAACTCGGAAGATCTGACTCTCTGGCTCTATATTCTACTCTAAGAGAGTAGAATTAGTCTTGAACTCCTCAGTTACAGACTCTCCAACAGGGGAAAATACCCAGAGAAAGGAGAAATACTTATCCTTCTCCATAAATCCTGGTACATGAAGGAAAAGGCATATTAGAAATTATGAAGAAGAGTATTCATAAAATAATTGTTCTCATAGTAATTTGATTGTAGAAAGGCCATTTTCATCCAATATACATTAGGCTCCAAGGGGTGCCTAAAGTAGGATTGAAATAAGACTCAGGGATCTAATTGGTGACTTTGCAAGTAGCTGTCTCTCCTTAAACACTGACTCACGTGCATAATAATGTTCTCATTTTCCCCACTGACAATGTTCCAGTTCTCCATTTTGTATGATAATATAAATGCTTATGGCCCTCTTGGAACTGTTTCAACTATGTTCTACTTATGAGTTAAAAAGAGATTGTGGATACAGATCTTTCATACAATTTTTCTAGTCTCAGGAAATCTTATGCAGCTAGTGATGTCACTCCCATGGAGAAGAAAAGATTACATTTATTTTACTGGCTTCTGAAGCATGTGGGGAAAAGAATCACTGGAATAAAAAACAAAACACTTTTTTGTGGATTAATAAATAATGCAAGCTACAAGGAATCTGCAGCTGCTCTTAAAGTGGGTGATTTTTTGCAGTAATTCCCTATGTTCTCTTTTACATACAAAATTGAGATAAAACCTGAAATTCAGCAGGCATATAGTAAAGATGATGCATTGAACTCTGATTTTTTTTCTATTCATATTATTCCCTATTCACGGTCTTTTCAAGGTTTAATCTCCTTTACATTATTGGACTTTCAATCATCTATTATTCTGCCCCTTAATTTATTTTCTCTTTGTTTTTCAATTTATTTCTTCCCATGAGTATTTCAAAGATGTTTTGTCAATTAAAACAGAAAAAGAAAGGAAGACCTGCCTAACTTACATAGATTTATATAAATGCCCTGTGCCATGGGTTTAGAAATTGGACAAGCAGTTGTCCTACATTTAAAGTACAATTGCATTTACTGTACTGTTTACCTCATTAAAGGAATTACACTATTGCTGTATAGAATTCTTGATTCTATACCATCTTCTGATTTATTTTATGTTTCTCCTGGTTTGCATTCCACTGAGTAATATTAAGTAATTGCTAGGTAAATGCAAAGCTGTCTTTCAAGAAACAATGGTACTCAGTTATAAGTTGTCTTCTAAAATGTATTACACTCTAATCAAACACAGTTCAATACACCTAGCACTATAACAAATATTCTACACAAACAATCACTCCAGAGTTGTTTTTTCTGGTTTTTGTGTTTGTTTGTTTTTTGTTTGTTTGTTTTTTTGTTTTTTTAGTATTTTTTGCAAAGTTTTTAGAAATTTTGGAGACTTTGTAACTAGGTGATAGGTGATGGTAATGGGAGGTGAGGAGGCAGTGGGGAGAATCCCGAGGACTGAAAGAAAGCAAATGTCACTGCTGTATTTAGGAAGAGCTAGAAAGAGGATCTAGGGAACTGCAGGCTTGGTCAGCTTCACATCACAGGAATGAGGTTGGGAGAAGCCAGCATGGATTTTTGAAGGGGAAATCATAACACACCAACCTGGAAGGCTTCTACAATAAGATAACTTGCTCAGTGGAGAGCAGTAGATTTTGTTTATGTTGACTTTTGTAAGGCTTTCACACTGTCTCACATCATACCCATATGAAAAAAAATTATGAAGAATGGGCTAGGTAAGTGAACAGTGAGGTGGATTGAAAACTGGCTGAACTGTTGGCTCAGAGGGTTGTGATCAGAGACACAAAGTTCATTGGAGGCCAGTCAGTAGTGGTTTGGCCCAAGGGTCAATATTGTGGCCAATACCGTTTAACATCTTCACTAATGACCTGGACAATGGGAGAGGATGCATCCTCAGCATGTTTGCAGATGATAAAACTGGGACACCAGAGGGTTATTCACAGAAACCTTGACTGGTTGGAGAAACAGGCAGACAGGAACCTCATAAAGTTCAACAAAGGGAAATACCAAGTTCTTCCCCTCGGGAGGAATAATCCCAAACACCAGGAGAGGCTGGAGTCAACCAGCTGAAAAGCGGTTTGACAAAGAAGGACCTGGGGGTCCTGGTGAACACCAAGCTGACCGTGAGCCAGCAATGTGCTCCTGCAGCAAAAAAGGCCAACAAGCTCCTGGGCTGCATTAGACAGAGAGTTGCCAGCAGGCTGAGGGAGGTGATTCTTCCCCTCTGCTCAGCCCCGGTGAGACACATTTAGAGTGCTGTGTCCAGTGCTGGGCTACTTAGTACAAAAGAGACATGGACACACTGGAGAGAGTCCAGCAAAGGGACCTGAAGATGATTAAGAACTTGGACCATCTGTCATACGAGGAGAGGCTGAAAGATCTGGGACTGTTCAGCTGGAGAAGGGAAAGCTCAGGGGGATTTTATCAATGTTTTTAAATACTTCTAGGAGCAAGCAAAGAAGATGGAGCCAGACTCTTCTCAGTGGTGCCCCATGACAGGACAAGAGGCAATGGGCACAAACTGAAAAATAGGAAGTTCCATTTAAAAATAAGGAAAACATTTTTCTTGTTTCCCAGAGTGGCTGTGGAGTCTCCAGTCATGGAGAAATTTAAAATCTGATTGGATATGACCCTGAGCAACCTTCTGTGGGTGACCCTGCTTGAGCAGTGTGGTTGGACTAGACAATCTCCAGAGGTGCGTGCCAACCTCAGTGATTCTGTGATTGTGTGACAAACTGATTAAGGCTGAGAAATTTCCATCAGATCAGCTACCGTTTACTTGTTTTTGCCAAGTGTTGAAATTTTCCTCTGAAAAACATAATCGTCCCTAATGTTGACCCCAGCCCAGAAAAGGCTGTGGTTAAGGCACTATTCCTTGATGCAAAAGCTGCATGTTTAGCTTTCCTTCAGAATGTGATTAATTTAAAATACCTGAGAGATATTTAGATCTCAGTTGCCTGTTAAACTTGTTCTTTGAAACCAGTGGCAAATTCTGAATGCTAACTGTAACTATATATTTAACAAACTACTACAAAGATAACTTCTTTCAAAATGCCTCATACGGTGTATCCAGTGGTCAGAAATTTAGTCAAAACTCCTAGATTATACCTTCAGCTTTCTCCCCAGTTATGATTTTGGGAAACCTTCCTCCTCTGTTCTTATTCATTTAAAAAATTAATTAATTCTTGCTTTATTCACTAGGGTATTGTCAGCCTTAATAACTATGTGTTAAACACTTTGTTTGAAAGTGCTATGTAAAACCAGATCTCTTTGTACAAACTATTATTTTATAAGAATACACAGATTTACAGGACTGGTGCCACAGCCAGGGGTTCAGCTACTTAGACCATGGGTCTCATTTTCGAAAACATGGTCTGCTGGGGGCTGACAGGGTCCATCTGTCAGGGAAGGGGAAGAACATCTTCAGTCATAGGCTTGCCAAGCCGGGGAAGAGAGCCGGTGAAGAGGGCTTTAAAGTAGAGATGCCAGGAAAAGGGAACCTCAATCCATCCCACTCCTACCAGTTTGATGCCAGGGCCAGCAATAGATGCCCAGAG
>NW_008824231.1:4647498-4648069 GCF_000699105.1 Pygoscelis adeliae | reverse complement strand
AAAAAAACCCCCAGCCAGTAAGACAGCTTCATCGGGGGCCCAACTTAAATGCCTCTATGCAAACGCACGTAGCATGAGGAATAAACGAGGAGTTAGAGACGTGTTCACGCATGCAGGGCTACGACCTTATTGGCATCACGGAGACGTGGTGGGATGGCTCCTATGATTGGAGAGTTGGGATGGAGGGATACAGGCTCTTCAGGAAGGACAGGCAGGGGAGATGAGGAGGGGGTGTTGCCGTCTATGTCAATGACCAGCTGGAGTGCATGGAGCTCTGCCTGGGGATGGATGAGGAGGCGACCGAGAGCTTATGGGTCGGGATTAAAGGGAAGGCAGGGAGAGGTGACGTTACAGTGGGGGTCTGCTACAGGCCACCTGACCAGGAAGACTGAGCAGAGGAGGCCCTCTATAGACAGAGAGGAGCAGCCTCACACTCACAAGCCCTGCTCCTCATGGGGGACTTCAACCACCCCGACATCTGTTGGAGGGACAACACAGCAGGGCATAAGCAATGCAGGAGGTTCCTGGAATGCATCGATGATAACTTCCTTCTCCAAGTGATAGAGGAGCC
>NW_008824231.1:4625019-4645701 GCF_000699105.1 Pygoscelis adeliae | reverse complement strand
CATGAGCCAGCAATGTGCGCTCGCAGCCCAGAAGGCCAATCGTATCCTGGGCTGCATCCAAAGAAGCGTGGCCAGCAGGTCGAGGGAGGTGATTCTGCCCCTCTCCTCTGCTCTGGTGAGACCCCACCTGCAGTACTGCATCCAGCTCTGGAGCACTCAGCATAAGAAAGTCACGGACCTGTTGGAGCAGGTCCAGAAGAGGGCCAGAAAAATGATCAGGGGGATGGAACACCTCTCTTCTGAAGAAAGGCTGAGAGCGTTGGGGTTCTTCAGCCTGGAGAAGAGAAGGCTTTGGGGAGACCTTCTTGCAGCCTTTCAATACTTCAAGGGGGCTTATAAGAAAGATGGGGACAAACTTTTTAGCAGGGCTTGTTGCAACAGGACAAGGGGGAATGGTTTTAAACTAAAGGGGGTTAGATTTAGACTAGATAGAAGGCAGAAATTTTTTATGCTGAGGGTGGTGAAACACTGGCAGAGGTTGCCCAGACCAAACTATTCTGTGATTCCATGATTCTATGATTTGTATCCTTCGGGAGCATCCTTGGTAGTTATTAGTGTGAGCTTCCATTTTAAAGTTCTAAAATAATAAAACCCCAAAACTGAAACATCGTCCCTCCTCTCCCCTCAAGATAAAATCCTTTACCCAATTAGAAAAAAACTGCATGACAGCTTCATTATATAGGTCATAGGTTTTTTGTTTATACGCTTCAGATATAATGGTAACATTTTATAAAACTTTTGCTTTTGTTTTTTATTTTCAGTTAGCCAAGCATAAGGATACACATAGACATGTGTCCCCTTACAAGAGGCCAGTTTGTAAACCTCTGCTTTTACTTCAGTTTGATAAAAAATATTTTAATAAAAATTGCCTTTTAATTAAGAGGCTAATTTCTGTTCGAGATGAGAAGCTTCAAAAGGGTTGCCTACGGAATCAGAGCATTTTGCCTTTAAACTGCAACATTCTAAGTACTATAGAAGGCTTGGGATTCTTTCTGGGCTTTAAATCTCATAGTATATAATAATTTATTTAACACTACTTGAAAAGTGCAGGGGTTGTAGAAAGAGATATTAATTGTTCCTCTCTTCTTTTAGGTTCTGTATTTCAACCAGAACTAAGTTTGACAATGAAAAAAAAAGTGCCAATAAAAGCTCTCTTATAAGTAAGCACAGTATAATAAACAGTAAGTTTTTTGAGAAGGTGAGTATGAACACTACCGACTCAGAAGTGTAGATTAACTGCTAGTGTTAACAGGTAGTGGTATGGATTTGTATGCTGTAAGTGTTAAAAAAAAGATTAGCTCTGAGTGGCACACTCATTCCTCATTCCATAAGTATAAAGGTATTTTATAGTATAAATATAATAGAAAATCAATTCATATAAAGGTAATATAAAATTGGTTTATTATTATCAAAGTGGTCATGCCAGGAAAAACTCTTAATCTGAATGCAACTGGTCATACATATGAGCTTAATGTCAACAACTATATATGAGAGAAGATTGTATCACTTTACCTGAACCATTATACTCATAAACATCTAAGACGGAGATTTCTAGAAGCTACAGTATTTTCAGTGTAACCCCAAAAGCCGGTCAAGCGACTATGCAGTTCTGCAATAAGAAATTCAGATGTGAAAGTTTTGGGTAGGTAGTTTAGTAGGACTTTCTGCTTAACTCCTCTTTAAGAGCTATCCCAAAACCATAGACTTCTGATGATCATTTAACACAGTACAGCTACTAAAGATTAAAAAAAAAAAAAAAAGTTAATTGCTTTTCCCTTTCTTAGTTATCTTTTGCTTTCAAATTCCAAGCCTTATCTCCTTTTGTTATATGGCAACTCATCTGCAGTATATTTTAAACAAACCTTTGATCTTTCTTTTTCCTATAATTAATCTATCCATGTGTCTGTGTAATTTAAATAAATAACAACAGTGGGTTTTTGCTTCCCCCCCCCCAACCTTATTTTTCCAGCATGTTCTCTTATTATGACCTATCATACAGTGATATTTTATTTGCTTCCTCAACAGTTTCCCCTGGATTATTGGCCTGGATTCTACAAGCCCTTTTCTTGTATTTCTGTCATGGCTGATGGACATGTGAAGATCATGCTGCAATCCATTCAATCTATTTGTACTATAGATGTCTCTCTTTGATGTTTCATAACTGTGCAGGCAGTAATTTAATAAAATCCGGCAGATTTGGGGGTGATTAAAAAAAGGTCTTTGTAGTTCATTAGCTCAAGGGTAATTCATGAATTTTCAGTAAGTGTCATTAATTTACTTATGAAATTTCAGCTCACTTCTGATAACATTGCACACTATTGCACACTCACACTGTTGCAAATTTGGAAATCTGTAATTAAGTTGATGGTGCTATTGCAGCAAAACTGTTGATTGAGAAAAAAACAGAGCAGTAGTTGAAATTGAGGTCTATGTAGTAGAAAAGGCATCCAACATCTTCAGTTTTTCTCCAACCAGATATCACTTTGCATGTGATGCTGTAGATAGGCTAACATACCTTCTTAATCAAGACCAAAAAGTAGAAGTTACATTGATAACTGACTTTCAAATACTCTGCAATACTGCAAATGTCAGACAGAAATTGCCCTTTAGTTCAGGTGGGGATAGTTTTCTATTGGGTAAGCTAAAGCAATACTGAAATTCGTAACTTTTAAAGAAGCATGGCTATAACAGTATAAATAAGAGCATACTGACAAGCCATAGAAAATTAAAACATAGAGCCTTTAGCCCTACAAGTATTTCGGTTCTCTTCTTCAGAGGTACTACTAATCTGTTAGTAATGACTTAGAACAGTGTCTTCTATTCATGGGTACAGAACAGCTGTCCCTTTTTTATGGATGGGGAAAGAATGGCACAGAGAGAAAAAAGGACAACAATTTTTCATCCAGGAGGTTGAGTAGTTTAAGAGAGCTCAGAATTTGTAGTACTCAGCTGACTGCAAACTACTAGAGCTAGATTACACTGGCCATGTTCAGGCACATGAGTTTTTTGAACATTAAGCAGCTGGGCAAGATCTGTCTTCTTTTGCTGTCATGTTGAATACATCATCAACCCAGAAGCATACACATTTTAGCGAAGTTAATTATCTTTCAGTGACTAAAGTGGCATGACCATTGCTTGTTTATCGAGTTACATATGAAACACCCAAACTAGGTCCAACCCGAAAAACATGCAGTTTTGAATTCTTTTGATTCCTATTCATGTTTTCAGACAGTAAGACCTGTATATAGGAGGTGCTGCTTTTTTTTTTTTTTTTTTTAAGTGGAGGGGACTTGTCCATATCTTGTCCGTATAATCACCTTGTAAATATTAATCTCAAACTTCTATGCCAAAATGGAATCCAAAATTCAGAGCCAAGCAAGTTCCATGAAGCATCATTGCTCTCACAGAATGATTAATTCACCACAGTGTGTGTAATTTGGGCAGAGGGTAAACTATTTCTCTTCTCATATAGCATCTTTTCATTCCTGGCAGCATGTTCTTACATCTTGACCTATCATACATTTACATGCTATTTTCTTCTCATCTGCTTCACATCTGCCTTCTCTTTATTCATAGCTTTAATCCCAGCAGTTCCTTTCTAGTGCTCCTGTGATTGCCAAAGTGCACCTGTAAATCCTGCTGTAAAACTCCATGTTCCAGTAGATGCCAGCTGCCCTCCATGGAAGGATGGCAGCTGTTCACAAACTGAAGGACTGACTTTTTTTTCTGTCTGAAGTAGAAAGCGACAATCTTTAAAGGTTGGAAGAAACGAAGCCAGTTTATTACTCTAGACAGAATGATTTGCGAATACTGCCAGCCTAGTGATGTTCTGCTGCCTTATGTGCCCTGCATCCTCTTGGCATTGCATTTAAATAAATGAATACAACCATTAATGGATTACTTGCTTTAGCCAGGTGAGGCTACAAGTGTATTACAAAGAAAAATAGGTGAAAAGAAAACATAGGTGAAGCTAATGAAAAGACGCAAGAGCACAAGGCTTTTATTGACTGTTTCATTGACTTTGCCTGCTTCTGGCTCTGGGAAGATTCTCTAGTCTCTTCAGATACTTTTCTGTGCAAAAAAGTGAAAGAGCTAAGTCTTGGAAAAAAACAGAGGCAGTACCTGGAGTGGTATCCTGAAGCTGTTCGCTTTCTGCTGCTGGGGTGTTTGGTAAGTCCTAGGCATTGGAACAGGATGTTCTGTAAGACGCAGCAATCTGGCTGGAGAAATGTGGAGAGGGGAGTAATTTTCTGTACCATTAGGGAGCCTTGTGCTCTGGAGTTCAGCCCATCAAGTCACAGCAGGAAAATTGCCTGTCAGACACTCCAAGTCTTGCTTACCTGTGCCTACACTGACCTTATTGGTATTCAAGCCCTAGTGCTAAGATATAGAGAGACAAATTGGCCTCCTTAATGTCACACAGGACAAAGACCTCTTAGAAAAGGGTCTCTGATTCAATATTCAGCTCCTGCCAGTGCAGGAGCCTTGGCTGGCCCATGTTGTGGTTCACTTTTGTGTCTTTATAGCAGTCATCATTGCTGCTGAGTGGTCAGGTCCACTCGACCACAACTGTTTCACTGCAGCATTGCTGTTAATAGTGCAGGAAGAGGTGTGTGAACCTTTGCAAAAGAAGGCCCTCTAGTCGTTGCTGAAATGTCTAAGGACACTGAATGCAAAGATGTATATTAAACAGGCTTATCTGATGAAACCTCCAGAATTTCTGAAACAGAATAATTAACTTGGAATTGTATTATTTCCCAGAATTGAAATGATAAGCAGTGCTCCAGAACTTCTGCATGAGCTGACACATCCTTACGAGCTTTGTTTCCTTGACCTTGGTACCTCCAACGTGAGTGGGGAAGCCAACACTCATGTCGGAAAGGGTTACTCTCCTTTCCCGGAAACCAGCCACCTCTCATTGTCACAAGTATGTGCTAATCATTTTGACACTGGAAAATCAACTCTCTGCCTGGCAGTGCTGGAGGACTGTCATGCTCTGCTGAGAATTGTTTGCCAGCCATTTGCAGGCATGAAAAATATGCCAAGAATAATATTTTTGTCAGGGAGAAGGGAAGGCCAGCAGCTCCCTGTGGGCCGGGGGCTCCCCAGGATGACACGGCCTGGCAACCAGGGGGCACCAGAGGCAGCCACAGCCCAGGGCATCAGGCACCTCCCTGGGGCCAGGGATGGGCTGAGGCTGGGCCAGGACATTGGCCTACGGTTGGGCCCAGCTCAGTGGGGCCCATAGCTGGGCAGGGCAGGGCTGTGGGGAGCTGGAGACCAACATCCCACAGTGTGGCTGTGGCAGGGACTGGGCTGAAGTGCTGTCCTGGGCCATGGGCAGGGTAGGGGGTGGCCCAGGGGAGGCCAGGAAAGGCCGTTGGTGCCCTCAGGGTCCTGACAATTTTGTTTTGCAGAGAGTGAGATTTCTCTCTCTCACTCACAAAAGCTGAGCTAGAGACTTTGGTGTCACGCCTGGGCTGTCTGCACCATCCTGCCCCTGAAGAAGTAGTTTATTTATCAGTCTTGGGTTTGAAGGGTCGTAGACTCATTTTTTGGATGATAATGTGAAAAACACTGATAATACACATCATTACAATGCTCTGAGAAGATCTGGCATGCACATGTTCCGCTTGTTCCTTGTTCCTTTCCAAGGTTTTACTGTAATCATTGGGTTTCCACCTTGTATGGAGGAATGGAATCCTTCTTCTTTTTGTTTGATACGGCTTATAACTATATGGGAGGCCCCGGTGAGGACTCTTTTATCCTCTCACCAGCTGCAGAGTGATGGTGGAGTTCTTATTTGGACAGCTGAAGGAAGGATGGAGTTGCATCCAAAATAGCTTTCATTATAATAAGACAGGACAAAATATTTGAATGCAATAGTTCAGTCAGAAAATGCTAGGTTTTTTATCCAATATATATAGTTCAAAACATTTTGTGTTTCAAGAGCTTTCCCCAAGCCCACGACAGGGCAGAACTCAGCCTGAACTCCTGACGACTCTTTCTGGAGCCTGTGCATCTGGGGACCCTAAAGCCATGTGGGGAAGTTGACATTCATAAGCAGGATTTCTTGAGGTAAAATAAAGACTTCATGGACAAAAACTGAACTAAAAATGAAATCCCATATACTAGAAACTGTATTTTTGGTCAGCTCTATACGTAAATAGAATATACATGTCTGTGATCTTTAGTGCTTTATAAGGGTGAAGTATGTGATCCACCAGAGTGAGTCTTACACATTCATGGACTTCTTTACCAATTCATACAGCTGGAAAGTGTTCCCCAAAATCACATGACTCTATGGACAAGGGAGGCCTAGGAAGTAGGAAGTTCTTGAATACATTACACATACAGTAGTTTCGATGAGTGACTGATTACTAGTGCACATGTGGTTTATTGGATTGTGAAATACCGAGGAATATCTTTCGGTGATAGCTTATAGAGTGGTAAAGTAGCTTTCCACATGCTTTTTAATATACCTGGGATGAAGGGACTGCTAATCCATATGGAGTATATTGTGCCCGATTAGTTTTATGGAGTGTGTTGTGTAAGGTTGATTTATTTGCTGAATAAAATATCAGCTTACATGTAACTCTGTGTGCTTTCTGCTTTGGGGACATGCAGTACCATTTAATTGGCTTGTGTAGATAGCTTGCTGTTTTTTGATACTTTAATAAAACCTTCTGGTATAGCTGTCTCTTCACATTTCCTTACAATTAAGTGGATGGCAATATGGTCAACAACAAGTGCTTAAGAAACACAGAATTTTATTAAACTTACATTTATAATGCAACAAAAAAATTAGGAACAATGAAGTCAGACTGTTCAATGCTAAAAAGAAGTAAATAAGCCTTTAAACTAAAGTTTGAAGTTTAACTTGCAGAAGTGAAGTGAAAAAAAGGAAAAAACAGACAACTTAATTAGTTGTGATATTCATGGCCATCAACATCCCTTGTGGGTTTTTTTTCCATTTTCACCCTCTTTTAAGCATTTCCTGTCATGAATGCTGCACTCTGACTTGTCCTCCAAAGCTTGTTTGGTTAATTCTATAAAAGTTCTGTAGCTATCACTTGTACAAGTAAAACATTTCTTTTTTTTTTTCCCTTTCAGGACCTCATGTCACTAACTCTAGGTTGATACAGGAGTGTAAGTAGAAATACATCCAATTAGTCTGGAAATGGCCCCATTAGAGCATTTCGGTGTGTTTGATTTTACTGGCCACACCAATAGAAGATAAATGCTGAATCTCTATATCATCATTCAAGGAGTCAGTTTTACTGTTAAACAATATTTAAATATATTTTTATTTAAAAGCAAATCCAGCATTTACCAAAACCCACTTTTTTGGCATTGGGACTAAGTTACAAAAGAGAGGAAACAATGAAATGCCTTATTAAAATTAAACCCAAAACCACAGCCATTTGTATTTTCTTTGTAGGTATTTCAATCCTAACTTAAAATGAACTCTCTCTTATTTTTATTTTTTTTCAGTGGGTGCTTTCTTCTCCTTCTTTCTCCTTCTTCTGGTTGCTGCATAAGAGACTGAGTAAAGCTATGATCTTTGCTATACCAGAACATCCCTCCCTTGTCTTTTACTAGGTGTTATTTCTTTGCAAGGGGACATTGCATAGTCCTCCAGGGGTGTAGCATGGTACTTCTGAGGCTTATATCACTTCTTCCTATCCCTTTTTTCAAGTTCTTTGCTTAATTTTTTTCTACTATAAATATTAATTAGCACCTTCCTGGCTCCTGGTTTCTTCTTTTTATTATAGACTTCTGAAGACTTAAGAACATAAGAATGGCTGTAACAGGTCAGATTAAAGGTCCACTTAGCCCAATAGCTGCTTTTCATAAATAGCCAATAACACATATGTCCTAGCGAAAAGTATGAAAAGGATAAGCAAACAGTGGTGTTCCCTTCTTCTTCTTCCCTTTCCCCCCAAACACCAGGTAGTATGCTACTTATGGACTATCTGAACCAGCAATGACATCTTTATTCTTAGTTGCCTTCGATGAATGTTGCCTCCAGGAAGCTCGTAAAACCTTCTGCATCTTATTCTGAGGTTAGTAAATGCATAGCCTTCATATTATATGTCTCTCATTTTTTTCTATTGGAACATTATGTATAGGCTAACTACTTCAGAAACATGATACGATGTAATATCGCAGCTAATTAAATTGGGAATGGGTAGGTTAGATTTAGCAAAAATCCCTTCTCCCTCTCTCACTGCATTCCATATTTTTAGTTTTATGAGGATAGTATGTACCTGTGTATACCCACTTTTCTCATACAGTAGTAGACTTCTAACTGCATTAGGAGCAGAGTCATCAGTCCTTGTGAGCTTTGTCAATGAAGCACTGAAACAATGACAATGAAGTGAGATATATAATATATTTGAGGCATACTCAACCCACTCAAAATCTGAGTTGTCCTCTAAATTTTGCTGTATTTTCTTCTGGAGCTATATGCAGCCAGAATGATCATGTGACTCAGTGAGATCACTAAACTTACTTTCCAAGCCTGTCTCAGAAAAAAGTTTGAATGTTTCCTCCTTGCCATTTTTTTTATGAATGTAGCTCTAGTTGTTTCTTGCTGAAGCATTTTTTTTTAGTTTAAAAAATCAGGAAATTAGTCTTTAATTTACCTTTAATTTACATTCCTGTGTTGCTTGATACATGGTTACAGAGTTCTGAAAAGAAATAGCCTTACCATTCTCAAACTCCCTTCAATCATGAACGTTGAGCAGGTGTATTTGAACAAGCGTATGGAAATAATTTCCAGTTATAATCTGGCAAAATATTAAAATAAGGATTATTTCTCACTTATGTAGTCTTGGTTCAAAAATCATCGTTACTTTTAGGCCATGAAAACGATATTTTAGAAAAATCTATTGCTCTGTGTGTTCCTTTTTGTGCTCCTGTATGTGTTTTTGGAGAGTTTTAAGAACAAAATATCAGGAATAAAAATGGAAAAGCAACAAATCTTCAGCTGATTTTTAAGAATGTTTAAATCTACATGAAGGATAGTGTATGGAGTCTTCAGCTGAAGATGGAGGCAGTCCCTCTAGCTCCAGAAAGGGAGAAGACAAAGAAGGCTTTTCTATAACCCATTTTCCTCTGCACCTCTGAGAAAACACTACTTGAAAGTTTCTCCAAAAGCACTATATGATCTGAGTTCTCTCTGCTCTCCTCCAGCCTCTTTTCTGTGGACCACCCTTCTTAGGCTGAAACTAATCTGGAACATGGTAAGGAAATTACAGCCTATACTATCCATTTTTTTTTATTTCTACATAGAATGTCTAATTCAAAATAATACAAGACTGATGAGAGAAGGACTACTAAAATAAAATAATCCAAATTTCACATATTTTTGGACACAATCTTATTGTTAAGAATAATACAACCATGTAGAGTGAACCAGAAGTGACCAAAAAGTTGAACTCAATGTAAAAGACAATTGAATTTTTGAATGCATTAAAGCTGAAACAATCTTGTTCCTCAGGAAAAGTCAAACAAGTATGAGGAAAATAGACTTGTAAAAAGAAGAAAAAGAACAATGAATGCAGGTTAAAGTTTTTACATAAAGCAATTAAGGAAAGGTGCAAGGTATTCTTAATAATGGGTGGATCAGGAGTGAGATTCAATTACAGAGAAAATGTTTAATGTAGTTTAGAAAGATTTTCTACTGTACAATGTAGACTAAGAAGGGAAACTGTCTCTCACAACACACCAAAATTTCATTTTATAATTTAACTAAGTCCTTGTAATAATTTTAATTTTACCTTAAATTTAAGGCCACACTTTCATAAATTCTCATCCAGAACTGAAGATCAAGACTTGGAACAGAAAGTTTAGTGAGGCAAATCACAGACAGTCTGGTTTCAAAAGACATCTCCTGACATGCTTATCCAAGCACTCTACCTTTCTTAAAGAGAAAGTAATAAGAGCTGTCATTGTTTGGAAAGCAACAGTGATGAACCTACTCTGTCATGATATTTTTTTGAAATATGAAAAATGTGGATTGACTTTTTTGGCAAAAGCCAAAGTGTGCAGTGTGTAGAACTAACAGGGAAAATTAATTAAATTGCTTTTATTGTAGCTATACTAAATTCTATATTAAATTTGACCTCGAGTTAGCCGCCAATCTAGAAAACTTGTATTCATAGGAAAAGTCACAGCAACCTGAAGGGTTATGCAAATGTTAATGTGTTTTACTGGATCATAAAAATAGTCACATCGAAGGCATCAGAAGTTTTTGAAGATAGGTCCCAAAGTTCAACAAATTTGTTTGTTTAAGGGTCAGAGTAATTTAAAACTTCTCAATTCATATTGGCAAAAATAATACCCCAGATTATAATAAACTGTGGCTCCCCAATCACTGAACCTGTCAGAAACAAATACCTCATTTTCTGAAAAACATGTTTCTGATTATCCCAAATTTTTCAGTTTCAACACAAATCCATTGGGAAAAAATTCATAAGTAGGAGAATGGATCACAAACATTTAATTTCCCAGGTGACTGCTCTAACCACTAGAATTGGGGTAATCTTTAGTTGGATTACTTGGGATAGTCTTTTCCTCTTTTTCTCCATTACAAGAATAGTCTCCTTCCTACCCCACAGACATTTAGAATAATTATTTTTCTAAATTGTATTCCCCCTTTTAAGATTTTATTCAGTTATATTCCTTTCAACAATATTTCAACTTTTTCATCAATATTTCAATATTTAAGCATATTTTGGGGGTAAGGTGGATGAGTGTCTACAGCAATGGAAAAGGATCACCTTTATCAGCATATCCCTACTGCAACAGTCAAGACTCTTGTTAAAAATGCTGTTTAACATTCCTTCTGGAAAGGGACTGAATATGTGTCTCTTAATCCTGATAAAGTGCCTGAATAACAAGAATTTATTCTATTTCCTAGCACATCTCACACTCTTCTATTTGATTTAAAAGAGTATTTGTTTGACTTAAAATTATTTTTTTATTGTGTTATTGGTGGAGAGTTCAGCTTCCACAGAAAAACAAATAAACAAAAAAATCACTCCTAGAGTCCTATTTAGGGTATTTCTGCTGTGTGTGTGTGTGTGTATGTGTGTTTGTGTGTGTATGTGTGTTTGTGTTTGTGTGTGTGTGTGTGCATGTGCACAAATATGAAAACAGATAAACAAACACAGATATTTTTTGTAAATACCAGGAACTCTAAGATATTTGAAGTGTAAGACATATTGGATTGCTAGGTTGGAGGTAGCTAAAATATTTCAGGTAGCCAGTTAGGCTATCAAAGAGAAGTACAGAAAAAGAAAGCAAAATAAATTCTAGTTGAATTATGCATAAAAAGATAAGAGTTTGGTTTTGAAATTCTTTGTGTCTTGTAGAGAGGCAAGCGTGTGTTCTCTTGTACCCAAACACATCATTAACAAGAAAAAAACACATTATGAGGAAAAGACTGTCTGTACCTAAAAAGGAGCTGTACATTTTTCTAAGACATAGAAGCAGAAAAAAGTGTGAAACATTTTATTAGGCTTGAACGGATTTTAATTAATGAAGATATTTTTTAAAGATATAATATTTCTTCACAGCATTTCTCTGATAGGTTATTCTCAGTCTGTTTCTCATCTTTGAATAAAACTCCATGTTCTCTTTCCTGATAACTTCCTCTGAAGCAGGCAATGTGATAATATCCACTGCTTATAGTATCTTCCTGAATTAGGAGAGAGAAAAGGTTTCCCTTTCTTAGTCTGGTCTCCATGGTTAGAAAATCAAACTGTAACCTCACAAGCTTTCTTAAAACTGGAACAATCCACCATCCTAAAATTCAATATGTTAACCATTTGTTTGACACATCAAAGCTATGAAATGTGGGATTTCAATATATCCTGAGCACTCAGCTGGAATTTCAGGTTTGTATACAGACTTTGTGCATTGGGTTGTACGACCACTGTGAACCATCTTCCCTATTTAACTAAAAAATATTTTCATCTGTGCTATCCTGCCTTCATACAGTGGCACTAAAGCAATCTCATGTAAAGGAAAAATTAAATGAAATCAAGCACATTGGAAGGATTCATTTGATCCCATCCATATCACCCTTTCTAGTCTGGTCAGTGGTGAGCAATAAGCACTTCTAGCTCGTGATTCATTTCATCCTAAAGTAGACAGCTAAAACAGGTCAGATGAATCATATTCTGAAAAATGCTGCTATTTTTCCATTGATTATAAAGGGACCCTAGAGGGAAAATCATAGATAAGGATGCTTCTGTGGTAGATTTCTAATTTTACATGAGATGAATCCCACCCATGATATATCTCCTAACAAGCAGCACTGACAGCAAGCATGACCACAAAAACTTGTCACATTTTCAAAGGAAGGGACGTGGAGAACTGAATTTGAAGGAAAATTACTCATCAGTTAATGGTTGTAATCAAGATGTAAAGCACCAGTGTTTGCCATGGATTGGTTTCAGCATAAGTCAAGGATAAAGTTATACCTCATTAATTGAATTAGTTGGAAATAAAAAGCAAGACAAGCCAAAATGCAGAGTATTCAGCAGTTCAAATCCATATGTTTGATTTTGATTCACAGTCCTTCTCTAGCCACTGGGCATCATAACATCCCTTGTGAGCTATAGTGCAAGACCAATCGGCACAAACTCTATCAATTTGTATGAATAAAAACAAGTGCTGCTGCTCTCAACTTTAGCAGTTTGATTTTCATAGTTAAAAAAAGAAGAAAATTAATGTCACTTCAGTAGATTTTAAATAGAACATTATGGAACTTCAGTAAATCATTTCTATTGAAATTACACATAGAACAGTATAACAGATGCAAAGTGACTGATACTTGCAAAAGTAAAGCTATTGCTAAACATTATCTGAAATAGTTTCACTAAGCCAATGTAGAGAAACTAGTACATTAAACTCCAATAAACTACTGTAGTGGAGCATTACTAATTTGCTGCTTCTGTGCAAATGAGTTGAACAAGTAGCTATACTTGAAAGATGAATAAGAATCAACAACATCTGCACCATTAGGATGAAGATATTAGGCCTGAAGTAGTCGGGAGAAATTAGTAATAACAAGGAGCTAGGAAGAATATCAATAAAACTGTTGGATCCTTATAGAAGAAACAGTGACCTCAGCTGTGACCTTTTGCTCAGACAGTTAGTTTGCTAAGTGGGGAGCTTAGCAAGAGAATGAACCAAAATCAGAGCTCCAAAGCCAATTTTTTTCCCTATCTAAGCTTCTCCTTGACACTGATAATTATAATTTCTCTTTTTGTCTTCCATCTTATTTGCTTATAAGCGGTTCTTCTATTACAGCAACAGCCTCCAGAGTATAAAGGCTTACACCAGAATTAAGTGAAAAGATAACGGTCTTTGTGCATTTTTGCTAAAAAAAGAATCCAGCAAGTTATAGCAAAGTACTGGTACGTAAATGAGCCTTCTGAGCAAAGCACTATTCTGTAAGATGAGCTGGTTTGCAGTAATATAAAGAAAACACTCCTACTGTATCATTGGAAACAATGACTTTTGTAAGTGAACAGGAAATGCCCACTGATCATAGTGTTTTCAATACCCTGAATATTAGACAACTACAAATATTGGTGTGTAGAATCACAGGATGGCTGACATTGGCAAGCATCTCTGGAGATCGTCTAGTCCAACCACCTTGCTCAAACAGGGTCACCTACAGCAGGTTGCTCCTGGCCATGTCGAATCAGGTTTTTATTGTCTCCAAGGATGGAGACACCACAGACTCTCTGGGAAACCTGCTCCAGTACTCAATCACCCTCACAGGAAAAAAAGCTTTTCCTTATGTTTAAATGCAAATTCCTGTGTTTCAGTTTGTACCCATTGCCTCTGGTCCTGTCACTGCACCACTGAGATGTGTCTGATTCTGTCTTCTTTACTCCCCACTGCCATCAAGTATTTACACACAATGCTAAGATCCCCCTGAGCCTTCTCTTCTCCAGGCTGAACAGTCCCAGCTCTCTCAGCCTTTCCTTGTGTGACAGATGTTCCAAGCCCTTAGTCATCCTTGTGGCCCTGGGCTAGACTTGCTTCAGTAGGCCCATTTGTCCCTTCCGCTGGTCAACCCAACACTGGACACAACACTCCAGGTATTTCTCACCAGGGCTGAGTAAAGCACTGGAGCAGGGGAGGTTTACCTCCCTTGACCTGCTGGCACCACTCTGCCTAATTGTCGTGGTTTAACCTCACTTGGCAACTAAGCACCACGCAGCCACTCGCTCACTCCCCTCCCCACCCGGTGGGATGGGGGAGAGAATTGGAAAAGCACAAGTGAGAAAAACTCGTGGGTTGAGATAAAAACAGTTTAATAATTGAAATAAAATAATAATAATAATAATATGATAATAATAATAATACACAAAGCAAGTCATGCACAGTGCAATTACTCACCACCCGCCGACCGATGCCCAGCCAGTCCCCGAGCAGCGGCCCTCCCCGGCCAGCCTTCCCCAGTTTATGAACTGAGCATGACGTCACATGGTATGGAATGTCCCTTTGGCCAGTTTGTCTGTGCCCCCTCCCAGCTTCTTGTGCACCTCCAGCCTTCTCAGTCGGTAGAGCATGGAAAACTAGAAAGTCCTTGGCTAGTGTAAGCATTACCTAGCAACAACTAAAACATCGGTGCCTTATCAATTTTGTTCCCATCCTAAATCCAAAACAAAGCACTGTACCAGCTACTAGGAAGGAAATTAACTCTATCCCAGCTGAAACCAGGACACTAATGCAGCCCTGGAGGTTGTTGGCCTTCTTTGCTGCAAGAGCACATTGCTGACTCATGGTCAGTTTGCTGGCAGCCCTGATCCCCAGGTCCTTCCCTGCCAAGCTGCTGTCCTGCTGGTTGACCCCAGTCTTTCCTGGTGTTTGGAACTGTTCTTCCTCAGATGCATTTCCCTTTGTTGAATTTAATAAGATTCCTGTCTACCCATTTCTCCAGTCTGTGCAGGCTCGTGTGAATGTCAGCACAATGCTCTGGTATATCACAGTTTTGTATCATCTGCAAACGTGCTGAGGGTGCACTCTGTCCCACCATCCAGGCCATCAATGAAGATGTTAAACAGTACCGGCCACAATATTGACCCTTGGGACAAACCACTAGTGACTGGCCTCCAGCTGGGCTTCGTGTCTCTGATCACAACCCTCTGAGCCTACAGTTCAGCCAGTTTTCAATTCTTACCTGCCCAACCTACTGTCGATCCTTTACTGTCCAATCAGTTATTGTCCATTTATCTGGTGTGTACTTCATAATTTTGTCTATGAAAATGTTATGGAAGACTAACTAAAGGCATTGTTCTCCACTGAGCCGGTCATTTCCTCATAGAAGGCTGTCAGGTTGGTTGAATATAATTTCTGCTTTATAAATCCATGCCAACTATTCCTAATCACCTTCTTGTCTTTAGCATGTTTGGAAAAGATTTCCAAAATTATTTGCTCTATCACCTTCCCAGTGTAACATTATATAGAGCTTTATATATAGATCTTTTTAAAAAAATGGCTGTATTGGAAAGATGGTAAATCTTCCTATATGAAAAATCTCAATTTTTTTATTGTAACCATACCAAATTTTTGGGTTACGCAAAAATTTTTTTCAAGATAGAAACTTAAATTTGAAACAATATGTGGATCAATCAAAAAAAGAACCTGCATTCAGCCAAATTGTTAAGGAACAAATCAAAACAAAAACACATGGGACTTGAAGGTAAATAATAATTAAGCGGCATCACAATGAAAGCAAAACTGAAGAAACAGATAGGCTTTTCACAAAATCATGAGTGTCATACTACCCCAGGCTCCACAACAACAAGGCAGAAGGGAGCCAATTGCAGATCAAATGCCATCCAGTATAAAATATTTTTTTCTTTGCACATAAACTGGAGGTTAAAGACTAAAAAAGTAAAATCTATGTGACCTAAGGCATAGATACTGAACATACATTTCTGATAGCAGCAGCTGAAATCAGATAGGGAAAACATCATTATAAATGCTTAAATGTATCCAGAAACAGGCCAGAAACCAGGAAACTGTGTGGTCCAGGTAAATAAGCTCCCTGCTTTTACAATGCAGAGTATCTGTAGATTTAAAACAATCCCCTTGTATTGAGTTTACATAGCAAGCTTTTGGTAGCAGGGGTGGCTTCTGTGAGAAAAGACCAGGGACTGCCCCATGCTGGACACAGCCAATTTCAGATGGCTTCAAAACAAACCCACTGCTGGCCAAAGTTGAGTCTATCAGCAATGCTGGTTGCCCCTCTGTGATAACATATTTAAGAAAGGGTAAAAAATGCTGTGCCGCAGCTGAGAAAGGAGTAAACAAAAATGTGAGAAACATTGCAGAACCAAAGGTCAGTGAAGAAGGAGGGGAGGAGGTGCTCGAGGCGCTGGAGCAGAGATTCCCCTGCAGCCTGTGGAGAAGACCATGGTGATGAGGTTGCCCTCCTGCAGCCCATGGATGACCATGTCAGAGAAGATATCCACACTGCAGCCCATGGAGGACCCCACAACAGAGCAGGTGGACATGCCTTCCATATTCTCAGTAGCCTTAACTAAATGAACAAATAGAAGCAGAATGCAGTAATAGTGGAGAATCACAAAATCACAGTATCACTGAATGTTTGAGGTTGGAAAGGACCTGTGGAGGTCCTTTAGTCCAACCCCCATGCTCAAGCAGAGTAACCTACATCAGGTTGCCCAGGACTGTGTCCAGACAGCTTTTGAATACCTTCAAGTATGGAGACTCCACAACATCTCTGGGTAACCTGTTCCAGTGCTCAATCACTCTCACACTAAAAAAAAGAAAACATTTCCTGATGAAGGAAGATAAAGACAGCAAAGGGTGAAAATTCTGATGCTTGTGAGTCATGCCAAACTTTTGCACCAGAAAAAAAGTATGTCTTGAACCAGAAATACTCAGAGAACTTGAACTGTTCTGATATCATATAAATCATACTTGTTTCCAATGTATTCAACATTGGAAAAAGCCATCTGAGCCAATATGGAAACTGCCTTGCAAATGTTCAAGTGTGGAATCACAATACAGAGGCATAACATGCTTCTTAGACTGTACCACAAGTACAGAACATTGTTAATTATCTTATCTTGAGGGACAGGATCTAACCTCTTTATGCCCCTTGTAATTTAGACGTGCATAATTTAAAATGAAAATCATTATTCTCTGCAGTTGAAAATAGATAATTGTGCCTTCAAAGAAATATGTTCTCAGGAAACTTTCTCAGGTCTACATATGCAGGGTCAAGAGATGTGTATTTTCTTCAGATATAAAATAAACCAAAGAAACACATTCAGTTCAGATGCCCTTGTGCTTTTTAACTTGTAGAGTGCCTTCAGCCTGGGGAATCAAAGCACTTAGATTGTACAAGTTGTATCTATGTTTAAATTGAAACAATAATTCCAGTATTCCATAGAAAAAGAATGCTACAGCTCTTTATTTTTACAGTCAACATCCCATTATTTGTTTACTTAACCATTATAGAACCTCTTTGCCTAGAAGCTATTCACTTAATTTTGAATACGTCCCTTGACGGGAAGTTCTGCAGCTTCTTTTCCAGCATGTTTCCCTGAGAACAGTCCTTAAAAT
This sequence comes from Pygoscelis adeliae, assembly GCF_000699105.1. Lineage (NCBI taxonomy): Eukaryota > Metazoa > Chordata > Aves > Sphenisciformes > Spheniscidae > Pygoscelis > Pygoscelis adeliae. Next base: position 4,628,073 of record NW_008824231.1, on the reverse strand, counting down.
AGAACTGCAGTGTCCTTAAGTTCTGTGTTAAGATCAGTCACTTCCCTGCTCCCATTACAGATAAAAATGGAGAACTCAAAGACTAATGTGTTTGTTGTTGGGGGTGTTTTTTTTGTTTGTGTTTGTGGTTTTTTTTCCCTGACTCTTTATCAGTGCCTTAGGAGCTCTGCCTCAAAGGCTTTAAGAACAGAACAAACAGAAATGTACTTCTTCTGCAATATAGGAGAGGACAAAATCTTAATGTCCATATTTTGCGTACTTAATCAGCTGTATGTGTTCTTGCACAAATCATTCCTCGGGATTGTCTATTGACAATCTATCATTGTCTCGGGATTGGCACCTACCAATCTCTTGTGGTAGGTGCCATCCAAACTCAAAATGGCACAGGGCCAGCATATACATAGTTTAGTTAAGATATACAAAAGCTACAGAAAGAAATTTCAAAGCAGAATTTAATTCCACAAGAGATCACACAATTTGTGACTAGGTATGGTTCAATTTGAACAAAATTGTCTCACTACATCACAAATCTCAGCTTTCTGTAACTTGCACGCTCGCTTATGATGTTTTTTTCTTTTCTTACATGAATGATCACACTTACCCTTCATGAGTGTAAGGGTCTTCCCAAGCCTAAAGGCCATCTTCTTTGATCAAGAGCAGAAGCCATGGCAGAGTGTAGGCTACAGAGGCATTAAAACTTTAAGCCCACATGAGTATTTTCTGTGCTGAAGAAACACAGTCTAAACATCAAGATTAAGCATAAGAATTTTCTCTTTCTTTGAGTGTGTTCAAATTTTAACTTAGACCCACAGGAAGCTTTGAAAAAAGGAAAGTCTCTTGAAAAATGTCAGCTCGAACTTCCTGGGTTTTGTCAGTTAACAGTTGGACAATCATTTAAACTTACTCTGCAGCTTGTTTTCAGTGGGGGGGGGACACGACAAACAAACAAAAAACCCTGAGAAAATTAACTCATTTTCATGCTAAATTTTTCCCTGAGAAAACAAACAAACATTTTTCAATCAGAAAAGTTTTCTAGTCCCAATCTTTTAAGGACACGGTCTCCTCACCATTATATAGTTTTCTCTGTATTCATTATATACTAATCCTTTGCAGTCTACCATCATTTTATACTCCATCTTCAATTAAATTGAAACATATAGTGTGACATTAAGTTTCATTACCAGGTTCGGTATAAATAGACTGAGATTTTCTGCACCAGTTTGCTAGAAAGCCATGATTTTATAGTAAACTCTTAATTGTAAAAGGTGAAGTAGAATTTGAAGGTCTTTCTGATGTCCAAGGGGAGAATGTGGAACAAAAAATATGATAACTTTGCACTGTTTTTTTCATATTCAAATGTGGAGTTCACAGCTAATTCCTCACATTTGGAATTTGGATTAACAAAGACTCAAGTACAATTTGGCATAGTAAGATACTTGTTTAATTTATTTAAGTATTCATTAAACAAAACAGGGAAAGAAAAATGTTTATTCGCAAAAATGGATTTTCTCAAAATTGAGTATCAGCATGAGCTCTGAGCTAACTTTTATTTCCTGTGAAAACAGTGTTTAGATTCCAACATGCTTGGTGCCTGACAATGGTCCCAATAGACTAAAATACAAACTGGGGATACAACAGAATAATAAAATTCTGAGGAAGTCTGGTAGATGTTTATGGAAAGCTCCATCCGGAGACCATGGATCAATCTATAGTGCAACAGTGAGAAAAAAGATCTAGCTGGAAAGAAAAGGTAAAAGAAAACAAAATTTATTTTTAAGAAACCAAGCTACAGATTTAGGTGAGATGATACTGCTTTTCTGACAACTGTGGAGTTTTTAATACAATTTCTTAAGATCATCACATAGAAAAGGATCAAAAGGAAAAGGAGTATACGTTAATAGGTAATGATCAAAGAATTTTTTAAACTTGTACATTGCCACGCAGGATAAGACTTCATGTATTCAGGCACAGCAGCAGCCCAAAATAAAAGTGTCATCTTTCTTTTGTATTGGTTGTCTGGAAGCATTTGTTTAAGAAACCTTTTCAGTAATTTCTTTACCTGCTTGGATTGTTTGATCCATTGTGTGACATACTACATGAAACTCTTGATTTACAGATTTTTAAGGACACTTATGTTAAATATTCAATGACAGGGTAAGAGGCAATGGACACACACTGAAATCCAAGAAATTCCATTTAAACATAAGAAGAAAAAAAAAATTACTGTGAGGGTGATGGAACACTGGAACAGGTTGCCCAGAACGGTTGTGGAGCCTTCCTCCTTGGAGATACTCAAAAACTGAGTTTTGAGTAACCTGCTCTAGGTGACTCTGCTTTGAGCAGGGAGTTGGACTAGACACTCTGCAGAGATGCTTTCAAATCTCAACTATTCTGTGACGGTGTTGTTAAGTGATTCTGTAAAATAGCACGGTCTTTGTAAGACTTCAGGTAAAGTCCCAAAGGAGCAAATTTTAATGTTAAAGGAAGTACATATGTTTCTATATAGTTTGCCCCTTTTCCCAGTGAATAAGGCACATATTTGTTTTTAAATCCTAGATCAGTTGGAACAAAATAGTTATTTAAATTTGGATCTAAAATCTTCATGAATCCATAGGGACACCCCACCCCCAGTTCACAGTATTACGAGTGAGCTCATGAAATCTTGTAGGTAGTGTTTGTGTGATAGGTACCATCTTTTTCCAACTTTCAGTTTACGTCTACTCCCAAGTCATCCCAGGGAACCAGAAATATACTTGTCTTTCTGAATAATTGTCCTGGTTTCAGCTGCGATAGAGTTAATTTCCTTCCTAGCAGCTGGTACAGTGCTGTGTTTTGGATTTAGGGTGAGAACGATGTTGATAACACACCAATGTTTTAGTTGTAGCGCTTACACTAGCCAAGGACTTTTCAGCTTCCCATGCTCTACCGACTGAGAAGGCTGGAGGTGCACAAGAAGCTGGGAGGGGGCACAGCCAGGACAGCTGACCCAAACTGGCCAAAGCGATATTCCATACCATGTGACGTCATGCTCAGTTCATAAACTGGGGAAAGCTG
>NW_008824231.1:4623132-4624872 GCF_000699105.1 Pygoscelis adeliae | reverse complement strand
TGTCTCCCCCATCCCACCCGGGGTTGGGGGGGAGGGGAGTGAGCGAGTGGCTGTGTGGTGCTCAGTTGCCGACTGAGGTTAAACCACGACAATAATTCAACTAAAATATTGCCAAAAGACAAATTATCACAGAAGTGTGAAAGGCTGGAAAAGTTTAAAAGACAAAAAACCCCACCAAAATCCAACTGCCCCTCCCACAAGTGATCCACCTCCAGGACAGAAAAAAGCAGACAAGTGGATGACAGTTAAGCAGGTAATGACAGGACAAGAACATGAAAATTTTCTCCATATTAATCAGAATTTGGCTTGCTTTTAAGTTTAAAGTTATGCAGTTAAATTTAATCTGATTTTCAGATGTAGTAAGTGCTGCAGCTTCATTAACTTCAGTATGGATGCTCAGCCTCCTACAAGGGTAAGGTCACCTTTCGTTAGATGCTTAAGTATGCATTTCATGGCCTGACTTATAGAGGTGCTACACACCCATAACATCATCTGAACTCTGAGGAATTTCAACACCTGTGAAAAATAGGATGTTAATGCCTACTTCTAAGCATGAAACTTTGTGATTGATTCTGATGAAAGAAGTTACTAATACAGTTGTGGAAGAACAGAGTTGACTGTATGCAAGAACAGCACTTCTAGAAAATGTTATATTCTCGTTATACTGTGAAAAAAAGAAACGATAATGTTTAAGATCATTCTTCATTTCAAGTGATGTTAAATTTCTCTGATTAGTCATACTTCTTACAAGAAACTTTGTGAAGTTTTAATTTTTGTTGTATTTTCAACCTAGCATAACATACTGAAGAAATATTGCAATAAAGTGTTACTCAGTTTGGACTTAAAAGAGGACTGTACATACCTGCACGAGTTACAAAAGTTCATAAACTGCACTGAAGAGTTGACAAAGAAGTTTCTATCATTCAGTGAAGCTGATTACAGATGGCAGATTACCGGTATAGGTGGTGTAATATATATAGAAAGAATATTATATATTAATATACTGATATTACTGGCTTCATGGATATTAGTAAATATTAAGTAATATTAGTATGGCTTATATTACTTAAGCCATTAGTAATGGCTTAAGTAAAAAAAACATTACCAATTTTGAAGACTATTCTGTTTTGAATAGCTTTCAACTAAAGACTTCAAACTTTCTCTAATGGGAAGGACTTTATTTGAACTGAAGGAGTTCTGTCCTAGCAATGCTGAGTGCATAATAAATTGATAACAAAAGGAGGGAGAGTGATTGTGGAGAACAACTTTAACATTTGTGATCATGTATTGCCATGCTAGGGCTCCAAATACAGTTATTCATTTGGATAGGATGATCTCCTTCATAGAATCATAGAATCATTAAGGTTGGAAAAGACCTCCAAGATCATCGAGTCCAACCGTCAACCCAACACCACCATGCCCACTAAACCATGTCCCTAAGTGCTGCATCTACACGTCTTTTAAATACTTCCAGGGATGGCGACTCAACCACTTCCCTGGGCAGCCTGGTCCAATGTTTAACCATTCTTTTAGTAAAGAAATTTTTCCTCACATCCAATCTAAACCTCCCCTGGCACAACTTGAGGGGCCGTTTCCTCTTGTCCTATCGCTTGTTACTTGGGAGAAGAGACCGACACCCACCTCGCTACAGCCTCCTTTCAGGTAGTTGTAGAGTACGATGAGGTCTCCCCTCAGCCTCCTTTTCTCCAGGCTAAACAACCCCAGCTCCCTCAGCCGCTC
>NW_008824231.1:4614179-4622898 GCF_000699105.1 Pygoscelis adeliae | reverse complement strand
GGCTCATGTTCAGCCGGCTGTCGACCAACACCCCCAGGTCCTTTTCCGCCAGGCAGCTTTCCAGCCACTCTTCCCCAAGCCTGTTGCGCTGCATGGGGTTGTTGTGGCCAAAGTGCAGGACCCGGCACTTGGCCTTGTTGAATCTCATACAGTTGGCCTCGGTCCATCGATCCAACCTGATCATGGTTCTGTGTATTTCATGTGGACCATTAAAAATACTTGTACCTAAGTTGGCAGAAAGAAGTAATAATATAAAAAGTTGAAACTTTATGCCAGTCTTATTTATGGACTGTTGTAGGAGTTCATTGAGTTTTGAGTAAGCATCATAAAGAACTTATCATACCTATAGTATTGTAAATTATCACAGAATAGACACTGTTAAGGGGAAAAATAGCAGATCAGTTTTAAATTCATTTTATCATTCAGGTGGGACTCACTTGCAGACTAAGAAACTTATGTATCAGTGTCAACATACATGGGTAGGAGTGTAAGTTCCCATTACGTAGGCAGTGGAGATGTAGCTAATACTGACCTGGAGCTAGAATGGAACTATGGAGTGATTTGGCTCATGCTAAAACACATGGTTAAGAATCAATCCTTTTGTTTATATATGTGTCCAGTACCATTTGAGAGGTTGTAGGGGATTTAAGCAATCTGCAAAGAAATGGTAAATATGACACAAGACATTTGAAATATCTGTGCAATTCCAGACCACAAGCTGAAGGCCAGGTAGGATACCCCACAGAAACTAAAATGGCTCTAGATGCCATTTTTAGGCAACTGAATCAAGTTTTTTTCCAGGAGAGGATTCAGTTACCTAACCATAGGTATCTAACATAGAAGGTATAATTTCTGCACCATATCTACTGGTCCTGAGCAGATGTTTCAGATACCATGGGGCGTATCCCATGGCACCGCTCAACCTATTCACAAGCAACTAAATTTTCTCCCTGGTACATGGTCAGTTGAATAGCCATGAAGGCACCAGTGACTATATTGACTAAAAATTTTTTGGCCATAGACACCCAAATTTTATTATGTTCATCTGAAAATGGGTCATGCCTCCTGTTCTGGAAATTGTTCAAATTCACTGACATAGGTGAAAAACAACAGAGATTTTAAAGAAAAAGTTAAAGAGACTAATCTTTATAAGAAGATTTGTGATGTAACAATAGAAGCACACAACTGATCATTAAATGGCTCTTCTTATTGCTTACAAGTAATATAAATACAATTCCTAATAAAAGTTCTGTAATACTAAAGACCATTAGCAGTTCCTGTGATATAAAGATGCACACTCTGCCATTATTGTGTTAAACACAATATTATGTTCAACACCATTTTTTCCCCAAGTGAGACCATGTTTTCCCCACGTGAGCTTAGCTTTGCCATAGAAATTTATTCCCAAGACTAATCAGCAATAGTCTTGAAAATAGTCTTCTTATTACTTTGCAATGGTAGGTCAGAAGCTGCACCAGCATTTTGCTCTCAAGCCTGAAATGCTGTCTTACTCAGTTATTGACTAGTCATGCATTTAGCATTTGTCATTGATGCTTACTTTTAAAGAAACAGAATTGTTTTTAGAGAAAAGCTATTCAAGACAATGAAGTTCTGCAGTGATCAATGCCCAGAACACTTAGCTTTCCCAAGCAGAGTAATAAATATATTGTCATAAGCAGAGAGCTTGCATGCAATAGCATTTATTTCATTAGATATGCAGTACTTATTGCATGCACTTTTACAAATACATTTTAGCATTGGCATAATTCCGCAGTAATTTATGTGTGACTCTTAGCAAGACTACTTCTTTATGATAGAGTTTCCAAGAAAATACTCTAATGTTTTCTTGTAATTCCTGAAATGGCTTATGGCTTCCTATTCCTGTAGAGTATAGAATTGGGAATCTTTATTTAGACAAATTATTTATCTTTCTTTAATGGCCTTTATAGGAAATGGATGCTAGAGAGCAAATAACTTTAGGAAAGCAATACTATTCTTGATATATAACATGGCACATAGACAAAGAACAGAAACCCACCAAAGTTCTTTCTTAATGCGCTCTTTCTCCTAGTTTTTGGGTTTTGCTTTTTTTTTTTTTCTCTCTAGTATATATATATATATATATAAACTGGGCTAGGCAGAAATTTAAGAAGAAGAGATCTGGAACAATGTGACTTATCAAAACTTAATAGTTCCTGGGGGGGTTTCCATCTTTTTGTAGTAAAAATAACTTCTTAGTGTAGATATACAAAAACCATGGTTCTCAGGAGCCATAGACAATCAGAGGAAGGTTACATACTGCCATCTCTTCTAAAAATAGGTGACCTTTAACACTTGTAAACAGCTAGAGTAACAGCTCCATTAGAAACCAACTGAAAAGATTTTGTATACCAGCTGTCTTCAGAAGGGAACTGAAAATATCCTCATGATGTACTGGGCAATTGTGAACATACATGGAAAACTTTAATTTATGTGGTACCAAGCACAACCGAAATTATTTCATTCTATCAGACTCTCACAGGCACAAATGAATTCCAGTCTGGAATGATCTATGGTTGCTTATGTAGCAAGCTTACAAGAGACAAGTTCCTATTCCTGCAAACTAACAGGCTATGAATACAAAAATAAGGAGATGAAACAAAGAAATGCAATGAAGTGAACATGGATGTATGTGTGGAGCAGGGAAAATAACATAAATGTTAACAAAATAAATATTAACACTATTTGTTCATAAACTGAGCAAAATAGTTGCAGTTTATGAAAGGACTTAAAGTAGAAGAACGGTTTTTAACAAGCTTCTTTTTATAGTGTTTCTTTACAGCATTGTTTGGGAAGTATCTCCAAAAACCAGTGAGCAGGACAGGAGGAGGTGTTAAAGAACAGTGCTGGACTAATCAATGGTAGATTCTGCCTCCAAGGGCATATGCTGTGTGATAATAGTTCACAGAAAGCATAGCCCTGTGGCTGTACCTGGTGAAAGCTTGGTACTTAGGAAATTCACAGCCAGTGCTGGATAAAAAGTAGAATACATGCCAAAGAGATGCTATTTGTAGTATTAATAGTAGGGTTGCTAAGTGATGGGCTTTTAACCACCTCATGTCCAAATCATCAGAGCAGTTAAGCACCTTGACACTAATCTTCATGTACGTCACCTTACCCTCCAAAGTGACTTTTTTTTTACATTTCCAATTTAAAAGTAGATTTGCTAGAGTTAATTTTACAGGCTGTGTGCTGTGGCAGTCTCAAATTTTCCTGTACCACTTCTTGTTTCAGATAGGAAAAAGACATGCTAATTTCTTATGTTAATACTACCTCCTTGTATTTTCTTCTTATGGAAAGGGGTGAAAGACACCTTTCTAGCTTGTGTAGAACTCTACATTTCCATTGAAACCACATTACTTTCTCCATCAAATGATCTGGGGAAAAAAAAAAAAACACCGATATAAGCAGTCTTGATTTTAGAAGAGCTTCATCTAAGTCTAAACTTTAGACCTTTGGTTCATGTATGGTCTGCACATTTAAGAGCTAACTGAGCTTGACTGGAATAGGATTCTGATTGTTGCTGGAGGTGGTCTATCTGAAATTTTAAATCCAAGAGTGAGGCATGCTACTTGCACACAACCAAAAACTGATCTGAGTGGGAAGATATTACTGTGTTTTAATTAAAGGGGGGAAAAAACATAAAAAATGAATCTATGAATCACATTCAGGTGTAAAATTATTTTTAAGAATACAAAGTTTATTCACTATGTACCTGTCACATTAGAATCTTTTATCTAATATTTCTGTTGCTTGCACTATTCTATTAGGAACATAATATTTCAGAATACTCCTTTGATGTTGACAAGACATTGAAAAGTTTTATGGTTACTTTTTAATGATCAATGGGAACATGTAGTCATGTTTGCCATGTGTACAACAAGCTGTATTTAAAATTTATAGCATATTGTATTAGTCAAGTTTGCTAGTCTTATAGCCTAGACATGCTTAGGGTAGGAAGTTACTTACCCTGTCCAAAAAGGGAAAAAGCTGTAATATTCTTCATTAAAAATGTTGGCATCTCTCCTTCAAGGTAGACAGCTTAAATTAGTTGTCCAAATCTTCTGTTTATTAGAGTAAAAATTGTGTGTCTTAGTGCAATTCCATACAGTTTATTGTGAAGTAAATTCCTGTACTTGTGATATATATTTTAAAAAATCATGGATAATTTTCAATGAGTTTAAAAAATAAATTAATTATTTTTAAGAAAGTGTATATATATGGCTATTTTCCAGAAATTCCTGTCCTTAAAGAACCCAGACTTTTGTCTGCCTGTTTTGGAGAGCAGTTTCATTTCCTTGAATGACAGTTTCATCCATAAAAGAGAAATAGCAATGCCTTCTGAAATTTCAAACATATCCACTCATACATAGCCAAAGTCTCCCACTCAGAACTTTGAACAAGCAGTCCTGTGATGAATTTCACTCCTTAGTTTATAAGAAACAGAAAAAAAATGTGATTAAGTCTACTTAGAAGATATGTTTTGTATATACCAATGCCATAGTTAAGTGCCCTTAATAATAGGAGAAAGAAAGATTTCACACTGTAGCTATTTTTAGTGTAATGTTGCTCATTTATCACAGAAGACCTCAGAAAATGTTTTGTGTAAATGTTTCAGTCCTCTCCATTGAGGAAACTCAGAACCAAGCATCATTTTTTATATGACTTCTCAGGGTTTCTGTTCAATAACAGTAATCCCACAGTGAAAAAATAAAAGGAAGAGAAGAAAAAGAGACCAGGTTTGGAAACACCATTGGTCAAGCAATTTACTTTGTTCATGAATTACAATGAAAAATGAGAATGTGTTTTCATTATTTGTCTTAGGAACTTTGAACTTTTACAGTGCATTTCATTCCCATTTTAAAATGGTTATCAAGATTGATTTGTGGAATAGGCGAGGCTATGCACACAGTATCTAAAGATAAAAAAACCTGTGTTGAAAGGACACATTAAATATTTTTACTGAATTCAAGTTCATCATTCTTCAAAACATCCTAATACTGAATAATCTGCTGCAGTGAATGATTCCAACTTGAATGATATTTGTAGAAAATTCTTGCATTTTAGTTTACTACCATCTAGTTCTACTTATTTTGCTTCCACAGCATATAATGGATTTGTGCTATAGGTGGAGGAAATTAAAAATAAAAGTTCGATGTCAGGCTTGAAATGATTCTTAGTGTCTACATGATAAAGAACAAGATAATATGTTTCCACACAGAAAATTCACTATTTGCCTAAATTCTGGCATCATCAGGTCAAATTCAATGGTTAAATTGAATGGTAAAAATACTTTTTAACTATTGAAACAAAATTCAAAATCTAGTTAGTGCTATACATACATGGATACTAGAGGCAACAACTCTTAGAGGTTTTGCTTTTCTTTCCTTCCTGTTTCTTCATGACATAAGAAAAAAATCTCTTCTATAACGGGGTCCAAAACGTTATTTGAATTCTATGCTTTTTCTAAGTTCAGTATACTGTTAGCAACAACACCTTTCTCTAATGTTAATGTTCATGTTGACTGAATCTTAGTTTGAATCCTAAGTGGCACCAGTGGCAGAATTTTTTCTATTTCAATGTGTTTAAGAAGACCTCAGAATCCAAGAAAATGTCTTAAAGATATTGTGAAGTTAAAGACCCAGGTTAAGTTTTTACAATTTGCATTAATTTTTTCTTGGTAAGGTTTTCATGGTTTCATTATAAGTCAAGAGACATTACCTGTGACATTGAAAAACACCTAGCATAAAATCTGGATGTTTATAAACATATACTAAATCTCTTCCGTGTTTTTTCTGTATGTACTAGTTTCAATGTATAAGAAAATGCAGCAGGACAACATCTATGAGGGAGGGGCTGTCAGAAATGCTTAAATTCTTTCTGATTTCAGCGAAGTCCCAGGCTCCATTTAGGAGTATTTATGACAATGCAAACCTGAAAGTTTAAAGTTTTGAGGACAATGAATCTGCGATTGGATTACTCTTACCCTTCCTTTCAGAAAGAACATTGAATATACAACAGGAAGTCCAAAAACTGAGTGTGCTGCCTTATGGAGTTGCTCTGTAACTTTCCAAATCTAACTTGAAAGATATAAATAATACTTGACATTTTTTCATTTTAATGGGAAGATCTTTAAAATATCCCCAAACAAAATACTTTGTGCAATTCTAGATGAAAAATATTTTTGGTTACTGAATTCTAACCTCCCTACGGAAGCCTTAAGAGCAATATGAACAGAAAGCAAATAGATTTGGTTTTTCACACAGTTGTACCATTAGATGAGCACAGAAACAGAGGAGAACATAACTTTTGAGAATGCTGTTGTTGCCTAAGAGAAGTACTTCAGCCACAGAGGAGATGAAGAAAGTAGTCATTTATAAATATTATGACAATGACAGAGAACATGAATGCTTGATGAACAGTTTAAAAATGGATCAGTGCAAAAGGTAAAGATTATTTCTAAGTAGCCTCCTAAAAAAATAACCTGGTTGTTAGAAATGTTTAACATCCAGAAAGTCTCATTGATCTTAATAGTTTCTTTCAAAATCCACATGGGGGTTGGTGGATCTTTTTCAAAAATCACCATGACTATCTGAACATTTATTTATTGTGCATTCTTGTATTTATCTTTTCATCATTTTCTTAATTCATGTTCCTGTAAGACTCTGCCTTCATTAGGAATATTTATATGGTCATTTACAAAACCTTTGTAAGATTTATTTTTAATGGCTATATTGTACTGATATAATTATTTTCACTGTGTACGTCTATCTATTTGGCACTTACAAAACTGGTTGCTGCTTTGAATCAGAGTTAGCTAATTTAGGACTTTTTTTTTTTTGTGAAAAGGCAGAATACCTGATAAAATCAGGTAAACCAAAAGATTGATGAAGATAATCTAAACTATTAAATACAAAATAGTGGAGTGTTGCCATTTTCCCAGGAGACTGGAGCTCTCATCAGGGACCTCATGGCAGTGTAAAGTTTTAAAAGAGTGTGTGAGATTCACCTCATCCAACTACAGACACTGAAATAAAATAGATCATATCCAGAAAGTGTCTACTTTATTTACTCATTTTAAGGGAATCTAAGATGTATTGCTCAAATACATATGCCTCCATGAATCATACCAGTTCTGTAGATATTGTTTTATTTCAGTATTTCTTTACAGTTGCTATATTCTAGTAGTGAAATAAATACAGTTTAGAAAAAAAAAAATAAAAAATCATCATAGGTATTGCTTTTCATACGCTTCACAGTTTCCAGGAGTTCCAAACACAACTTAAACGGCTGAAGAAACTTCATTTTTGGAGAGGTGCTATAAATATCAATCACTTTCTACAAGTGGAATGGAACATGTGATACCATTCAAAGATGTACAGGTGCCAGACATTTTACCTGGAAGGATACTCACAAAGACACAGACAGAAGCCGAAGATAGCGCTAGTCCTGGAACTCCGTCATTTTCTTTGAGAATGCTTCTTGTATTTCCTTGCCACCCAGATTGCACCTTTTCCTTCAATGGGAAATATGACTGTTGGGTGCCTTCCCAAGTTCCCTCAGTGCCCTTCCTAGTAATTTTAATGCTAGCAAGTGCTATTCTTAATAATATATTCCCTTTGTCAGGAATGAATCAGCTTAATTTATCTCCTGATGTCCCTCTGCATATTCCATTGGGGTTAACCACGGACATGAAAACTCACAAATATGATACCTGTCCATGATATCTTATATAATCACTATTGCATGAAATCACTGAAATTCCAAAGACAGTATTCTTTCCGTGCAGTATTAAATGAAATCTAAGCATGATTCTTTCTGTTTTATCTTTGTCATATTCTGTTATAAATACAACATCTGCGTTTGCAATGCCTACTTTGAAGACACTCTCATGAGAGTGAAACTTTGCCTGATGTAAGTTTTAGTGAAAAAAACCATGCCTGAGTGAGCTGCGAGATATGCGAAAAGATTTCAGTTGTCGTCCGGGCGAGCATGTTGTCACCTGGCTGCTCCAATGCTGGGATAACGGGGCCAGTAGCCTGGAATTAGAAGGTAGGGAAGCCAAGCAGCTGGGATCCCTTTCCATGGAAGGGGGCACTGACAAAGCGATTAGAAAAGGTGCAGAAGCCCTCAGCCTCTGGAGGCGACTCCTGTCAGGCGTGAAGGAAAGGTATCCCTTCAAGGAAGATGTTATATGTCACCCAGGCAAGTAGACCACCATGGAGAGAGGTATCCAGTACCTGAGGGAATTAGCTGTGCTGGAGGTGATTTATGATGACCTGAACAATGAGCAGTTATCCAAAGATCCAGATGAAGTCAAGTGCAGACGACCCATGTGGTGGAAGTCTGTACGGAACGCACCATCATCATATGCCAACTCATTGGCAGTGATGACCTGGAAAGATGGAGAGGAATAAATGGTGGATGAATTGGCTGGCCAACCGCAGTAATAAGAAGAAAGTTTCTCTTCCTCCCTATGGGCCTGCATCTCGGCTGTGGAGAAAATGTCCCGGGAGGTCCAGCAACTCAAAGAAGATATGTCCTACTCCCCACCTGTACGGACCAGTATCTCAGCCATTAGGAGTAAGCGTCCCTCTGTTCAAGAGAGAGGATATAGTGGATACACACCACGGGCCACCCTGTGGTTTTACCTACGTGACCACGGAGAGGACATGAGGAA
>NW_008824231.1:4604444-4607306 GCF_000699105.1 Pygoscelis adeliae | reverse complement strand
GACAGATGGAGCCCAAAGTCATGGACTAAACGAACTCACCAAACATTTTAGAGGGATGTCCCATAGACTAAGGGAATGATAGCTGTGTGTATATATATCAAAAGACAGGAAAAGTGGTGGTGATTAATTGGGATGTATTGGAAAGTGTAGGACCTGGGCATGACGTAGATGGTATAGAATAAGGGGTGGATACTGTCCTGGTTTTGTCTGGGATAGAGTTAATTTTCTTCCCAGTAGCTGGTACAGTGCTGTGCTTTGGATTTAGTATGAGAATAATGTTGATAATACAGTGATGTTTTGGTTGTTGCTAAGAGTGCTTACACTAAGTCAAGGACTTTTCGGCTTCCCATGCTCTGCCAGGTGCACAAGAAGCTGGGAGGGAGCACAGCCAGGACAGCTGACCCAAACTGTCCAAAGGGACATTCCATATCATGTGACGTCATGCTCAGTATGTAAACTGAGGAGAGTTGGCTGGGGGGCGGTGACCGCTGCTCAGGAACCGGCTGAGCATTGGTCAGCGGGTGGTGAGCAATTGCATTGTGCATCACTTATTTTGTATATTCTTTTATCATTACTATTATTAATTTCCCTTCCTTTTCTGTCCTATTAAACTGTCTTTTTCTCAACCCATGAATTTTACTTTTTTTTCCCAATTCTCTCCCCCATCCCACTGGGGGTGGGAGAGTAAGAGAATGGCTGTGTGGTGTTTAGCTGCCCGCTGGGTTAAACCACAACAAACCCAAATTCCAGGAGTGTATGGGCCAAGCAAGCAGGAAGTTTGTAAAGGCCAAAAACTTGTACTTTTGACTAAAACTAGTGGATGCATGAATGAGGGATCTATTGCTTGGAATAAATAATTCAAGCCATTAGTTACACAAGCAAAGCAACAATATCTAGAACAGGTGGTCCAGCCCCGTGCAAGCCTGCAGAAAGTTCTTAAGATTCCTTGGATATCTGAAGATCTGGATTCTTTCCTCATATTACATGGGTGTATAAAGCAAGCTATTCACCTTGTACATCACCTGCCTCATGTAGTACTGCAACTATTACTCCCCTGCCTGTTTAAAACCTTAGCTACTCTCACAGTTTTATTGAACACATTCTGTCAAGATTATTCTTTCTCTTAAGATTTCATATTGATAATTTTTAGAGTTTTCTTATTAACCTTCTTTCTTTTTTCTTCTTTCTCCTTCAAAAGACAAATAATTAGTCTATCATCATATGTTCTACCTACTGATATTATTGAGATATCACTGTGTTTATTTTATTTGGAAGTTTGTAGACTTCTCACGATTCCTCATTAGATCTTGTTTTCCTCTTCCTGGCCCTATAATCTGTCATAGTACTTTATTGTCAGAAGTATTTAGTTGTCTATCTTACTTTTCAGTAATAAGATCCCAGAGCTCACATCTATATAAAAAATAAGAACTATAATAACCTGAAATGAAGATCTAAAACTCAGCCTTCTCACTGAGGAATCCCTACAGAAGAAAAGCCAGCATTTTTATGCACTGCCAGCTTGTTTTTGCATTAAGCAGAAGTGAATGTTATAACTTTTCTCTATTAATTTCCTGACTCCTTCAAAATAACAAGAAAGTCTTTCTCTCTTTTTTTTTTGTTGTTTTGCCACTGTCTCAATTTTCACCAGATGTCATTGTTCACCATTGTGAATTTGTTTTTTAAATACGTCTAGCTGCTAAGATAGACGGATGCTTTCCATACACTTAACGTCACTCTGTTCTCTCTCTGCCCAAGTCTCCAATTCCTCCTTGAACTTGGTGAGAGATTGTTCCTAGGTGTTCAAACTGAGTATATAAATACATTCAAATCTGCTTGCTGACCAAATGTTAGCCATATATCTGGGTTTATCATTATGGGTTTTGAGTGAAATCTTTTCTGTTACTTTTTCAATTTCTCTGACCATCTTTATAACTCTATGCTCAGTTCTTTCAGTAATAAGTCAAATCACTGCTACATCAAGGTGTTTCATGTTCATATTTCTTCTTCCTCACTCACTTCAGTAAGTCCTGTGGATAATTAATTTTCTGGCTTTAATCTTATACTGAAGTCATAATCAGCAGAAGTTTTACTCGATGTTCATGTTAGACTTTCTGAATGTAAATGTAACATTGCACCAGCATAACAATTTCAAGAGGTACTTCACATTTTTGCATTATAGTATAGAGGATATCTCGTATCCTGTAGCACATGCAGGCTATTCATGTGCTTTCTTAAAATCTGTAAAAAATTAAAGGTATAGACGAAGCTTATTCCACCATAACTGTATTATATAACTGACCTATTTTTCCTAAACAAAACTGATTTTCTCTCACTATACTCTCTTCAAAAATGGAAATATGTATATATTAAATATTACATTTTGTAGGCTGTGATATGGAAGGAGATACCACACTATCATGCCCATTACATTTCTTTTTTCCAAAATGGGGGATGTATTTCCTCGTTGTGTTGTGTTCTTTTAATTCTTCATATGAATGAAACAATTTTGTACAATGTCTAAGTTAATCATCCATTCTTTACTAATTCCCCATTACAATACTTCATGTTTTGTTGCTTTGGGTTTGTCTCCTAAATCTCTTCAAAATTTGCATCATCAGACAGTTCATGTATCTGAAAATTGTATACTTGAAGTGTTGTAATGCTTGTTCATCTAATGTCATACAATTTGGGGAAGAAAGGGGAGTAGGACTGTGTGGGAAAGAGAAGTCATTACAGCAGAGCAGAGAATACTGAATTAAAGGCTACCTCAGCCCCCCTGAGCTGGAAGACAGGGACGGCGAGGAGGATGAACCCCCCATAATCCAAGAGGAAGCAGTCAACGACCTGCTATGCCACCTGGAT
>NW_008824231.1:4603278-4603527 GCF_000699105.1 Pygoscelis adeliae | reverse complement strand
TGGGGTGCTGGTCGACAGCCGACTGAACATGAGCCGTCAGTGTGCCCAGGCAGCCAAGAAGGCCAATGGCATCCTGGCCTGTATCAGAAATAGTGTGGCCAGCAGGAGTAGGGAAGTGATCGTGCCCCTGTACTGGGCACTGGTGAGGCTGCACCTCGAATACTGTGTTCAGTTTTGGGCCCCTCACTACAAGAAGGACGTCGAGGTGCTGGAGCATGTCCAGAGAAGGGCAACGAGGCTGGTGAAGGG
>NW_008824231.1:4594934-4603114 GCF_000699105.1 Pygoscelis adeliae | reverse complement strand
CCAGGGGAGGTTTAGATTGGACATGAGGAAAAATGTCTTTCCTGAAAGAGTGGTTAAACCTTGGACCAGGCTGTCCAGGGAAGTGGTTGAGTCCCCATCCCTGGAGGTATTTAAAAGACGTGTAGATGAGTCGCTTAGGGACGTGGTTTAGTGGGCATGGTGGTGTTGGGTTGACGGTTTGACTCGATGATCTTAGACGTCTTTTCCAACCTTAATGATTCTATGATTCTATCCAGAAATCTCCTAGCTGAACTCAACTCCCAAAGTCATGTTTGTGCTGAAATCATCACTCTCACGTAGCATTCCTACTGCATTGACAGAAAAAATAATAACAAGAAAGCAAATGAGAAGTAACGTCATTCCTGGTTAATTCACTGAATTCATTGATTGAATAATCAGTTTGATTGCAGGTGAAATGCATGAAAATCTCCTCAAGTTCATAATGCCAATTCTCCTAATATTGTGTAAGAAAAAACATACTACTCACTAACAAATTGCCAGATGAAGAAAAATTAACTAACTTCATAAAAGAGAAATGGTATTTGATGCCAAAAATGTATATTGGCACATGCTATGGGAAAAGACAAAGATAGTACCTCACCACATCTGGCATGCCAGCAGGTAGGTACAGTTTGAAAATGCTAGTAGGGAATATACTTGCAGCAGAAAAATCAGTGGCAAAGCATACTAACAGAGTTTGCAGGTTTCAATGTCATTCTGGTGTACAGATGCAGACACAGCATTGTCAATGCTGTGGGAGATCATGAACACAACTCATCTCCTTGCTGAAATGGAGCCAGGAGATAAAGATGAAGTTCTATGAAAAGATGACTGGTGCAGGATCAGACAGGGTGTGATGGCAGGTCACCCAAAAGCTACAGGCTGACTCTTAGAATGCAAAGCTGTATATACCATGCATAGATCTATGTGTTTTCAAGAATAAAAAGCCTTATGAAATCTCTGTTCACTTCCGCTGGTGCATTTCCTATGTGAGAAAAGCCTTGGAGAAAGATAGAAATTACCTTAATTGCTTCAACATGTTATCTTCATCACCTGTCACCTTCAAATATTGGTTACAAATTAAACAAGATTCATACAAATAGTGGGAGTGAGAAGGCTTGTGCATTTTCCTTAGAAAGGAAAACAAGAAATAACTTAAAATGTGGTCATTATTGCCAATTAGGATGAATATGTCCATACAGAAAACAAGTGTTTGCAATAGTGTTTGCATGTATAAAATTTTATCAGTATGCTTGAAGTCACAGAGCTGCTTTGGAGGACAATGTTTTTAGAAATATATTATATACAGTTCCAAAATGCCTTCACTGAATTTGCACTGCTACTGTTGTGATGTGTATAGCAAGAAAGGGATGGAGATAAACATACTTGACTTCTTGTCCAAACATTATAGCATAAAAATGGCAACTGCACAAGAAAGAGATCTTCAACCTGATGGTAGCATAGAATGAAAAACCCTCAGTCAACTCAGTTATATTCAATTCTCAAAGCAAGGACCACAAAGGACCTGAGAACAAACTATGTAAAAGAAATTTTCAGCTGCTCATATTCATCATCTTGTCAGTACTTCCAGTCACTAGAGGAGAAGACATACATGCCTCTCAAGAACACAGCAACAGCAACTGGAACTTTGAAAGAGGTAAAATAATGTCAAGAAAACAAAAAAAACTTTCTAAAAAATGTTTTGAAGTACTTTATTTTAGCCAGAAAACCAAAGCTGCCGTAGCAATCCCGGCATGAGTGTCATGGTTCAACCCCAGCCGGCAACTAGGCACCACACAGCCACTTGCTCACTCCCCCCTGGTGGGATGGAAGAGAATTGGAAGGGTAAAAGTGAGAAAGCTCATGAGATAAAGACAGTTTAATAGGTAAAGCAAAAGCCATGCACTCAAGCAAAGCAAAACAAGGAATTAATTCACTACTTCCCATCGGCAGGCAGGTGTTCAGCCATCTCCAGGAAAGCAAGGCTCCATCACGTGTAATGGTTACTTGGGAAGACAAAACGCCATATATCCTTGGGAGGACATAACTCCGAATGTCCTCCTCTTTCTCCTTCTTCCCCCCAGTTTTATTGCTGAGCATGACATCATATGGTGTGGAATATCCCTTTGGTCAGTTGGGGTCAGCTGTCCCAGCTGTGCGCCCTCCTAAGTCCTTGTGCATCCCCAGCCTACTCGCTGGTGGGGTGGTGTAAGAAGCAGAGAAGGCCTTGACTCTGTGTAAGCACTGCTCAGCAATAACAAAAACATCCCTGTGTTATTAACACTGCTTTCTACAAATCCAAAACATAGCACCATACAAGCTACTATGAAGACAAATAACTCTGTCCCAGCTAAAACAAGTACAACGGGTGAGGACAAAAATAAAGATCTGGTGAGCCAATGTCATGTGAATGAGAAAATGCAGACCACACAGTAAAAGGCAATGAAAATACTCAGCATCATTTACAGATGTTGAAACAAAAGATTTTTTTTTTGTTTTTTTAGAAAATACAGCTTATAGACTACTATTCATACACTATCAATATAATAATTACAGAAAGAAAATACTGTGTTTCATCAAATATAGTGCTGTTTGCTGGGATAATTACGTCACTGTTCCTTTCTGGCTTTTTTATCTTTAAAGGTCTCCATCTATTTCATCCTGGAGAGAGGAGAGTAATTTCATCATTCTTCTGTTCTTATTATAACCTGTATAGCAGGATCTGGGTCCTAAAAACCTTATTTAAGCTAGAACCCTTAACATCATATTGGAAATTTAATTGTTTTTCTTTCTTCATTAAATATTTATATTCAGAGCACATGCAATGTGCCAAGAGAAATTAGTACAAAAAAACAGTTGCCATGTTTTCTTAGAAAATATAACCAGAGCACAAAAATGTTGATCAGGTAATAAAACAACTTGATAAAAGCAATTACACACTTCAAATATTTCGAAGTTTTTGACACAGCATTATATAATAACTTATTCTGAGAAGGCATGCAATGTATATAATCAATTGGTCATATGCTTTAGTTAGGCAAAACCTGATGTATTCAAAGGTAGCAAATGGAGTGCAAAGGGGAAGAAATCAGTGCTAACGTTTATGATAGCTGGGAGCACTGAGAATTCTTCAGGATCTGATACTACTCAATGTTTTTAATCAATATCATATTGTGTGTATTTAGATGATCATGTAAGATCTTTGCTAGTATGTTGTATGGATCAATGGAAGCACTAAAGAACAAGGAGAAGAGGGTATTGTTACACAATGTTCCAAATCTCCTGGGTACAAGGTCATAATTCAGCAAAATGTGTTTCAGTACAGCATTGACAGTGCAAGTTGTTACACATGGGAAGCGATGCAGACTTCAGCAGCAGAATGAGAGATTTCTTCCTGGGAAGCAGTAACTTGAGAAAATACTTAGCTATTGTCAGAGACAACAGTGTCAATGTGGAAGCCCAGCATAATGTTTGCTAGACGTTGTCACTGGTTGCATAAAGGAATATGAAGAAGGGAACCAGATAATCTCTGTACACAGCATTCGTAAGAATTTGAAGATTTTTTCATTCTGTTCAAGGTCTGCATTTCATGGAAGATATGAATTTAATGAAAAGAATTCAGAGGACTCCAAAAATGACCCGAATGTACTAGAAACCAATCCTTGAAGTGGGATGCTTATGGAATTCAATCTACTAGTTTATTGAAGAGAAAATTGTAGTAACAATTGATCATGCTGCATAGATACTTAACCATAGACATATTTGATAGAAGAAGGTGTCTTAATCTTGCAGATGAAAGCCTAAGAAGATCCAGTGCCTGGGAACCGAAGTTAGACTTATTCAGCCTTGAAATAAGATGCAGTAAGATGCATTGGTGAAGCTAACCAACCATTGGAACAACCTGCCAGAAGAAGCCATGGATTTGCTATCATTTGGAGTCTTTAAAAACAGATTAAATAGTTCTCTGAGAAACATATTTTAATCCAGTTTCTGGAAAAAATTCTGCAGCCTGTACAGGCAGAGTACAGGGCCAGATGGTCCCTTCAAAAGGGAGTGCTGGTCCCTTCTGTTCTCAGTGTCCTTGAGCAAGAAAAATGAATCTTTTATTGCCGTCTTTTTCAGAGCAGCACTCAGAGTCAGCATTTCTAGGATTAGTGAGCTGAAGTGTACTCCCTCGGCAGACCTGTGTTTCCAGTCTCATGCAATGTGTAAACAGCAGGCAATAAAGTTGTCTGGTTTTCCCCAGAAGACCATGTTTCGCCTGCAGAACCTACGTATTGGGGGATGACGCAAAAAAAAAAGAGAGATAATTTGATTCCTAAGTCAAGGCCTATGCTGGAAGAAAAAAAAAACTTTTACTTTAAAAGAAAACAACAAAATTCTAGATTGGCACATATTTTATGCAGAATACATCAAGTTTGCACACTATGGAACTCTAACAAAACCATTTTTCCAAGTAGAAACATATTTTGACTAGTTGTGTCTACATGTGTTTCAGTTTCTGGATAGTTTTTGATTACAATTTATTGTATACCAAAGAAGCCACAACAAATTTAGTTAGGGGTTATAAATCTCAAATATGCAAATACTCCAATACTTCATTGACTATTCTTTCAATTATTAATTATTATTAATTGAGATATTTAATCTTCTACTAAATGCTCCATTTAAATTCTTTTTTTTTTTTTTTTATATTGAATTGCCATGAGCTAAAAGGGACTCCTGCAGTGCTTCTTCCAAGATTGTGTGTGCTTTCTATCAGACTTATTTCACCAGCACTGGCAGCATGATAATTAACTCAGCTGTGAATGACCCCCTGCTATTTTACTGGGATTTATAGTAGTAAAATAAAATAAGGATGAAAATAATAGATAAAACATTGCTTTTGCAGCCAATAGAGAATGGGAGAGTTCTTTTCTCATGTTATTCCTTTCAGTGATAGTCTCTCTGTGGATAATCCCCATATTGTAAATTTCTAATGTCAGGCAATGGCATCAGTTGGAAGGGGATGATATAGAGCAATACCACCTCATACAGACACAAAACCTCTTAAACATTGCAAAGCAACCCATTGGTCTGTAGTTACTTCCTTTTCTGTACACATTAAGTGAAATTTCCTCTCTGAAGAAGCCTGAAGAACAACTGTTAATAGAAACTGTAGCAGAAATTATGTTGCTACATACTCCTGCCTTTCAGTTATTACTATTATTACTAAATCTTTATTTGCACAAGTTGCAACAAAGGCCTATAGCACAAAATGGAATCAAAGTCTTATCATTGTGGGCTAATGATATACACAAAAAAGAAACTGGCAACCTCAGGGACAAAAAAAAAAAATAATCCAATGAAGTGTTTTAGAAGATTTTAGAAAGCATCTCTCCCTCTGCAATGCATATCATCACATGTAGTGAAATCCTTCACATTTAGTGAACTCTAAACAATATCATCATTCTGCATTATGTTCCCTGATGCTAGATTTTTCCCTTTATTCTATTGAAAACTTCCCTAGGCTTTTCTTTCTTAAGTGGTCTTGCATTTCTTTTGTTACATTTCTTCTGTACCTGTTTAGAAACATGTACCATCTTGTGAGATGCTATGATCTGTTGGAACTCCTAACTGGAAACCTTGGGAATTCACATTTTTTCATAAAATGACAAGTTAAAATATCTGTGATTCAAAGATACAAACATAACTTGTTGTAGACAAGAACTAGTAAAACTTTATAGCAAGAGAACCTACATTTCTATATCTTAATGGTACTACAGACTAATACTCTTGAAAGGTCTTACAGTCTGCAGGAGAAATTTCAGCACCACTGAGTTAATAACAACCCTCCCCTTCCCCTCATTGAGTCACTTAGGGTAGAATTTCACTTGTAAACCCAATTCACCTCTCATTTACCCTACTTTTATACTGATACAGAAATGTCCTTGGCATTGCTACTAATTCATCCTAGTGGGACATGAAGTAGTTTGGTTTTTTTTCGTTTGTTTTGCTTTCCATGGTCTTGAGGAATACAAAAGCAGTTCAGCCAACTTGTTTTTCTATTCACAAGTCTCTCAGGCAGCAAGAAATAGCAAAAAAAGCTGAATGTGAAAAGTAGCAACTAATTCTCACATTGCTATTCTGAAAACTTGCTAATTGATGCACAAAGCTCAGTTGTCTCACTTTATTTTTCTGTGACCACCTGACAGCAGATAGTAGGTTTCACTAAATTAATTGTATTATATTAATTGGAATACTAGGTCTACAACTTTTTGTACTTTTGCATTGTTTTCAGCAGTAGAAGACAAAGAAATTTAATATCATAGTCCATGCATGGCAAACAGACACTGGGCTATCTTTTTAACATAATTTGTTGGGGTCCATTGTACAACAGGAAGCTTAAGAAGAATTCAACACTCGAGCCAATGTCATTCCTTGAATAAATATGATAGCGAATGTTCACATCGTATGTTGCTTCAGATTCTTGTAGATAGAAATACAAGTTATCTTAACATGAGGAATAATCTTCTAACACTAACAGTGCGACTTGGAACTTGTGTACACAGCAATGTGTAAAAATTCCAAGATACTTCAATAGGACATATACTGCATTTAGTCCATAAACTATTTAGAAATCAGACATATCTCTTAACTGATCAACCACAACATAATTAATCACAATCATTATGGTGATTAGGTCATGAGTTTTTCACATATTAACAGATTTTCATATAAACAACCTACATCAAACAAGTCACAGATTTGTTCTCAGTGACTACGCATAGATAGTTGTCAAACTAGTGGGAAAATATTTAATGAATTATAGACTGAAATGAATTTGTCCAGAATTTCTGTATTTTCAGTAATCAGAAAAAGCCTAATTCCTTGAACCTTGTTCAGTTCTGCGCCCCTCACTACAAGAAGGACGTTGAGGTGCTGGAGCATGTCCAGAGAAGGGCAATGAGGCTGGTGAAGGGTCTGGAGCACAAGTCTTATGTATGTGGAGCGGCTGAGGGAACTGGGGTTGTTTAGCCTGGAGAAAAGGAGGCTCAGGGGAGACTTTATCCTTCCCTACAACTACCTGAAGGGAGGTTGTAGCGACGTGGGTGTCGGTTTCTTCTCTCAAGTAACAAGCGATAGGACAAGAGGAAATGGCCTCAAGTTGCGCCAGGGGAGGTTTAGATTGGACGTGAGGAAAAATGCCTTTACTGAAAGAGTGGTTAAACATTGGACCAGGCTGCCCAGGGAAGTGGTTGAGTCACTATCCCTGGAGGTATTTAAGAGAGGTGTAGATGTGGCGCTTAGGGACATGGTTTAGTGGGCATGGTGGTGTTGGGTTGATGGTTGGACTCGATGATCTTAGACGTCTTTTCCAACCTTAATGATTTTATGATTCTATGATTCTATTTTCTGGGTGGTCCTCCACTATATCAATTGCCTGTTATGCTAATCAGACTTTGGGAAATATCTTTCTTTCTAGTCATTGCTAATATCAAAGTATTCTAGAGGGGAGATGATTGGTGATGGAGCTTCATTGGGCTTGAAATGTACTGAGGCCTGATCTCCCATTCGGGCACTAAACCTTTGAAATTTTGTTTTATGTCAGAACAGTGCATCTGCTCCTGCTCAGGAGCATGGATTGAATGATGGATTTACAAACCCCCAGAGAATTTCCTCTACATTATGAACATCTAAGCAATCCTGTCAGTTTTTCTGCAGAGTCCAACTTCTAGTTATACAATTCCTGTTTCATCTCTCTGGTTCACCAGTGGGTAAACTAATTTCCTACCTAATGGAAGGATTTGTGACAGCTTAAATGTGACATGAGGCTAATGAATTGAACTAGGCTCATTTCAAAACTCCTTCCAACAAGAAAGACTTTTTGACCTATGAATTGTTTTCACAGCTACACATCATCTTTAAAGGCATATTTAGCTCAGCTCAGAAAAAGCCTTTGCAGTGCCATATCCGTGCCTGAAGTGACAAATTTTTTTTTTCTCTCTCCATCCCCCCCATCCCCCCCATCCCCACTCCCACTGATATCTGGACTGCCTTTCACTGGTTTCCTTTCACACTTTGCAAATATTGTCTTCTGCTCTGCTCCAGCTGGCAGGAATTCAGCAGCTCTCAGTGTTCACATTTGGAATCCATCCTGAGAAGATGAGGTACTAAAGGCAATGAAAGGAGAATTGGAC
>NW_008824231.1:4577258-4594919 GCF_000699105.1 Pygoscelis adeliae | reverse complement strand
GCAGCTGATCCCACACTTCTCAAACTACTTCAGTTACTGATTTCTGAAAGTGTCATCACTGGTGTTATGACTACAGAAGTGCAAAGATAGACCATGTGAGCAAGTTTCACAATTCCAAGAGATGTCATGGGGGAAATGTTTGCATGGAGAGAAATAGCTACTAGGAAGAACTGTATGTTTGCTCTTACCAAGGTGACAGTTACTTTGCTGAGTTTAAGACTCGTGCAATAAAAGCTGGCTGTGAAATCATAATTAAGCTAAGAAAAATACAGAACAGTATTAAATATTTCTTGCCAGCTGCTCAGCTAAAGTCATGTTAGTGTATGCTTTTTCTGTAAAATCACTTTCTTTCTGTTGAGAACAGACTAAAATAAACTAAAATTGCTGTTAATGATAGAAGTCAAACTAAGGATAGGATTATGGCAAGGAGTCTCAGACTGTAGTGGGCTGACCCCAGCCAGCAGCCAAGCACCCACACAGCTGTTTGCTTGCTCCCCTCTCCTGAAGGACAGGGAGAAAATGGAATGAAGGCAAGAAAACTCATGGACTGAGATGAAGACAGTTTAATAGGTGAAGAAAAAGCTGTGTGCAGCAGCAAAGCAAAATAAGGAATTAATTTACTATTTCCCATTAGCAGGCAGATGTCCAGCCATTTCCTGGCAAACAGGGCCTCGGCACACGTTGCTTGGGATGGCAAACACCATAGCCACAAGTGTCCCCCATGCCTCTTCCTTTCCTGGAGCTTTTATTGCTGAGCTCAGTGTCATATAGTATGGGATATCCCTTTGGTCAGTTCAGGTCAACTGTCATGGCTTTGTCTCCTTGCAATTTTTTTCCTACCCCTAGCCTACCCATCAGGGAGGAGGGGGAGGCAGGGCAGAGTGAGGAAAAAAAAAAAGCCTTGATGTTGTGCAAACACTATTCAGCAATAGCCAAAAGACTGATGAGTTCTCTACACTGTTTTAGTCACAAATCCAAAGCACAGCACCATTTGGGCTGTTATGAATAAGTTAACTTCATCCCAGCCAGACCCAGTACTCAGAGGTATAGACATTTGTTTAGTACTAGATGGGAAAAAAAAAAAAGCATTCTTCTGCTCTAATTAAATTCCCCTTGTGATATTAGCAAACTAATCCATTTATTACATACAGTTCTGACAGGTGTAACTATGTAAAACTCTGTCACACATTACAAGCTCAGTTTTATTCTTTTGGCTGCAATCCGAAAAAAGCACGTACTTTTCAGAAGATTAGTACATTCCCTCTGAGATGAAATTCTGGCACAGTTCCTACTCAGTTTAGTATATATGTCTGTATTATCTTTGTGTTAGGACTTGAGCACTGCTTACTAAGCAGTGTGTCTTGGACAACATCTACACTGTTCAAAGCAAATGCTACTTCAATCAAGATTGTGTGCATTCATATTGTATACACTTTGACATGGAAGATATCCAGCTCCTCGCACTGTGGATGTGAACACTGTATCCATCTCACACACACCACCAGGGCGATGGGATTCAGGCCCAGGTTCAGAAATGTAAATTAAAATATGTTTATATGTGCTGAGTGTCTTAATTCCCAGTACAGGCAGTGGAGATCTAGGGACCTATTAATTTGCCTAGTATTATCTGAGATGACTGCACGTATCTGAAATGCCCTAATACAACTGGCAGATATGATGCAGAACATATGGGACCTGCGTCCTTTATGGCTGGCAGATGGAGGTCAGCATGGAGCATCCAGAATGTCACTAGATGCCATATTTGAGCAACTGAATCTAGTCTCTACCATCAATGGGACTATTAGCTAGAGAGAGAGCTCAAGAGAGCTATTCAGTGGCCTGGGGACTGATTCATCTCCTAAACATTCATGACTGGAATGCCATTTATGGCACTCCAGAGTGTCTGAAATATCTTGAGCAGGCTGGCAGATTTGACATATAGAGCTGAGAGATGTGACAGATAGAATCCATGGAAAACACAAGTCCTTCTTCAGTAGCATTCAGAGGCCAGGTAGAACACCCAAACAAACTGAGACTATGGCAGACTGATGTGCCTACACATCAGCAACTAAATCTAGACCCTGCTATGTGTTCATTACATTCAAAATCTTGTAATATGAGAAAAGGAACACACATGTGAAGATTTATCCAAGACACTTTCAATGGAGACATGCAGCATATCAAGTGTGATTACATGGCTCCCAAGGCAATGGTCAAAGGTTTGGGGGCCCACATGTTTTTTTCCTCAGTCATGCTGGTGAGGGGAAAGGGCTTGAGGTGGAGTAGATGGATCCTGAGGTTCAACACTGGTGGTGCAGCTGGTGTTAAAACCAAGGATGAGGTTCTTACAACCACAGGACCTTCTTTGAGGACTGAGGACTGTTAGGTAGTGACAAGATCCACTTGATCAAGTGGGGCAAAAGCCTCTTTGCAAACGGGGGACAAACTGGTGAAGAGAGCTTTAAACTAGGAACAGTGGAGGGGAGAGATTATGATCCACAATCAAGTAAGTAAGTGGTGACCTGGGTTGGAAAGCAAAGGATGGTGGGTAATGTGGACAAGACAGAACTTGTAATCAGTGAAACAAGGCAGAAGGAAACCAATCTCAAATGTATGCATAAATATGGAAATGCCAAAAGGACAGCATGATGGTGCTGGCTCGCATACTTTTTTCTGGGAAATGTACTTGACTGAGTACCTCTCTGAAGTGTCTGTGTGATAATGCACAGAGCATGGGGACAATCAGGAGAAATTAGATGTTTACATGCATTGAATGCATGGATGTCTGCCTAGGGATGGATGTGGAGCCAAAACAGATTTTATGGGTGTCCTGGTTTCAGCTGGGATAGAGTTAATTTCCTTCCTAGTAGCTGGTACAGTGCTGTGTTTTGGATTTAGTATGAGAATAATGTTGATAACACACCGATGTTTTAGTTGTTGCTAAGTAGTGCTTACACTAGTCAAGGAATTTTCAGCTTCTCATGCCCTGCCAGTGAGAAGCTGGGAGGGAGCACAGCCAGGACAGCTGACCCAAACTGTCCAAAGGGATATTCTATATCATATGACATCATGCTTAGCATATAAACTGGGGGGAGTAGGTGGGGGACAGTGATCACTGCTCAGGGACTGGCTAGGCATCAGTCGACGGGTGGTGAGCGGTTGCATCACTTATTTTTCCTGGGTTTTCCTTTTCATTATTATTATTATTATTATTATTATTATTATGTTTTATTTTAATTGTTAAACTGTTCTTATCTCAACCCACGAGTTTTCTTATTTTTACTCTTCCAATTCTCTCCCTCATCCCACGTGGAGGGGAGGGTCAGCAAGTGGCTGTGTGGTGCTTGGTTGCCAACTGGAGTTAAACCACAAAAATGGGTTAAGACTAGCGTAACATGGCAACATCATGGTGGGTTTCTGCTACAGCTCACATGATCAGGAAGAAGAATTAAATGACATCTTCAAACAACTGGAAGAAATCTCATGTTCACAGGGGCTGGGTTAGATGATGTCTAGAGGTCCTTTCTAACCTCTACATTTCTGTGATCCTGTGATTCTATGAAGGCAAGAATTTATTGTTAATCTAGCAAAAGTCTAATCAGAATGCAACTAGTTATCATTAATCCAATTACAGTGATACTAACAGTCCTATGAACTCCTGAGGCATCCTGCACTCTGTAGGGAGCTGCACTTCACCTATATTTCCATATTACACCAGATCAGTTTCATTCAGTTTGCACAGACCTGAAGCAAATTATTCTTCTTTCTGTGCTGTAGTTGGAAGGTCACTTAGTTAACTTATTTATCAAAGACTTAAGAATCAAATTTATCTATAAAATGGACAAAAAAGACCCTGAAACTCTAGTGTAAAGCAAGGAGACGTGGTTACCTCATGGTACAGAAGCAGATAGGAGGGTTAACTTTTTTTAAATTGAAACTTTACTTAAACACAGTAGTACTTTTTATTTTGCTATACTGAGACTTCTGCAAAGATAGCCATATTCATTGGTGCATACTTTAGGTCAGACAGCCTAAAACCACACAAATTAACAGAGATTGTGACCCACCTCCTTGTTGGCTTACTTTTTATTCTTATTCCTCTCTTTTCTTGAACATCCTTTAAAATTATTCAAACACACCTATCACTAACAGGCTGGACATATATGAAGTGTATTCTTTAGCTTTTCTTTATATAATAAGAAACGTCGCATTTGTATTGGCCTGGATGAACGTTTCATTCAACTTTTCTCAAAGCTCTGTTTACTCAACAAGAAATAATTTAGCTGAAATTAAATCAATTTTGAAACAGAGAACTATAATGCTTTGTTTTGAAAACTTTCAAGTGATCTTCCTTGACCTTCAAAAATGATGCCCCCCTCCCTTTTTTTTTTCCCTTTCCAGCTGAAACTATTCACCTAAGTAAAAGACTTTTTGAGTAAACAGTAGAAAATGAAACCACTGCACTAGAACTGGGAAATACCCCTATCAGACTGAAGATTTTGTGCAAATGAAAATTGTAATTACTGGGTAAATTCTTTCCAGTCTTTTTATCATGAGTTGTCTATGGATAAAAGAAGAATCTACCAGGATTTTGACACACTTAAATGTGCACATTCTGAGATCTGCACTTAAGTCATTACTTTTATGAATGTGATTTGATCCAAGAGGAAAAATAAATAAATTGTTCTCAACTCAGCCATTTTTCAAAATTTTAAGGAGAAATTTATTTTTTGTGAAGGTTAAGCTTATTGGGTTTTAGTGTTGATAGGGATTTTCATTGTTTCTGTTACTGTAAAGTTCTTTTTATGTGGGAGTTTTCTTAATAAATAAATAATAATTGTTATCAGGAATTCTCTTCAGAAAATAAATGTCCTACTGAGGAGAAGATGACTTTTTGACCATCAAGATACTTACTAGAAAATGTAAAAATATATTCAAAATAAGGCTAGATGGCATTGTATGCAGTGTAGAGTCTGTGATCCCCTCTGATCTTAGGAAACGGAACAATACAATATCAGGATTATTCTTCATCAATATATTATTTATATTGAAAGTTTAAATCAGATAATTCATGATCCAATACAGTTATGCCAGTTTTTCTGGGGGTTTTGTTTTGTTTGGTTTTTTTCTGAGCAATACTAGAAGTAAAACCATCTTATTTCTACTGGGATGGCAGATAGTGGCTAGTAGAGAAGATTGCAACGTCTGGGCATTATCATTTGAGTAATTCATGGTACTATCATCAAAAAAAGTGTCATGAACTATGGTATAGTTCCAGGGGGTCTATGAGGGCAGCGATTCTTTCTTCTTCAGACTAAGCCTGGCCTAGGTAGCTGTCATCCCATGGTGGAAGTTTCAGTAAAAAGAAGCACAGAGTAGGATAAACTAATCATTAAACAATCCCTTCCTGGCATCCCAGACCCATACTGATCCCCCATGTTTTGATACTTATGCTTGTCTGGATATAGAGAGAAATTCAATTGACTGAGGAAAGAGGAAGGAAACATCATGCACCTCTAATCCTCCTTTCACTTATCAAGGAAAACAGTAGGAACAAAAAGGCCATGTACCATATTTTTAAATTTGGCAAGAGCAACAGAAATACAGAAGTTAACCAGAATACACGAGGCACAGGTCTACTATTGAAGCCATTCCTTTGCTTCAGAACTACTGGCATTTAGCAATTTTGTTATGATGTACATTTAAGGATTACAATTTTTGCGAGATATAAGAATATTTCCAATCATTTTTATTTTAGACTATTTCACCTCCCACATACAGTTACTCCTATCTCATTAGTTAAAAGTTTGCAATATGTTCTTCTCCCTTTGGAGCAAAATACTTCTACACTAAAATGTGTAAGTTACTTCGGCTTCCTTCAACATTGATTTCAACTATTCCTGTGAGTTACCTTACAAAGAGGCAATCATCAAGCAGTGTTTAATTTTAGCTTTAATTCTAGCTTCCAAAAATCCTGAGATCTTCTTAAAAACTCCATAAAAGCTTAGGGTACAATTTTAGACATCAGTTTTATCAAAAGCTATTATCAATCCTTTATTTCCTCCCAAAAATATGTAACTACAGCTCAGGTTAGTCAAATGCCTTATAGCTCTTGTTTCAGTTTTTAGGTTGAGAGTTCTTCTTTTGGTTTGGTTTGGTTTTTTACGGGTTAGATTCTACTCTGCTCCTACTCTGGCACAAGCTAAAAGTACAAGGGCTGTGGTAAATGACCTTTGCACAAAGTAGACGATTTCTTGTCCTACCAATATTTCAGTGTCTTTTGTTTTTCTCTTTTGGCAGAGATGACATATTCTCCTTCAGAGGGAAAATTAGGCCTTTGGACTCATGTGATGAAACTCATGGGAATTGTTAAGACATGTCACAGTGCAGATTAAGCCTTCTGTTTGATAAAAGTCAATCTAAAGGTCTTGCCTGCTCAGTTCATTTTGTGCATGATGTTTTTCCTCATTTTATACTGCCAGGAGGGATGTGTTATGCTACCTCAGTTAAGATCTCAATCAAGGGGCCATTTATAGGGCTCATATAATCTTGTAAATTACATCTTATAAATGTTTTGTGATGGTTTTTATTTAACTGAATTCCTTTAATAATGAAAGATTTCAAATAAAAGTGTGAGTGAGGAAGGAAAATTCTGATTACATTTTCTAAGTTTTATTTGTACATCAACTCTTAGAAAAGCCACCTGGGATAATGAAGATACAAATATAAATGTAGATACACAGGTTTTCTTTAAAAATAGCAATCCAGCTGTAATCCATTTGTCTTTGCATTCTCCATCCTGGTTTCTGAAATCTCTTCTCATTTTGTAAAATGAAAGACACACTAATTTGTTTATTTTATTACTTTTGTTACTGTTGGTTGAACAAAGCATAGCAGTTGCATAGACTCTGAAGAACCATAATAGGAACATGTGGAACAAACAAGCATTGGATGAACAAACACTAGTTTTTATGGGAGTTTAATTATCTCCAGCATCTACAAGAATGTGTCGTTTTAGCCACAGGTACCATGGAATTTAATGTTAATTTAATAATAACTACAGCTAATGAGTAGAAGCCTTAACTATACAGAACAATCACATAATTAGTTTCTCTGCTGTAGCTAAACTAACGGTGACATGGAAAGCATTTTCAGTTCTCTTTCAGGAAAATGAAATCTATGGAAGCAAAGGGGAGCATCTGAAAATTGTATGCAAGTGAAAGTTTCATTTACCTGGTCAGACTGGCAGCCATTACCTCAGTTTTTAAGGAATTGCATGAGTAGTGCTGCATTATATAGGGTTGACAACACACTGACTTTAGTACCTCTGAGTGCTAGATGTGCCTCTCATACAAGTATACTTGTATAAGAGTGCTTCTTATACAAGTCTAATAAAACGACTCGTGATGTACACTACCTAGAAGCAACATGCTTTAAACAGAGCACTCTAACACATATCCCTTTGTTTCCCTATTCCTCCAAGCAGCTATAAAGATTTTAACACATATACATACTAGTTCCCTTTCCACTTGAGTATAGTGTGGGACAGAGCAAGGCCATGGAGACACATGAAGAATCCTTCTTGTCATCTGTCTGTGTCATCTCCCAGAAGAATCACTGAAAATCTGTCCAATGCAAAGTCACATCTCTTAAAATTGCCTGGGTGAAACAGACCTTATTGCTTTGAAGACAGCATTTGCAATGTTGTTGTCCTTTCACTATTAAATAACCATAAAATTGGACTAAATCACAGGAAGTTTAAAGCTTCTTTTAAAGAGATTTCTCCCATCTCTTATTTTGAGCTCATTTCTTATTCAGTCTACTGCTGCTAATTATCATGAATTCCTTTGGTATTCATTGTAATAGCACTAATTATAATGGAATTGTTTAGTATTCATTATAATAGCACTGATCATAAAGAATTCATTTGACGTTTATAAGGACGTCATGTATTTTCTCAGCACAAAATTGTAATTTAGCATCTGTAAAGTATTACTTAATAGAAACATAAAGTTAAACTTCAGCTACATTTTGGAAGAATAAAATATGTGCCTATTACTACTGAAGAGATGGAGGACTCTGTCCAGTTTTTTGGGAGGGAATTTGTTGGGCAATCAGCCTTCGGTATCTGTTATGGGTTTTTACTACAAAACTGAAACAGTTTTTCATTATTCCATGGTGATCAATACTTTTTGCACTGCACGTAGAGATGTATCTTTAGTTTTATACATTTAATGTATGCATTTTAAAGACGAGTCAGCTTTATGCTATCCACTGAGAATCCAAATTCAGGCTTTGAAATAAGCCCTTCTGGATGTTTCCAACTAAGGGCTAATTGTATATACAGAGCAAAGCATTCACAGTTTCATCTTATTTAACTAATATGCAATAGTATCAGTGTAGATCTTATGCTTTCATCAGGCTCAAAATCTTGTCACTGAAACTGCCAGAATAACATCTCATCATTTCTGTTTTCCATAGTGGTTAAGTGGTGCACATCAATGTAGTTATAATAATATGTATAGTAAAATAGAAATACAAGAAATATATATAATAATAAGTATAGTAATATAGTATAATATATTAACGTTGGAAATTGCATGTAAACATAAGGAAAACTTTTTCATTGTGAGAGTAGTCAAATACTGGAACAGGTTGCCCAGAGATGTGAAGTCTCCATCCCTAGTGATATTCAAAACCTCACTGGACACGACCCTGAGCAAACAGCTCGACCTGACACAGTTTTGGGCAGGCAGGTTGGACTAGAGATTACCAGGGTCCCTTCCAACCACAATGATTCTTTATTTTAATATGTAGGGTATTGGCACCTGCTCCTGCATAAAATAAACTTATTTTAACATGAAAATCAAAAGAAACAGGACATCTTCCAAGCCAATTAGTTAAATGAATTATCTGTGACATGCCACAAAGTAAGCAAGCAGTTTTGTACAGAGTCCCTATCTTATTTTCTTTCTCATGCAAGTTCCTGTTGCAAGGCTGGAATCAAGCTGCATATTCCTCCCAGTTCATTTAGAGAAGGCAATATTTTGAAGAGTATATTTACAAACAGATTCGAAGGCCTGTTCTGGAGTACTTGATTGATCCTGGAGTACTTCAGAGGTACTCTTATAGGATTGAAGAGGGTATAAAATATTAGCAAGGTGCTCAGATGAACACCCTCTAATCATTTCTTTATTGCAAATCATCGCCAAATGTAATACCAGTAATCAGTAGCTCGTAAGAGAGCTCAGTTCAATATTTTGTACATGTGTAAACAAGGAAGTGACTCAATACTGGTGATGTTTATGATGCTGGTAATACAGAAAGCTCACATTATACTAAAGTTTTATGGAAAAACTGATTAGAAGATGTTGACCTACTGGATGAACTGGATGTTAATCTAAGTTTACTTAGAAAGTGAGGGGACACTAATAAGCCTAATCACATCTCTGTTTAAAAAAAAAAAAAAAGGCAAAATAAAAAAAAGAAAGGCATCGCTTTGTCCACGGATATTCATCTGAAGATCTTCAGAGCCTAACGACAGAGGATGGAATCTAGTATCCCTATTAGTATCCCAAGAGGCTTATTATACTAAATATCAAATAAGACTCCAAAATAAGTTCTTCACCTTTTATATATGCCTCTTCACCTTCCTCAAGGAATATAGAAACATCTGGATTTTCAAAAACACCTGCATCAAGCCTGATTCATTAAAAAAATATATTAAGAACTGCACTCAAAGAAACAATAATGGAAGTGATGGGACAGCTGTTATTAAATAGTTATTAAATAGTTCTATCTTAATAATTAGAATATGATTATACACAGTGTGACATCCATGCTTTTTCAGGAAACTATTAGCAAAGATTTTCAATTCTGCCTTTTTGAACAATCTGCTACCCCACTGCTATCATCAGTGAATTATCAGGCTGAGTACAACTTCTGTCTATGAATTCTGAATGTCATAAAACCAAGCATAATCCATGACTCCAAGAAAAAATGTGATTGTCACACATATATTTGTATATTACTTATAATTACTCTCTTTGCATGCACAAGGATCCCATATTTCTAGAACGTATGATATCTATTATGTACATAAAGATCACCATTGAATACATGAAGGTTTTGAGAAAGCATTAGGTCATTATTACATTTTCTGAAATGTTTTCAGGTGTGTTTCAATATTGGCTTTAATAATACAGATAAATATGTTGTAGCTTTTAGTTTCAATAGGTCAACAAATACAATGGTCACAAGATCATCTACAAATTTCAGTTCTCCTTCAGTGACTCTGTTTTCTGTTCCTAATACATGCTCTCTTCTTTTCATGCTCTCTGTTACTGATTTTCCCTAGTGTTAGTGAGAAAGTGAAATAATCATTTTATATGAAAGCAATGTAGTCAGCCATATAATGCTAAAAACAGCACAGGGAAAACAGCGTGTAATTAAAACACAGACTTCCCCTTGCACTGGCAAATGATTAAGAGCTTTGTTGTGGAAATAACAAAGGTAAAGGTATTCCTAAGAATGAGAGTAAAAGATGGTTCTGCATATTACACTGGAGAAATTTCTCATCCATAAGTAAAGATTACCCTGCCAGTGATGCCATGCTGACAGGATTTCCTGGTCTTTTTGAGCAGTCCCTAGGAATGGATGTTAGATGTGTGAAAATACAAAAATATTGACCACTTGTCAAATTTTTTGTGCTAAAATCTTAAGGTGTTATTTTTTTCCTTTTGGAAGGCTTCTGGTTGGCTAGTCAGAAGTCAGCACCCTTCATTGAAATAGTGTTGTGCTTTTCATTTGGGATGTGATTCTTGTGATTTGCTCTTAGTGCCTGACACTCAAGTTTGACATTTAAACTAAAAAATCTGAAGTTAGACATCCAAATACACTCAGATATTCTGATCTAATAAATGATGAGCTGGTATGGAGTTCCCTCTTGGCTAATGTGGAGGGAAAAGTCCAGCTTCAAGCAAGTTTTCCTCTATATGTTACCATGCCATGGAGTAAAGCCTGACTGAAAGGCTCAGGTGAATGAGACTCTAACCACATCTGCCCAAAACAAACTAAGCACAGATAATTGCTATGGGGGAAGTTTTTCCAAATGCCTAGACTGCAGCTGCACTGCCAATAGTTTAGGTGTATGCTGGGAAAGGCATAAACACAGGTGAACTCTAAATAACTTTAACTTATAACACATTTGGCGCAGGAGACCAAACTGTGGTAGTAAACTGGGTGAAAACAGCTATCTGGCTTTAGTTATGGAGAAAAGCAAAGCAATTGGCTTGGGTGGTGTAGCCAGTGAGACCATTGTCAGCTTTTACCAACCATCTAAGTCAGAAAACAATAAATAGTGAAAAAATTAGCCCTTCCATGGGAAAAAATCCATGGGCATCCAACACCATGCAAAAGGCTGAACCCAAGGTGGAACGTGCGTAAGCCTTCCAGGACTCAGGCACATTGACCAGTTTGAATAAATTATCTTGTACTCCTGACTCTATGGTGTTGATCACAGATGAACCAGAGGGGCAGGGACCTCAAATGATGTGAGTGTATTCTGTACAGAGTGAATGAGTGTGTCACAGGATAGAAACCTTGAAAAAGAAAGTTGTCCACCTGCTATGCTCATGCTGTTTAGTAAATAAAAATCTAAAATTTATGCCACTCAGTGGCATGGTTCTATTTTTGCCACTACCTCAATCTAAATTCCTCCATGATGTAGACCATAAAGAAATAAACAAATCTTCTCATGAAAGTTTAGGAACTGACAGTCTTAGCATCTCAGCTAACTCTTTTGTTAAAATACAAGGTAAAACCAGATGAATAATTATATTAGAACATGGAGAATTTAATAGCAAAATCAGCACCTGGCTTTGCAACAGAAAACAAAATGGAAGCCTACTAAATAACAAGATCATGGGTGAAATCTACACTTCATCCTTAAATTCCACTAAGCTAGCACAAAACTGTACTGTGCACCGGCTACAAAATATGATGTGTTTCTTGATATGTATTGTATTTCAGTAACACACTCTGAAGTTTCCAAAGAAGGGAATCCTTTCATAAAGTCTACACTTAAAAGGTCACTTGGATTCACGCATTTTCCTTCATTTCATCTGTTTTATTTGTTTTGAGGACCTCAGCCTCATATTTCATAGCTTTTTTCATCCCTGCAATGGGGTCTGGCATACTTTCCAAAACAGCAAGCTTCCTAAACATGTGGTTGCAAAGACAAAAGCAAAAAAAAAAAAAAAAAGGAAGAAAAGAAAGAAACAAAATATAAAATTAAGAGAGAGGGTGTTGTTTAACCCAGCAGGCAGCTAAACACCACACAGCCATTCTCTTACTCTCCCACCCCCAGTGGGATGGGGGAGAGAATTGGGAAAAAAAAGTAAAATTCATGGGTTGAGAAAAAGACAGTTTAATAGGACAGAAAAGGAAGGGAAATTAATAATAGTAATGATAAAAGAATATACAAAATAAGTGATGCACAATGCAATTGCTCACCACCCGCTGACCAATGCTCAGCCGGTTCCTGAGCAGCGGTCACCGCCCCCCAGCCAACTCTCCTCAGTTTACATACTGAGCATGACGTCACATGATATGGAATGTCCCTTTGGACAGTTTGGGTCAGCTGTCCTGGCTGTGCTCCCTCCCAGCTTCTTGTGCACCTGGCAGAGCATGGGAAGCCGAAAAGTCCTTGACTTAGTGTAAGCACTCTTAGCAACAACCAAAACATCACTGTATTATCAACATTATTCTCATACTAAATCCAAAGCACAGCACTGTACCAGCTACTGGGAAGAAAATTAACTCTATCCCAGACAAAACCAGGACAGTATCCACCCCTTATTCTATACCATCTACGTCATGCCCAGGTCCTACACTTTCCAATACATCCCAATTAATCACCACCACTTTTCCTGTCTTTTGATATATATACACACAGCTATCATTCCCTTAGTCTATGGGACATGCCTCTAAAATGTTCGTTGTGTTCATTTAGTCCATGACTTTGGGCTCCCTCTGTCATAACAGTCCTTCAGGGCAGGAGAGATGGTGTGTGGTGTTGCATTGTTGCATGCTGAAGCCAGTTTTGGTCCCATCACCGCTGCACTTGTCCGGTTCTATCATCGCTGCACTTTGCTCGGTTTCATCAAAGTTCATTCTTCATTAATCTGGGTGATTCTTACTGTAATACTGTTAAAATGGCATATAGCGACCATAGAAGTGATGATATACAGTATTACATAGTAATTAACATCATACAATTTAATTCATTGGCTATTCTCACCCAAAATCAAATCCCCTTGAGGTACACATCGGACTTGCCCATCCTCCCGCATCACCCACCAAGTGCACCCAGGCCCTTGAGCAAAAGCAATCCCACGGATGGGTTTGCCTTTGCCTGAGGCAGGCATAACCCAGACTGTCTTCCCCAGCATATGTTTTTACGTGCACTACAGGGACTTTATCCCCTTGTACAGTACATAAAAGTTCTGACTGGGCAGGGCCAGCTCGACTGGCAGATCCCCGAGTGTTGACTAACCAGGTGGCTTTTACTAAATGTGTGTCCCAATGTTTGAACGTCCCGCCACCCATTGCTCTCAGTGTAGTCTTTAACAGTCCATTGTATCGTTTGATTTTCCTGGAGGCTGGTGCATGACAGGGGACGTGATATACCCACTCAATGCCGTGCTCTTTGGCCCAGGTGTCTATGAGGGTGTTTTGGAAATGGGTCCCGTTCTCTGGCTCAATTCTTTCTGGGGTGCCATGCTGCCACAAGACTTGCTTTTCAAGTCCCAGGATAGTGTTGCAGGTGGTGGCGTGGGGCATGGGATGTATTTCCAGCCATCCGGTGGTTGCCTCCACCATTGTAAGCACGTGGCGCTTGCCTTGGCGGGTTTGTGGGAGTGTGATATAACCAATCTGCCAGGCCTCCCCATA
This sequence comes from Pygoscelis adeliae, assembly GCF_000699105.1. NCBI lineage: Eukaryota > Metazoa > Chordata > Aves > Sphenisciformes > Spheniscidae > Pygoscelis > Pygoscelis adeliae. The sequence goes on along the minus strand of NW_008824231.1, from coordinate 4,580,966 downwards.
TTTATATTTCAGCCATCGTCCTCCATACCAGAGAGGCTTTAACCACTTGGCCTGTTTAATTGCAGCACATGTTTCACATTCATGGATAACCTGTGCAATAGTGTCCATGGTCAAGTCCATTCCTATTAACTCTATCCCAGCCGAAACCAGGACAGGGTTCTAAATTACACTGCTCTGGTGGTGTTAAGATGAATCTGTCATACTAAGTTGCCGTTTCTCTTTTTCTTCTGTAAAAATCCAAGGAAGGTTTGTAGGTACTTCACTGATTCCCCCGCAATGTCAATTTGGTGCTCAGTTTTCTGCTTCTGGTCTGCTGCCTAGTATTTACATCTGGTAATAGCCTGAGCTATACAAGTCATTTGTTCTAGTAATTTTTCATTGCATTAAATTGATGTATGAAAAATCTTAGCCTCTGAACCACAGTTTGCTGCCTTGCCTTTCCTTGCCTTCCCTTGCCTTCCCTTCCTTTCCCTTCCCTTACACTTTTTTTCTCATTTGCTATCTTTAACATAATACATTTCTTCCCATACTTATTGCATAATAATCTATGAAAACGGTATTATCGGTTTTGTCACAGTTTTCCTCCTAATGCCCATAGATCTTACTTGATATTTTGTCCCATCTGTTTGTGATTTTCCTTTTTCTTTTTTATTGCCTTCACATATAGTGTTTATATATTGAAATGATGCAGTCATACCTTCATAGTGTCAATTTAATACACTTTCAGACTTTTCATACATGGGTCTTCACCTTCTTAATTCTTTCAATTTAGGAACTTGAAAAGCCTCCCCCCCTCCAAGAAATGTTACTGGCAAGTTAAGTTTTATTTCTGGATTAATGTTATAGTTTTTGACATAAGCATTATTTAACTCTGAAGTACTTACATAAGGAACAAAATGAAAAGGCTTGAGTTGTAGGGAATTTTTTAATCCACCAACAGTGTTAAGGATAGTAGTGTTAATTCCTTCCTTTACCTGAAAGGGAAAACATGAGTTCAAATCAACTGCTAGAAGCCTCCTAACAAGAGGTTTGCAGGACAGTTGTTAGGAGAAGGAGAAGAGCAAATGGGAATTTTAAACTTTTACCATTACTGCAGTTTAACTCTTCATCGCTATGTAAGACTGTACCAGGGAAAAAGTGGACTCAGAATAGCTTTCCTGTAGATCCAGATGTTTTCCTTTATTTTACAAGATTATCAGGCTTCTACTGACATATGTGGAAATGACACTGCCTTTTGTTTTCCTCTTCCTTTCTTTACTTTCAGAATCAGGTTGATGGCAGTCCAACTGTGATGTGATCAACACCAAGTGACAGCTATGGTTTGGCCATTTGCTTCTTCCCCATAGCATGTGAACAATATACCAGTATTATTTAATCAAATAAAACTCGTTATCAGTTAAACATATTGGTGATTTTTACTGCCACCATCATCTTTACAAGATGTACATCATCTTTGTCTTGAACTGAACCCTACCCCATTAGTAGGATTCCCTTATCTAAAATTCATTTTAGGGACAATGCAGTGTTCTATCTAGTCTTTGACTGCACCTCCAGACCTTCCAGCAATGTGTCTCACATTTACCAGTTCCAACAAAGTGCCTTAGGGTGCTTCAAATAGCACAAGGGGACCAAATATTTGCAACTGAATCCCACAGCATGTGTGTAAATGTAAATTATCTCTTCAGAGATCTTTCATAAAGGAGCTTCTATCACTTCCTCTACATTAGTAGATACAAGACCAGAAAGACACATACAGATTTCTACACTCATGTTTGTATAGAGAAAATTCAGGCAATTTCACATTGTCAGGAGCCTGACATTTATGGTCTTCCTAAAACATACCTTCAAAAAAAAGACCCTATCTCATATTCGTCTCAAGATCCCAAGAGGCAGAGAATCCACTACTTTCACTACAAATTATTTTAAGTGTCAAATGTGTAATATAGACAGTCTTGAGTTTTAAAACATTTAAATTTGTTTGACTTAGCCTATGGCTTACTTTAAAGATATTGTTTACTAAGATGATTTTTAATAACGTCTTTGCAGGGTGCTTCACACATTATACTTAACTAAGCATACATAAATCACCTGTTCTTGAGGTTTGGATTATAGCTTTATTTCTAAATCTTGATACTTTCTGAAGTGTTAAAGATCACTAAAAGTGAAGACAGACTGAAGAAGATGATGTTAAGATTATTCAGCATTGATAAGTATACTTTCAATTAAGATAAACACTGACCTGCCACAAAAGCTACAGGGCAAATTCTGAAAGTTACATAGAGCTCGGAGGAAGGAGGCAACTTATTTACAAGGAATAGATCAGGGGCCTAGGTTACTTTGATTACATCTTGCTTTATTCTACAAATCTTTTCTTAAAAGTTGATACAAATTCTGGAGGCAGCATATACTGGAATTTCTTGTATAACCATATGTGAAATTCTGTTTTGTATTAAAGAATCATTCATATTTAACAAATTTCTATTTAAAATATACATTATAAATCTGCAAAACAAGCTGCTAAACATTATGTAAACCTTAATTGTTATTCTGATTATTTCTTTTATCACTAAGCAGATACATTTCTGTATATGAAGATTCCCTTCCAGCCCATTAACATGCTATTAACCTGTCATTAAAACAGCACACACCTGATTTTTCTTGTCATTCTTATAAATAATGTAGCCACTTCTGACTTTTTATTTTTTTACTGATTATATAAAGAATGTTTTCCATGATACAGAAATTGTTTTTCTGTATGACTTTGCAGCTATTGAGCCTTGACAAACACCAGGAAGGCTACATGCCCAATGAAGAGCATTGCTTTTTCGTTCATCTGTTATCATAAACTTGTATGTTATATTGCTGAAATGTCTTAAAACAAAAAATGGGGCCAAAACATACCATAGGTTTATTCTTTTTTTAATTTAAAAAAGGGAATTCTGTCAATTTATACAATATGATCCTCATTAGCCCTGGAAGTCTACATTTATCTGGCCAAGCGTATTACCCTTAAGGGTTTTCTCTCCTAATTGGCAAGATAAGGTCACAAGTTATGTGACTTCTGCTTATTGAACTTTGAAAACTCTCTTTAACTACTGTGGCACTGGGAATAAAACCTGTCATTCAATTCTAAGGACCTGTAATCTTCTGCTCGTAGCCTGCCATCTGTTCCTATGTACAATGTCAGGCTAACAAGGCTTCCTCTCAGGTGGAAAGGGTGGGGCCACTCCGGCTGGCATTTTCTGCATGCATGTCATTATGAGGCAGAGGGATAGTGCAAAGCCCTTATACCATTGAAGTTCCTCACTTCTATTAATACCACTTCATTAAGAAAAGAACAGAAGAAAATAAGATTTAACTACCACCTAATCACGAGGATCTCAATGACTTAGTTTTCGGTCAGGCTCCATCATTTTCCATTCATAGAATCATAGAATCATAGAATCATTAAGGTTGGAAAAGACCTCCAAGATCATCGAGTCCAACCGTCAACCCAACACCACCATGCCCACTAAACCACGTCCCTAAGCGACTCATCTACACGTCTTTTAAATACTTCCGGGGACGGTGACTTAACCACTTCTCTGGGCAGCCTCTTCCAATGTTTAACCACTCTTTCAGGAAAGAAATTTTTCCTCACATCCAGTCCAAACCTCCCCTGGCACAACTTGAGGCCATTTCCTCTCATCCTATCGCTAGTTACTTGGG
>NW_008824231.1:4550193-4575348 GCF_000699105.1 Pygoscelis adeliae | reverse complement strand
CTGCTAAAGACTGAGGCAAAGAAGGCATTAAGTACCTCAGCCTTTTCCTCATCCTCGGTGACAATGTCCCCCCCCCGCATCCAATAAAGGCTGGAGATTCTCCTTGGCTCTCTTCTTGTCATTAATATATTTGTAAAAACATTTTTTGTTGTCTTTAATGACAGCAGCCAGGTTGCGTTCTAGCTGGGCTTTTGCCTTTCTAATTTCCTCTCTGCACGACCTAACGAGATCCCTGTACTCTTCTTGAGTTGCCTGCCCCTTCTTCCACAAGTGGTAAACTCTCCTTTTTTTCCTGAGTCCCAGCAAAAGCCCCCCGTTCAGCCAGGCCAGTCGTCTTCCCCGCCTGTTCTTCTTACGGCGTACAGGGACGGCCTGCTCCTGTGCCTTTAAGACTTCCTTCTTGAAGAACGTCCAGCCTTCCTGGACCCCTTTGCCCTTCAGGACTGTCTCCCAAGGGACTTTCTCAACCAGTGTCCTGAACAGGCCAAAGTCCGCCCTCCGGAAGTCCGTGGTTGCGGTTTTGCTGCCCCCCCTCCTTACTTCACCGAGAATTGAGAATTCTACCATTTCATGGTCGCTAAGCCCAAGACGGCCTCCAACCACCACATCTCCCACCAGTCCTTCTCTGTTTGTAAACAGCAGGTCGAGCGAGGCACCTCCCCTGGTAGGCTCACTTACCTAAGTGTCTTCCACACACTCCAGGAACCTCCTAGACTGCTTCCTGTCTGCCTCTGCATCTGCCTCTGCCTCTCTTCAATACTTCAGGTAAATTATGACTGCAGTAACTTCCAGACACCCTGTTCAGGAACCAGAGCTGCATTTTACCAGGCAGTAAGAAGACAACTAGCTATGAAGACAGTTCTTTCAACAGTGTTGGGACTCTATAAACATTTTTATGTAGCACAGTGTTGTACCATGTAAGAAATTCTTTATTTGCCTTTGAGCTAGATGAGATTGATAGCTACATGGGACACAGCAACACTGGTCTGTGGTTTCTAAAATCACAGTAGCAATGTTAACACACAGGCATTCAGAAGTTAACTATTGAGCCTCTAAACAGAACTACTTAGGCAAGTTGCAGCTCTGCAGAAAGCTACTTGTCCCAGAGCTGGCTTCTCTTTTTCAGTTCCACTTATACCTTATAAAAACAGATCCAAAGTGACACACATGCAGCCCTGGCATTTTTTAACAATGTAAACCTAACAGACTATCAGCTTTGTTGTGCATTTTAGGATTTATGCATAGCAAGAAATCATAGTAATTTAATATTTTTCAAGAAAAAGTACAGGGAAAGTCTTAAAGAAAGTTGAAACCAGAGGTGAGTGGCAGAGAGGTTGCCACTTAATGCATTTTTGACACTTTTCTAAACTCAATTCCAATAAATTTTCAAGTGCTCTTTTTGGCAAGAAGTTTTAGAAGAACTTCTTTATCCTTAATCTGGAAGCTTACTGTACCAAAATGAGACACAATTTTGTTTTCAAATCTACATGTGTAGAAGTTAGAGTGCTTTCTGTTTATCCAAAGAACTGACTGTTCTTGTTAGGTTCATATTTTCAGTAAACGTCTTTGCAGTTTTTCCAAAATAAAATAACCTAAGACAGTGGAAAATGCTATTAAAATTTCCCCCTATGGGTAGTAGAAAAAACACTAAATTTGTGTTATGTGTAAAATTTATCACATCAATATTTATCTCCTTTTCCAGATCATTTACTGAGGGTTCTATAACATCTGTTAAATGACTAATATCTTAGCGCCTATGGTATCCTACCACAAGCCTTTGCCTGCTGTGAAAATTGGACATAAACTTCTATTCTTTATCTCTGATGTTTTTAGCCACTCACTGACCTACAAAACACCTTTCTTCATAGTTGTTCACAGTTTCCTTAGGAGCCTCTGGTGAAGGTCTGAAAGAATATTCTGTTAAAAGCTACTGAAAAGTCCAAGTACACAGTTTTGACTATCTACATGCTCATGATCTGTTTCAAACGCTGTTAATATTACTTCCCTCCAGAAAAAACCAACCTATCAATTTCATGTCAGAAGTGCTTGCTGTTCTTGTCTATACTATTTTGACGGGAGTGTTAACAATGATGAGTCAAAACAGAGAAGAAGGAAGCCAAAATTAAATCATCAGCCACAATGGCATTTATAAATTTACTAACCTGCTTATGATAGCCTATTCTCACAGATCTTGTTGTGCCTAGTTTATCCATTGTTTCCTCTTGGCTTTTTCTTTAAAGGAGGGCTTAATCTTTGAAAGCACGGCTGAGAGGCAATAAGACCTCTGGGTAGAGAGAAGTGGCATAAAACTACTACAGAGTAAGAAGCGTGTGAAAAAATTTACCTGTGAGCAAAGAATCAATATGGAACAGGGATGTAGCAGGAGGCAGAGTGGAAGTGAATAGAGGCAATTTGTCAAATTGACTTTCTCCCATACACAGTTCACCCTTTATGGATAAACACGATCATCCGATATAAGTACCAGGTAAGCCTAATCACAAACAGTGTGTGAGTTAATATGATTTCTCCATTAGAAGCTCAAATCAAGATTTAAGGAAAACCTTGGGCACAAACCTTTGTAACATGAAAGAGAGAAAGACATCATTTCGTTAGGCTAAAAGGCAGCAAAGAATCAGAGTGCAGGAAGAGTCACAAATTACTGAAGTCTCCAAGGTGGGGGAGAATAGAGACGAAACGGAAACTTCGGGAGTGGTTGAAAGAACTGGAGAAGTGGATGAGTCCTGGAAAGTGATAGAGAAAATTGCAACTTGATGCAGAAAACTTGAGGCTGGTATACCTAATCAGAAGGGATCTGCATGCCAAGAAGAGGACAACAAAGGAATGACAGAGAAGAGGAGCAAACTTCAGAGAAAATGAAAGAAAATGTGTCTGAGAAAGGTGTGAGATCACCTAAGTCCATATAAATCCTGGAACAGATTTAGATGTTCTTCATTTCCAAGTTTATAGTTTACCAGTTAGATCACTATGCAACCTCACTTTAACTAGCGTCCACAAAAAAGCCCACCTTCCAAACAGAACAGATCTCAAGGAGTAGTAGCTGGGATAGGACCCGTCCTGGGGCTACATGTAAAATTGGCTGACACACTTTCTCTGACATGTGTAACCATTTATATGCACACATATAAATCTTTTCTCAGACATTGTAACCTAGTAGGTTACAACCCACACAGGAAACCAAAGCCAAATGAAACAGCCTCTCTCCAGCTGCATATTTTCTACCTCTTTCATCAGAGGTAAGTCTATATCTTAATATAACAAAAAACAAAGGAAAACAGTTCATGTGCAGAAATGGGCAATTTCAATGGATAGTTTATTAGTCTGATTTGCTAGTTAACTATCATGTTCCTCCTCTTACAATCTTCACACTCTTTTAACTGCGTAGCTTCTTCTTAGTTGTGGAACAGATAACATGTCCCATTACCTCTGTATTTTAAAAAGAAGTGTAATTTTTAAAATCTGCACTTTCTAATACGTGGATAAAATTTGGGATAAGATTTCTTATTATATAGTATTTGTCCCTCATCTCTCATTGGAATCTTGATGGTGAAACTTCAGGTCCATTAAATGCAAAATTAAACTATTAATTGGGATTATTCAGAGAAATTAGTAAGCCCACCATTCTTTCAGGGATATCCTGTATCCTTCAATGTACCGCTACAATATGCTTATTATTGTAGCATTGGTCAGATGACAACATTTCCCAAGACAGCACTGTTATTTCTGTATCAGACTTTGGGAGTTTCTGGTTAGTTCTTTATTTCCCCTGGAAATGAAGATTTCTTCCATATCAATTTTAGACTATTGGCAACAGCAACAGGAGAAGAGAGTAAATCCATTAATGCAGCATTGTGCTTTATAATCATCAGAGTGACTTTGGCTTCAGACTGGATGCTAAAGTTGAGGGCATGAAGTCTAAATGTACTGTAAATACAAAACACTTAATTGCTAAGGGACTGGAAAATAATTTTCAATTGACTGAGACATCACACATTATTAACCCAAACACCAGACAAAGAGGGAAATTATACACAACCTTTGCTTGGTACAGCAAAGTAAAAGGGACCAAGGATCCATAAAATGTGGGAAGATCACAAAGCAAATATTTTGCCCTACAATACTTACTCTGTAATTCCACCAAAATAACCACTAACAGCAGCAATAACACCATGTTGATAGCCTAGTGTTTCAAGAGAGAGAGAAAGAGAGACAGGAAGAGAGAGAAAGAGAAGGAGAGAAAGGAAGGGAAGGAGGAAGAGAGGATGGGAGGGAGGGAGCAAAGAAGGAAGGAAAAGGAAGAAACCAGCTTGATTCCAGAATTACCCAGAACTAAGTAGTTTTCTAAAATGGTAAAATCTTTTGCTGTTATTCCTTTTAGTGAATTTGTTTGGAAATCTTTAGCTGTGTGTAAGGAGAATCTGCCTGCAGGATATACTCAGTTTAAATGCGTATAACAACTACAAATTGGCTAATACACACATAAGGTAGTCAGGATTTAATGAGCTCCATGTGCTCACCACTCTGAAGGCTTTGGCTGGCCAGCAAGCACCTTGTGGAAAGAGCAGTTCACCTCCATAGCTTCTTATACTGAATTCTCAGCTATCTTTCCCAGCCTCCATTAACATTGAAACACCAACTCAATCTGATGGTCTGACAACTCCTCATTAGACTCCATGATTTTTTTCTTTTAGTATTTTAAGCCTTTTCATGTTGATGTTTCCCATCTTGAATCCAGAGCTACTAGCAATACTTGTCTCAACAAATATTTTTCTGTCTGTAATTTTATATTTTTATTTCTTTCTACAGACTTTATCACATGACTTTGCCTCATGGCTTAGCCACTTTCTCAGCAACCAAAGCCAAGCAATGGGCTTATATCAGAGCTGGATCTTGGAAACACATGGATCCAAATCCTGAGATGGCTAGGGGGGAAGTTTATGGGTGAGTTTCAAGGGAAGAAGGATACAAACCTCAGGTAACATCCTCAAGTGTTTCAAATAGACATTTGACCATTAGCTTTGTTAAAACTACATGAATTTGTACCACCTGAGTATCCAGTTCACTGAACTGGAGTAGAAAGCTTACTTCAGCAATGTGTAACCTTCCATTTTCAATAGTTTGCCATCAATGTGATAATATGTCCATAAGAAGTTAGTACAGGTGATAAGAAATCTTTTATCTCCATATCCATGACATGTTTTTTTCAGGAAATTTAAAAGAAACCCAAAACCACCACAAACCAAACCAACGGTTATTTTATAATAAAAAATAATAAACTGAGAGGAATTTATCAATCCAGATAATGCAGAACTCTGTACCTGGTTTGTTTTCCAGTGGTCATGAAACTAAGCAGCAGTAAGGCATTTCTGTATAATTCTCCGCAGTAACTCAGTTTGGTCTGCTCTGACTGTTAGAGTAGAATGCTTTAGTTAAATCTGCTGTGGCTTAGTGACATGAACAAGATAAACTACTGAGGTGGTGTTGTCATGGTTTAACCTGAGCCGGCAACTAAGCACCACACAGCTGCTCGCTCACTCCTCCCTGGTGGGATGAGAGAGACAATCAGAAGGGTAAAAGTGAGAAAACTCGTGGGTTGAGATAAAGACAGTTTAACAGGTAAAGCAAAAGCCGTGCATGCAAGCGAAGCAAAACAAGGAATTCATTCACTTCTTCCCATCAGCAGGCAGGTGTTCAGCCATCTCCAGGAAAGCAGGGCTCCATCACACATAACGGTTACTTGGGAAGACAAATGCCATCACTCTGAATGTCTCCTCCTTCCTTCTTCTTCCCCTAGCTTTATATTACTGAGCATGATGTCATATGGTATGGAATATCCCTTTGGTCAGTTGGGGTCAGATATCCCAGTTGTGTCCTCTCCCAGTTTCTTGTGCACCCCCAGCCTACTCGCTGGTGGGGTGGGGTGAGGTGCAGAAAAGGCCTTGACTCTGTGTAAGCACTGCTCAGCGCTAACTAAAACACTTCTGTATTATCAATGCTGTTTTCATCACAAATCCAAAACATAGCCCCATACTAGCTACTATGAAGAAAATTAACTCTATCCCAGCCAAAATCAGCACAGGTGTTTAGAAACTGTAGCTTCTTTACATTCTGAATTGTCATTTGATTTCCATAACTCCAGAGATGGAAATTAATTCGGGGAGTGATTTTTATGGTATTCATAGATTTCAGTGTAACTCCCTGTGGATGTAATACAAGTGCAGCAATTTTCAGGATTGGGACATAATGATTCTTAAATCATAATGCACTCAAACTCAAAGAAATGTTAAGAGCTAATAGTGTCTCTACCTTGTTGCAAATTCTGCCTATGGTAGATGATGATATAATATAGAACATTCAGTAATTGTCTTCTCCAGATGGGAAGTCCTATGAAAAATAGTTTTATTTGTATTCATCAGTAATACATCTGCTTCCAGACACATTCATTTCAAAGACTTTAATGTTCACATCATTAATTTCAATCCATGGTGGAACGCCTAAATGAAAATAAAAAGACTCTTGTCAAAATTGTAACTATAAAAATTATTATATACAATCGTATGTCAAAGTTTGGTGGCTGTTATATTTGGTCTCCAACTTTTCACCAAAACAGATTGAATTAGAGCATCTGTCTTCTAGAAGAAGCTCTGACATAAATAGGTGTGTGACGCTTAATGAGTTTCTGGAGGGAGATTCTCAGACATTAGACAGAAAAATGAGGAAAAAAATATTTTGCTTAATTTGTAAAATGAAATAAACATGTTTTACCAATCTTAGAATACTTGCTGGTATCCCCTGTAAGTAAAAACATTTATTGCTTTTCATGATTGTTTTCACAATTGTAAAAACACTGACATAAAATTTCCCTTAAGTTTTACTTATTCTTTGGGAATATATTGTTTTATGATATTTCCTTGAGAATTTTCACCTTGCAAGCTTGTGGTCTTTTTTCCAAAAATTCCAAAATTGCTGGAATAAGAAGCTGTTTGGAAAATATAAGATTGTGGAGATACAGATTCTAGTCTCTCCTCCTGTGCAGATGAGTGTTGCAGCAGTGACGATGAATCCAGATGTTTAACAGACCCATTCTGGAGTGAGTCATATGACATCTTTCATGTAAGATCTAATCAGGCAAAAAAAAAAAAGGAAGTGTACAAGCCTAATATTTTTCTCAAAATTAATTTTGTTTTTTGAGGCAGACACTGAAGTTGTTACTTTGCACTTCTGAAAATAAGAATGAAAGGAAATAAATGGTTGTATGCAAGGCAATTATGTTGCTGGATTTTCTGAAGAGCTATGCAAAGCACTAGATACTTTTAGACCTATAGAAATTAATGAATTAATAACAAGTACTGTACTTAGCACGTAAGGATCTAAAGTCATGCTTTGATGCAAAGTCATAATCTGGCAAAATTTCTGTTACAGTGCTGAACAATGGGCCATATGCCATCATTTGGTGCTTAGGGACATGGTTTAGTGGGCATGGTGGTTTTGGGTTGACGGTTGGACTCGATGATCTTAGAGGTCTCTTCCAACCTTAATGATTCTATGATTCTATGATTAATATCTTCCAGATTACTACAAATATAGGAAGAATAAACTCATATGTTGTGATGGGACCCTGAGTCAGCAGCATAGCTTTGAGACAGAAGTTTCTAGACCTTCTCTTTTCCCCAAGAAGGCAGAAAGGGTTTTAAACACACCCAGCTCAAAAAAAAAAAAATCAAACCAGATTTTATGTGAGCATAAACCACAAATACTTGAAAATAAGTGAATGAAAATTTGCCTTTTGCCACCGTGTTGTTGAAGGCAAGTTCTTGCTTTTGGCATTTTTCCATAATTGACCAAGATTACCTAGTATCAGAAATGTCTTCTCAGTTACCTCTGGTCCTTGGGAAGTGCTGTCTGTACCCTTTGTGGTCTGGCTGTCTGTACTCTGTGGTCTGGCTGTCTGCTCTCTCATCTTCTGGCAGTCTCTACGTCTCCCTGCATGAAGTTCAGGCTCCTGCCTGTATCTTGTACCTTTCTTTTAATCTTTGTCTGTAATGTCCTGTAGACTCTAGGAAATGCCCTTTCCAATTTCTTCTGGGGCTCACTATGTGAACTGTAGTCTACCTCCCCTCTTTTAGAGTTTCCATTGATCTGGTTAGTTCTTATATAAAAATAACAGGTTACTATTCTGAATAAATAATACAAATACCTTTGCTAATTAAAAAAAAAAATATATATCCAGGCTTGGTAATCCTTTTTTCCATCTGTGCTTATGTGCAGGCTGTAAGCATTTGTTCTCTGTGATGTACCATGCCACATTATCTTTGTTTCAGAAATCTCCAGACTGAATGGCTAGAGGGACAACAGGAAAACTGCAGGGATCCTTTGTATACTAGCCTGTGCATGCAGCTTTTGTTATTATGGCATATATACACCTCCACTACAAGAAGTTCAATTAGGTGTTTTTGTTTCCAAATGTCAAATGAAATATTTGCTTGCAATTATTTTCTTTGTGAATTTCTGAAAGGTGCTCTTTCTCTTAGACTTTTACTCCCAATGTTTAAGAGATACTTAAGATAACTGGTTCTAGCCTCATGCATCTGACATTATCAGTAGATGATCCTTGAGTAGACAGGACCTTTTCTCCTGGTCTCTGACAGAGCCTGAGCAAGACAGAGCCTGTCTTTGGTAACCTTATGACTAATGAGGCTGTTACAAGGCTGAAACTCTGGATTTCTCTGTGGAAACAATAGATGAGTTTGATTAAATGGCTAATGCTCTAACAGTTTTGTTCTAGTGAATTTTCTACAAGCACAGATAGCTCCCTTACATTAGTGGTAGCAGAAGGCAATACATTTAATCACTAATTAGGGCAGACACATTCCTCCTGTTGTGGCTCCACTTCAGGATAGTGGCTGTATTTGGTAGAGGTAAAAGGATGACAGCTAAGAAAAGTAACATTTTAAACTGCCACGCCAAGATTCACACAAATATGTCTGTCAGTGCTCAGTGCCATGACATTTGCACCAGTTCACATTGAGTATTTGGAGCTTTACATTGGGTTTTATTGTTTTGGCTGTCTAGGCTCCTAGAGGCAAGGAGCATTATAAAAATGACAATTTAAGGAGTTTAATTTAGAAACCAAGAGGGAAATTATGCCAGGTTAGGAAAAATAAATCTATGAACCAAAATTAATTCTTATGGACTAGAAAGTACTATCTCTAAATAATAGTATTTCTTGAAATGAAATGTTAGTGTCAGTGCATAACTATTTGCATTATTGATGTACTTATTGCAGGTGCATTTCTTCCAAAAGTGGAAGTGTCCTGTTTAATGCTTCCTAACAGAATTAGTGTTTGAGATGGGAAACATGCTGAAGGCTCAGTTCTGATATTGGCAACACAGCTTTTTTTCCTCATAATATTTCAGCATTTACCCTTAGCTGTGCAGTACAGAATTTTAAATCATTACATGTGTCAGCAAATGACCTGGATGTATTCAGATCTTTGAGGGATATACATGAAATTGTTCTATACCAGTATATAATTACCATCTGTACATGAAGATGTGTGGAAGACAATTTTCATGACCATTTGGAAATCCCTATCTTCTCTACTCAAAAGCTGGAACTCAAATACAGTGTCTTAAATAAACCCAAATGACAGAGTTGTTGGTGTCAGGTCAGCTTGCTTAACTTATGGAACATTGTGCCTGAAAAAAAACCTCATACCTTTTAATACTTTTGCTGCTAAACAAAACAAAATAAAAAAAAGATCATTGTAATTTTTTTACATTAAAATTAGCAGTGAATGGAGGTAGACATGAAAGCTTATTTTGCTTAATTTTTTTTTACTTAGTCCTAGAGTGGAAAGTTAATATTATCAGTTAAATTTGCACCGTACAGAATTGTTCAAATTAAAACAACATATCTGGGTATGAAATAAACATTTCTCTGAATTACTGAAGGCTGTACGTAATAGGGTTGTGAATCTCATGAGTTTGTATACATTTCTCTTCAAGTCAGGTGCAAAGAAAGAGGTGTCTTATAGTATATATACTATAGAGATAAGAATCAGAAAAAGTATTTATAAAATATTCCCTGCTATTGTTCTAGAAACTCTGTAAAGTCTTATGTTGACTCTCTTCATCTACCTTCTTTATTTTCCTTTTAGTGAACACTTCTGCAGAATTCTGCAGAACAAGCCAGGTGAGGGCTCTGTGTTCAGTGTCTCCCAAGACCACAACAGTTTCAAAGAGATATTGTGAGATTAAATATGGCAGGAGATAAATGTGGCTATGTCATAAAACATTACTGTTAACAAACACCCGTGTTAAAACTCTTCATTTTTGCAAGATAAAAGGCAAATAATCATATGGAAATGTCAATGAGCACTGCATTAAGGTGGCATATTTGCAGCTCTAAACATAAAGCATGCTTATTATTTCTACAATTCTGCTGGCTTCAGCGAAGATTTTACTCACCTCAATTGATTTTCATGCATTTTCAGACTAAAGAAATATGTTATTTTTACCAAAACACAATAGTCAGTGGGACTCACTTCTAGCTCTTACACTGCTCCAAGGGTATATCCCAACTTTGTGCTGAGAGAAGCACTCCTAAGGACATACCCACAGTTTGCTTCCCATGGTCAATCTGTTCTCAGGCCAGCAGTTCAGACAGCAGTTGTCGTGATGAATAAATATAATGTTTTCCTCTGAACATCATGAAAAAGAAATGAGAGTCCTATTCTGAGACAGTGTCAATTGAGAAGAATTTAAAAAATGACATGTTTTTCTGTTGTAGGCTTTTACCATGACAAAACTTCTAAATCATTTGATCCAAGCCTAAGATACAATACATTCTAATTTCCTCCTCTAATCGCCATTTTTTATTCAAATCTTTCCCAGAAAGAATTAGTAAATGTAATTGCACTAGTTCTTGTATGGATGTACAACAGGCTCCTTTTTATTTGTATTTCTTAAATTCTGTCTTCTAAATAACATCAATATCAAATATCTTCCATTTTAAGACAATAAAGTGGAAAGTAATGTATCTTTTAAATAACTCTGTGACTGACTCTCTAGAGCAGCATTCTTCACCTTCACAATTTCAAAGAAAGTACTACAGTGTTTTACATAAAGGCAAGAAAGTGAACAGTATAAGGAATGAGCAAAGCAAGGGGAAAATAGGGTTCATTGCATTTTAGGCCACATCAGCTGTGGTTTTTCATCATTTTGCAGGAAAAGGGTTAGTATGCTTGCATTTTTTCATCAGAAATTCAGGCAGTTCACTCAACCACTTTGTTCAGTTTCAAAGAGATTGCATGAGTGTGAATGCTTTCTCCAGTATTTTCTCCTTCGTTCTCTCTTCCTTCCCCCCACCACCATGTAGGTTTGAGTGGCTTATTATCCATTTCTATCCTGCCATGCCACATTTACTTCATAGAAGCTCATCAGCTTTTGGTGCGGTCATGGAGGTCCAAAGATTTGTTCTTCTCCACTAACACTCCATTTGTTGTATAGAATAAAGTGAGGACAATTGCCAACATGGGGCTTGATATGATTTACTTTGGGAATTGTGTCTTCCTACTCAAATTATAGTTCTTCTTTTGTGTTTCATTATAATTTATACTATTTTTTTCTTACTTTCTGTAAAAAAAATATGCATCTATGTATGTCTTACCAGCCTCACTTTGGATCTTGGATAGAAAGAAATACCTCTGGTTTAAAAAAAAAAGATAAGACCTGAAAAAGTATTTAGAGGCATTTAATTTTATCTTACTGATATAATCTGGGAGGTGAAAGGGGGACAGTGCTGTAAGCAGCAAAAATTTATCAAGTTTATATTTATCTCCCATGTTACTGCTATTTGCAATATCGTTGTTGGTGATGCTTGTTGATTTGGGGCATTTCAGCTTTTAGGAGTAGATGATCTAAAAATAAAGAGCCACATGCAAAGCCCCAAGGAGCTTCTGTTGGGCAACAGTTCTGCCCTTGGGCTCATTTAGTTTTTCACCCCTCCCCACTGCCATTTCTTTTTTTAATGCTTCTCTTGTTTCTTTCACCAGACTCCTTTCCGTTTATCAGACTTCTGTGAAAAGAACATGTTCAGTTCAATGATTCTTTTGTCCTATTTCACAGAATCACAGAGTCATTATGTTGGAAGGGACCTCTTGAGATTGTTTACACCAGGGTCACCTACAGCAGGTTAACCAGGACCAGTCAAGTTTTAAATATTTCATGAATAGAGACTTCACAATCTCCCTGGGTAACCTGTGCCAGTGTTTGACTGCCCTCACATGAAAGAAAGTGGGTTTTTGTGTTCAGATGGAATTTCTTGTTTTTTAATGTGCGTCCATTGCCTCTTTTCCTGTGAGTGGGTGCTGCTGAAAGAGTCTGTCTTCTTTACACCCCCCTATCAGATATTTATACACATGGATGAAATCCTCCTTGAACTTCTCTTCTCAAGGCTGAACATTCTCAACTGTCTTAGATCTTTTATCTGTCATCACATGACAGATGCTCCAGTCCCTTAATAATCACATGCTAGACTTGCTCCACTATGTCCATGTCTCTCTTGGGCAGCCCAGCACTGGACACAGTACTCCAGATGTGTCTCACCAGGGCTGAGCAGAAGGGAAGGATCACCTCCCTAGACCTGCTGACAATGCTCTGCCTAATGCAGCCCAGGAAGCTGTTAGCTTTCTTTGTCCCAAGAACACATTGCTGGCTTTTGGTCAGCTTGTTGTCCACCAGGACTACCAGGTCCTTCTCTGTCAATCTGTTCTCCAGCTGGTAAATCCCAGCCTGTCCTGTTGCTTGGAGGTTGGACCAGATGACCTTTAACAGTCCCTTCCAACCCAAACTATTCTATGATTATATGATTTATCCACCCCAGGGGCTGGACTTGGCATTTCCCCTCACTGAACTTCGTGAGATTCCTCTCTGCCATTTTTCCAGCCTGTCCACCCATCTGGTCTATAAACCAGGCCTCCTGGTTTTGTATCACCTGTGAACTTGATGAAGGTGCACTCCGTCCCATTGTACAGGTCATTAAGGAAGATGTTGAACAGTATTGGCTGCAGTATTGACCTCTGGGGTACATCACTAGTGACTGGCCTCCAGCTGGACTTTGTGCCACTGATGCAGGATTTTGTGTCACAAATTTCAGTCATCTATGTCAATTTTCTGGTGTGCTTTGCAACCTTCCAAGAACTATTTATTTATTGATAGTATGTATTCTAGTCTGTAATGCCTGTTTAACTAGCTAGCATTTGATCTTTCTCTTGTAATGCATGATGTCTTCTATTATAATGGTTTTAGTTAAAGAATAGCAGGGTACTATTTTCCCAGATGTTTGCCAAATACCATGCAAATCCCCCATGAAATGATTTTTTTTTTTTTAGGTTACCTCAAGGCAGATATGGACCGGTTAGAGAAAATCTGGAGCTTAGCGAGAATAAGAGGTTTAGAAGACATAATAAGGTTGAAAAATTTAAGGCCATTTAATCTAGACAGAAGACAGTGAAGAAAGACATAGTTGCAGTCTTCAAATCCATAAAAAACATTTGCAGACATGAAAGGAATGAGTTATTCTTCATTTCTATTCTTTCTGGCGTAAGTACAATGTAAAGTCATATATTAAAAGAAATTAATACTGGACTTAAAGGAAAACTTTCTAATGGTTATAATAGGAGACAACTGGAGCACAGATTGTAGTCTTTAGAATTTAAGGCTTCCCACAGGTTAGGTCAATATTTTAGGGGAATGGCCTAGATATTTGGGGCAGAGATACTCTCCTGAGGACTGATTTGACTTTAATTCTTATGATTATGACTGTTTCCATTCCATTTGTTGTTCATGAGCTATCACTTCTTTTAATTTTTGAGAATCTAAGTGTCAAGGGTAGTCTTAGAAACTATAAAATGACTAGAAAGTTAGAGCAAAAACCAGCTGAGCCATTTGATCTTTCTCCTATAATGCATGATGTCTTCTAGAGCATTTTTAGAGTAAATCAGTGGTTATGACAGACTTTGCTTAATATCTCCAGCACCAATATTATTCAGCTTAGTAGCTGAATATTTGGTATAAACAGAAATTTATGTCCATTTCCCAATCAGAACAGAACAAAAAGACTAAAAAGTATAGTTCACAAATTTACCTGAGCTGCTGCTTTTTTACTGCTAAGCATAATTCTGCCTTAGATACTCACCTTTTAACATTCTGAACGAAACAGGCTGCACAGAGAGGTCAGATTTTAGTACAAAGTAAAAAAAAGCAGAAATCAGATACATGTTGAAATGGCAGTGTAGTGACAGGATGTAGATAGTAGCAGTTATGAACTCCAATTAAAGCATGTAAGATCAGAAGAAATGTTCTCCTCATATTAAATAAGACTTGAGGAGTATTCAAATAATCTTAGATTTTAGAAAAATCAATAGAAAAATTCATTTCCATGACAGATAGATAAATAAGAAAAATGAGCATAATGAAAACACTGCTAGGACTGCAAGCCATTTACTAATAGCAAACAAATCTGAAAATGAGATAAATAAGTTATCTGTCTACTCTTCATGCTACAGTTTTATTCCTGGAGTGTTTTCTCAGAGAAATAATATTTTTATACATGACAGTTCAAGGATTACATTTCTACTGGGGACAAGTTTGTTTCAGATGTCTTTCTTTTGAGAAAAAAAGAAAACAAAAAGGCTAAATGTTGATTTTAAATAAATATGCAAAACCACTTACACGATACAACATTAATAAGACAGAAAAAAAAAATGTTTTTTTTTAATATCAGTCCAGTTGTAACCATCTTTCCCCTTTGTCACTGAGGATGTGACAATTTTTATCTACTCCTCTTATTCTGTCCCTGACACCTGTCTGTTTTTCACATCAAGTCTAAATTGCAATATTTGTCCGCACCTTCTTGAACCTGCATATCTTCGCTATATGTATGACATTTCTTTGTGCCCATAACTCCTTGACAGGTGTTTCTCTTACTCTGGTCTTCATACTTTCCCACCTCACAATTCAGTACCTGAAGGTCACTGTCTGTGTTCAAAGCACACAGTAATTTAAAGGTTCAAGCACATAGGCAAGTTATTGCAAAGTAACAAGTTACAGCTTGGTTGATGAGCTGCCATGATTCTCCTTTTGTATGCTCTTACCTTTTGCAAATATCAGGTAATTCACTCAGTTTTGCCCAGAGTGGAAAACTGTTAATCTACAGTGAGTGACTTTATGTCTCCTGTGGGTTAAGAATGGATGTATAGTGAGTTACCATGCTTTCACTGATGGCTGTTAGCTTTCTGTTAACGGGAATGCGTGTTTGAGTTCCATTCTAAAGAATGTCACTGGGACCAAAATGGATTAATATTTTCCCCCCATTTTGGTGGCAGGAAAATTAAAAGAGGAAAATGAGCTCAGCAATGGTGACCAGATTTCTAATTCTGACTTCAGACTTCTATGACAGCCCACAGTGACATCCAAAATACTGCTCATGTTTGAGACTATGCTCTTGACCTTTCATGTGAATCAAATGTTTCCTTCTTCCAAGTCTTTCCTTTAAGTTCATAATCTTTATAGTCTGATTATAATCTTATAATCAGCTATAATCTACAATTCTATGATGAATGTTAGCATTTCTATTTCCATTCTACACTAATTTACATCTTCTAGTTTCATCACATTAAATGTGATGAAAGTTTTGCCAGTTACCAAAACAGCAGAAGGACCTTGCTTGGTTGTAAGCTTTGAGCACCAGATGCTTTTCAGCCACGAATATCTGTAGGAATGTATGCAGAAGGAATGCAAAGTAGGATAGAATTGAGAAGTAAGGTTTTTGTACATAGTTTGCATCTATATAAATATTAGCTCAGAAATGCAAAACTTTGTAATTAGGCCCACAGAATTTTTTACCTGTTTTTTATGAGAAAAACTCTACTCCATTCCTAAGGAGGGCAAAATGAAAACTAGGCCTTCTCTACTTGATGTCGAACACTTTGTAAGCTTGTTTAATTTAAGTTGCTTCACGTAAGCATGTATTTAAGGTACACACCAAGAAATTGCTTTTAAAACATTTTTTAAGGCTGTTAGTCTGGCTCAAGTTGTTGCTTTTAATAAAGAGCTATCTGGAAGTCAGTATGTGTGACGGTATATTCCCTTTGTACTTTAATTCTATGAGTGCATAAAATGCTTGCAATTTGCTAGCTTCTAATACCCCACATCTGTTATTCTTCCCCACAGCCTCATTATCTTTACTTTGAAATTTTACTCAAGGGATGACATGATAAATTTGGAAAGCTAATTCAGTGAGTTTTCTTAGGTTATTAACTCCATGACCTACTCAGGATTAGTTAACCTTTTTGTTTAACACTTTTCATTAAATGATGCAGTGTTAACTTTAACACCTTTGATTTAAATAAGTGGCCTGTATACAGTGGATGTGATTTTGCTCTTGTCACAAGGCATAAAACATTACATTCAAACAGTAAAGGGGATAAAGTCTTTCCTTAGAGCAGGCTCTCTTAAAAAGACAGATTCTATTCATATAAGGTCAAATTCTTCCAAGGAATTTGTGTAAAGTTTCCAGGGATTTGGTGCCAGTCCCCCAACTGAAAATTATGTTACAATCTTCTGAGTTCACAGGCAGTAATTTATTTAACTCAGACGTATGTCTCCTGGATATATATCTTGTATTTGACTTACAGCATATTGATCTGAGTCTATAGAAGACAACCTCCTCATGGCCATCAGTCTTTTCTGTTTATTACTGTGCTATTCATTAACACTAGCAGTTAACAACATAAGTAGCACTTCAGGAAATCCTTTTCTTTCACGTAATGCTTTTGTGAAGATTTTTGCCCAGAGCAGCCTGCCTTCTTTCCATCCTACTTTTGCCCATAGCTCAAGCTGTCTTTCCTGCTTCACTCCTACTTCCAGCATTGCTGTATTCTTGCATTCTGGGTACCAGGCTGATGGAGTGCCAAAAGCTCAGGAAAGAGAGGCCTCCTGCTCTTGCTGATGGTGCTTTGTTGCAGAATATCATGGATCCTGAAAATAGAAAAATGAAATTGCAAGAGAGACGGGATGTGCAGCCCTGGCATAGAGTCAGACCAATCACTCTAGGAATGGATTATTACTCAATTAATTTAGTTACAAAACTGTGAGGATGTGAACACATAGAGAGAGAGCTTTCAGAGACCTCAACCTTCCACAAAATTTTGCAGGTTTTCAGTGACATTTAAGAATAAATGCCCTCAAATTCTGTTGCTTGAATTTGAAGCAGAGATATGTATTATTTTGAAAAGGAGAGGTTGGGTTTTAACATGAGGGTTTGGATTGTTTTATTTATTTATTTTATTTTATTTTATTTTATTTTATTTTTCTCTATACTTGATTTCAGAAGTGATTTTTATCATCTTTGCTAATACTCATAAAAGTAATTGATCCTCCATTGGATTCAACCATAGCTACAGCCACATGGTCCACTTATAATCCAGTAGAAATTAATTAAATGTTTCATTAGACACATTATATGAAATATGTAAACAGCTTTGGAAGAAGATGTTGGAATCCAGTTCTGTATTTCTGCTGCTCTCTTCCCCTCCTCCTTCCTCTGGACACACACATATCAAGTCAGGCTTGCTCTTTCTTACTTTTGACCCTATGAATCTTTAACACTTTCTACAAAATATTATGGTTGAAGTGAGAGAAATGCATCCTCTCCTTAATTCTACATCTACACATACATACAGCTTTGAATTGCAGTTGGCTACTTGGCAGATGGGGAGGGAGGTGAGTGAAAGTCCTCACAGAGAGGAAACGAACCCAGCTCTCACATTCACAGTGAGGGCGATACTGTTAAATTAAAAATGTAGGGTTGTTTTCCTTCCCTAGCCACACCAGTGTTTTCAAAGAGAAGCACGATCCTTGTTTCCATTCCTGAAAGAAAGACTCAGATATCTAATTAGACAGTGTGTTTCAGAGCTGCAAATTCCAAGCAAAGATGTCAGGTGAATTTCCACATCCTGAAGTTTGATTTTAAGCCTCAGGGAAAGCTGGGATCTAATACACATCTTTGTCATCAGCATTCTTTATTTGTTACTTTGATGATCTATGCCTTCCACTCAGTGCACTGGCTATTATGAAATTTTATTCTCTCCCTTAACAT
This sequence comes from Pygoscelis adeliae, assembly GCF_000699105.1. Lineage (NCBI taxonomy): Eukaryota > Metazoa > Chordata > Aves > Sphenisciformes > Spheniscidae > Pygoscelis > Pygoscelis adeliae. The sequence goes on along the minus strand of NW_008824231.1, from coordinate 4,557,167 downwards.
CCATCCCCCTGGCCTCATGTAAAGCATAGGGAGTCTAATCATCTAACTCAGAATTCCATCCTGGGAGTTCAGGAGCTTTTAAGTAAGGCATTGCAAAATCCAAATCCTTCAGTGAATCTATCTCTTAGTTAATTGCCCAAGATACCATGATAGATTTATAGCAGACTAGATAATTAAACTCTGATTCTGAATTCCAGGCTTGCAAACTGTCATGCCTTCTGTCCCTTGCAAATAGTCCACCAGCTGAAGATGTCAAAGATGTAAAATATAGTAGAAGCAGAGACAAAGTAGGTGGGAATTATGGTCAGAAATATAACTTCAGAAAGACTTTTAAAGTGAGTGTTGTAGTAAGCAGGCAAGCAAACAACTTCATCTGACTACTATTCCTCCCCTTTCACCTTATTCTGAACTGTAGGAGATATTTCTTCCTCTCTGCCCTGGAAAGAAAAAGTCTGATTGCTGGCCAGTTCAACAGCTATTCACAGCTGCTTCTGTGTTACTGCTTAACCATTCATGGTGCAGTCTACATAGCCAGCTCTACTACTCCCCCAGGGCTGGTAGCAGAAACCATTCAGGAGGGGTGGTCTAATGCAAACTCAAGACTGGAGGCCAGAAATCACTAGAATAGTGTGGGACAGCGTTATTTTTACTAAGGGAATCTAATGAAGGAAAGAAATAATCACCCATAAAGAGGAAAGCAACAGAAGCCAAAACTGTGAGAACTAGGCTTCCTTTTACACAACTTTCATCGCTCTTAGGCAAAAGGGAAAGGGTACTCTGGGAGATCAAAAGGAGAAAAGGCAAGATATGATTTCTCTCTACAAAAATGAGGGATTAATTATTACCAGTGGAACTTTTAAATGTAAATATAGACACTAATAAATAATTGCCAGGTTATATATATGCATCAAGCACAGAGCAAGCTTTCCTCCAATAATTCAAAGAAATTGACAAAGCTCTGTTATCTAAAATCCTGGTTACATTTTGGTTAGAGATTGAAGGATATTGGGCTAACTCTATGTACCCATCATGATTATGAAAGTGGTACATAAACACATTTAGAGATCAGCACCTCAATTTCTCATGTTCTTTCTGAATCTCAGGTTTGTGGAGTGAGAAGTAGGGCACTGTTTCCACTTGGTACTGTTGAAAATAAGTTGATTTTAGAATGTAAATTGTTCACATCTTGGAGTCTCTTGAGGCACTTCTAAGCAGTAATTCATCTTGTCCTAAAGTAAACTTCTAAAATGAATCAGAGTATTAATATCCCAAACTTGTTTGCTTTTTTTTCTGTTAACTGTAAAGGAAGTTCAGGGTGACCAGTACAGACATCTTCACGTCTTTGTAAGAATCCCATCCTCAATGTTTAGGAATCTCAGTTATTACTATTTTAAGATTTCAAAGGAGATATTATTAGTCAGATGACATTAATGATCTCTTCACAATCAGTAATAGTATTTAATGACAAATAAGTGCCTTAGACAATGACCCAGCCTAGAGACAGATGGACATATGCATTATCTGCACAATACAAGTACCAAAAACAAACAATAATTTCCACATCAAAGTTAAGATTTATAACTTAGCTCTGTTTGTTCAAGAAGTACAGCATTTACTTTCATAATCTGTGGAAGTCACCATGTAAATATGTCACAGAACCACACAATCACAGAGCAGCTGATGTGGGAAGGCACTTCTGGAGATCTTTGCTGCTCAAGCAGCATCAGCTAGAGCATGTCCAAATATGACCATGTCCTGTTGGGTTCTATATATCTCCAAGGTTGAAGACTCCACAACCTCTCTGGGCAACCTGTTCCAGTATTTGACCAGCCTCACAGTAAAAGTGTTTTTCTTATGTCTAATATGAAATTTCCTGCATTTCCTGTACATACATACAGGACACATACATTCCTGTACATGTGTCTTCTTGTATAGAGTATGCTTTTTTTTTTGCTGTATTGAAGTTACCTCTAATAATATAAATTTATTCTCCATCAAAATATTTAAAGACCATTAGCAAGTGAGTTGCATAAACTAAATAGACTAGCCTTCCTGTCTTAGTGCAAGGAAAGTGCACTTCTCTAAGGCCTTCGATACAGTCCCCCAGAAAATTCTTACCTCTAAATTGGAGAAGTATAAGTTTGATGGATGGACTGTTAGATGGATAAGGAATTAGCGGGATGGCCACATCCAAAGAGTTACAGTCAATGGCTCAATGTCCAAATGGAAACCAGTAATGAGTGGTGTCCCTCAAGGGTCCATACAGGGACCAATACTATTTAGTATCTTGATCAATGACATAGACAGTAGGATTAAATGCACCCTCAGCAAGTCTGCAGACACCAAGCTGAGTAGTGCACTTTATTTGCTAGAGGGAAGGGATGCCATCCTGAGGGACTTGACAGGCTTGAGGAGTGGGCCCATGTGAACCTCATGAAGTACAATAAGGCCAAGTGCAAGGTCCTGCACCTGGGTCAGGACAATCTCCAGTATCAGTATAGACTGGGGGATGAATGGGTTTAGAGCAGCCCTGTGGAGAAAGACTTGGGGATACTGGTGGGTGAAAAAATTGGACATGAGCTGACAATGTGCCCTTGCAGCCCAGAAAGCCAGTTGTATCCTGTGCTGCATAAAAAACATGTCCAGCAGGTCAAGGAAGCTGATTCTCCCCTTATGCTCTGCTCTCATGAGACTCTGCCTGGAGTACTGCATCCTGTTCCAGGGTTCCCAGTAAAAGAAAGACATAGACCTGTTCGAGCAGGTCCAGAGGAGGGCCACAAAAATGATCAGAGGGATGGAACACCTCTCCTGTGAAGAAAGGCTGAGAGATCTGGATCTGTTCAGCCTGGAGGAGAGAAGGCTCTGGGGAGATCTTATTGCAGCCTTTCAATACTTAAAGGGGACCTAAAAGAAAGATGGAGAACTGGTTGCCCAGAGAAGTTGTGGATGCCCAATTCCTGGAAGTGTAAGAAAGAGATGGCCTTTTTGCTAAGGCCTGTAGTGACAAGACAAGGGACAATGATTTAAAACTGAAAAAGAATAGATTTAAATTTGAGCAACCTGATCTAGTGAAAAATGTCCCTGCCCATGGTAGAGAAGATTGGACTACATGAACTTTAAAGGTCCCTTCCAACCCAAACCATTCTTTTTCTATGTATCTATGAAAATTTTTCAGACCTCAAGTCACTCTTACAGATTTATCCTGGTTACTTTCATATTTACCAACACCCTGCTAAACAAAACTTACATCAGAACTGTATTATCTCCAAGTTTTATCAGCATATTAAATGGTGTCAGTCCAAAGCTTACAGGATAGTCAATAAAAATAGCACCATTACATGTTTCTTGTGTTTACTTTTAGAAATGTATCTGATAATAAGTTTTACTCCAGTTATTATGCATTACACTAGTTTTATATTTTAAGAAGTTAAAAACAGTATCTTCTCGGACTAAGTCAAAATGATCGTTACAGACATTGATTGTATCAACATAGTGAATTTGAAAACTTAATGGTTAAGGATGAAACTATTCTTCATAAAAATGTTGATAGGCATTAAGTTTGCCTAGTTCTTCACTGACGAAACATTTTCAATATCTTGTCTGGAATGCATGTGATGTTGAAAAGCCTAGAGATACCCACTTACTCTTTATAAAACATTGGCACAATTTTTCATTCTTACAAATCTCTGCAATGCAAAAGTTTCCCAAACTGCTTAAAGAAAACTACATTGATAACACAGACTCAAAGAATTACAGAATGGTTGAGGTTGGAAGGGACCTCTGGAGTTAATTGGGTCCAATCCCCCTGCTACAGCAAGACTGTGTAGAGCCACTTGCCCAGGACCATGTCCAGACAGCTTTTGAATATCTTCAAGGTGGGAGTCCTCCCTGGGCAACCTGTTCCAGTGCTCAGTCACCCTCACAGTAAAAAAGTGTTTCCTGATGTTCAGAGGGAACCTCCTGTGTTTCAGTTTGTGCCCATTGCCTCTGGTCCTGGCACTGGGCACCACTGAAGAGAGCCTGGCTCTATCTTTTTGGCACCCTCCCTTCAGGTATTTGTAGACATTGATAAGATCCCCCTAAGCCTTCTCTTCTCCAGATTGAACAGTCCCAGCTCTCTCAGCCTTTCTGCATAGAAGAGATGCTCCTGTCCCTTAATCATCTTTATGGCATTTTGCTGGACTCTCTCCAGTATGTCCATGTCTCTCTTGTACTGGGTTGCTCAGAACTGGACACAGCACTCCAGCTGTGGCCTCACCAGTGCTGAGTAGAGGGGAAGGATCACCTCCCTCAACCTGCAGGTAATAGTTTCCCTAATGCAGCCCAAGATACCATTAGCCTTTTTTTGACAAAGACACATTGCTGGCTCGTGTTCAACTTGGTGTCCACCCGGACCCCCAGGTCTTTTTCTGCCAAGCTGCTTTCCAACGGGGTGGCCCCCAGCATATGTTGGTGCATGGGGCTGTTCCTCCCCAGGAGCAGGATTTTGCATTGTTCCTTGTTGAACTTCATGAGGTTCCTGACAGCCCATTTCTCCAGCCTGTTGAGGTCTCTCTGGATGGCACCATGACCTTCTGGCATATCAGCCATTCCTCCTGGCATTGTGTCATCTGCAAGCATGTATGTGCATAGATATCTGCTGCATTTCTAGTTCCTTTAATGATATGTTAGTATTTCTGGGAGCGCAGTTATTTAGGTCTGATTAAAAAGATACTGTATTTCTTGTCTGCATCATGAATAAAAAGTTTATAATTTTATAGGACCTACAAATTTTTTTATTTGTCCTTCATACTTTAAGTAGCTGTGTTCCATTTTCCTGTTCCCTGTTAACCCAATATTATTCATGGATGCACTTTCTTTACTTTTATATTGCCTGTTTTCTCTTTTTTTTTTATATTTATTTAAATGAAGTAATTCATTTTCATTGCAAATGTGAGAGGGGGAGTCTTTGTTTAACTTCTACTTTCACTTCCTTTCTTGACCCAGATTTTTTAATAAAAGTCTTTTAGGTGACTGAAGAATTGGGAATTGTAGGTAATTAGAAAAAAACGTAACAAATCATTCTTAAACATTTCCTAATCTTTCATAGTTTTCATTAATTTTTTTCTCTTCCCACTGAGTTTTGTTCATGACTGATTTTGGCTTAGGAGAAAAATCCTTTTAATGTGTTATAGCCCTGATCCTCAAAGGCTTTTGGATTCTTAGCTCTGACTGAAATAATGGTATCTAGTTGCTTTGGAAGCACAGCTGAAAAAAAACCCCTTGTGTCTATATCTTGCTGGTTAGGATATTCTGCTTGGATGTAGGAAACCAAATTAATCCATGAGCACTTGCAATAGCCTTGTCTTTAACTACACAATGAAGTTTCTTAGAGAATTGTCCTATGCTGTTTCTATTTCTTTTTTTTTCAAAGCACCTATTACAAATGTTTTCTTAATTTCTTTTTAAAAAAATCTGTATTAGTCATTGCTTATTTTAACCTTGCTAATAATTTTTGAATACTCTGAGATTTCCAATCTATCACATGGCAAGGTTATGTCACTTTTAGAGTGATTCTGTGCAGAGATGCAGTGTGTTTTAGATTTAACATGCCTTATTACCATCTCATTTGCTCCTCTTTTGAGGGACAAAGAAAGGCCGTGCTACTCTGCTAGCAGCCCTTTGAAGACTTCTGTTCAACACTTCCTTTCTGAGCTCACACAGCACAGCAAGACTTTTACTCCTTCAGAAGAGGAGCATAATATACCTGGTGAAACAGGTTTGTTTTGTGGACTCTGAATAAGGGAAAAGTGTCTGTCCCTGCCACCTGTAGGACTGAGGATGCTCAAGATGCTTCACTATAGGTTTATAAGCACTAAATCTTAGTGCTTATAAAGTCTGATTGTTTTTTGATGTTATTACAAAGCTAGCAAATGATCTTACTCTCAACATTAATTAGAATCAACCTGGAAAATTACTCTTCCATATTGACAGGATCTAACTACAGGGCTGTAAAATAGAGCAATGATTAATAACAATGTATCAAGTTTTGATGAGGTATGGTTCTTGTTTGATTGGGTCCTATTTTAACATTTTCATTAATAAACTTAAGTGGAGCCTTGGCCTCACTGAAGTGAATGACAAAACTTACTCACTTCGACAGGCTAGGACGTGCAATAAAATGGTACATTAATGAAAGTCCCATCTGATATTACACTCAGCTTCAAATAACGCTGGGGACAGAAAATACATTAAAAAAAAAAACCTATTGCAGCCAATAAAAAGAGAAGGCAGGAAATAAAATTAGTTTCAGTTAGAAAATATATTGCCTCATTAGTGTGAGAATAGAAAAATTTCCAAAGTGTAAAGTCCCCTATTTGAGGTGTGGGGAAAAAAAAGAAAGTAAAAGAAAAAGAGAAGACCCTCCAGAAAAGCAATAAAGCAGGCAGAAAGACCTTAGGGTAATATTTAAAAATATGTTTGCATTTTATACATGAAACATCTGAAATCTTGCATAACACAAAGCTGACATTGACATTATTTAGTTAATGATTATATTAATAATTTCCACACACTTACAAATGAACACCTGCCATTGTTTCTGGGCTGAAAAAGTTATTGTTTGTATTTGGTATTTGTGTTCCTAAACTGCAACTGAACAGAAATAAAAGATACACTCTAGAAGAGCCAAGGCCTTACCCTAGAATCTACGAAACATATTAATCTGTATGATTAAGGAAAACATGTAAAGGGTGCTTAAAAGAAAGACTGATACTAGACATTTTTCTATAGTTGAATGAGTCATGAACAAAAATATTCATAAACGTCACTAGAAATGTTAACACATATTTTCCCTTCTTTTAATTTAATTAAGGGCGCGGCAGTTTGTGTGGCAAAGGGACACAGCCAGGAGCAGTCTGAGGACTATCAAGAAGGACTACAGAGCCCTGGGAGTGGCGGTAAGGGACTCAGGAGCACAGGTAGTTTTTTCATCA
>NW_008824231.1:4549527-4549868 GCF_000699105.1 Pygoscelis adeliae | reverse complement strand
GACAGCAAAAAAAACCCCCAGCCAGTAAGACAGCTTCATTGGGGACCCAACTTAAATGCCTCTATGCAAACACACGTAGCATGGAGAATAAACAAGAGGAGTTAGAGACATGTGCACGCCTGCAGGGCTACGACCTTATTGGCATCACGGAGACGTGGTGGGATGGCTCCTATGATTGGAGTGTTGGGATGGAGGGATACAGGCTCTTTAGGAAGGACAGGCAGGGGAGACGAGGAGGGGGTGTCACCATCTATGTCAACGACCAGCTGGAGTGCATGGAGCTCTGCCTGGGGATGGATGGATTAAAGGGAAGGCAGGGAGAGGTGACATTACGGTGGGGG
>NW_008824231.1:4544316-4549275 GCF_000699105.1 Pygoscelis adeliae | reverse complement strand
CCCCCTGCCCGCCGCAGCCGGAGTCCGCCTGGTCAGCGCTGCCGCCCCCCCTCAGCGCCCTCAGCCTCTGCCCGCCCCAGGCCGCACCGCCCGCCTTTTCTCCGCCAGCTGCTTCTTTCCTCCCTCTTCAGCCTTCCAATCTCCAAAACTGAAAGCGTCTCTCTGCGCCCCCGCCTGTGGCTCCATCCCTCCTCCCGCTTGTGGAGCGTTGTCCCCCATGGGCCCGGCCTCCGCCTCCCCGTCACCCCCATGCGCCCAGCCCGCTCTCCCCCCGCACCCTGAGTGACCGATACCGGTTGTTATTTTTGTTGAAAATCTGTTACAAAGTGCCACTAAAACGTGTTGTGTGTAACAAGAAGAACAAAAAAACCCTGTTCTAGTATGGAGGAAGAATTCCTCTTCATAAAAGGCTTAGTTACGTATGTGCATTAATACTTTGCATTAATGCCTGCACGTCATGCTCTTCCCAAGTGTTCTCCAGAGCTCACTCACAGAAGCAATATTTAAAATTACTTTAAATTGTCAGATAAACACCATCACTCTACCTCTTTTGTAATACATTCACCTTGATTATCCAAGTGAGATATTTATCCTTTTTACACCTCTGTTTTATAAGCAATATTTTCTTTAACCCGAATTTCTCAGCAATTACTCAAACCCACAGACTTGTAAAATCAGGTTGTTCGCCAGGTGCTTACATTTCACTGGGTATCTGTGGCAAGTATAAACCCTATAAGTTACTTTAATTTGAGAGACTAGCTTCTCATGCTGTAGCAAAATTTCAAAGTCAGTTAAAAAAATGTCTTGTATTAGTTTTGTTCATCCAGTAACTCTTCTCTGGGGGTCCCTCATTCAGAAAAGGTATCTTGAAGAATTTCAGTGGTGGGTAACCAAGTACCCTAAACAATAGTATTAACTGGAAAAAGAAAAAAATTAATAATTGCAAAACTAACAAGCTTTTCAGATGTGACCTTTATATGAAGGATGGCTTGCTGCCTCTAAAATATAGTCTAGAGCTGCAGAGGAAAGACATCAGATACTATTTTCTTTGCTTCTCATATACATAACAGATTAATAATTTACATGCAATGAACCAAACCCCCAAGGACCTTTAAGTCAGGAATATGAAGCAGTAACAGAAAAAATAGGTCAGGAGATGAATGTTTTCAATTGATTTTTCCAGGCATTTAAAAAATCGCTCAGTTGTGTAATACTGACCTCATTATATTCTTTAAAGGGATTTATAAAGTGGGAATGAGCTGTGTATGAAGCTAACACTTTTATTCCTAAGTTAAATTTTCTCGACTAGAAAAAAATCTACCAATATCTTGGAGAAACAGTGTTCATCATAATGACGGATCAGCTTCTCATCAAGAAAGAAAATACGAGGGGCAAGGAAAGGAGGACCCATGCTGTGTGCTCCCTTTCAAGTGTCCTGCATGCGTAGCTCTGGCAGAAAAGGGAAAGTCCAGAGGCTCTTCACTGATGTCAGAACTGGAAACCAGAAAGATTCCTGTCCGACAGGGTTGATCTGAATCGTGACCTCATGTTCTCCCCCATCTTCTGGAGCACACTGAATGGAGGAACGGAGGAAAATGCACAGATCAACCCCCCCACCCCAGGGAATTAGAAGGGCATGTGAAAAGGAGCCCAGCTTATCCCTTGGTTCGAGCAGGTTATCTGACATTTCTTTTTAGAGCCTGATGCAAATTAGTATCAGGATATCCCCAGACTATGTTTATTAAGACTTTGGACTGATTCTCCAAATCACAGTCGCATGTTTGCCAGCAGATTAATTTCTGCTAGCATGTTCATGATAATTAGACCACTGCTATGTGAAAATGGTGCTTGATACAAAGTCCCAAAGACTGACTCCTGCTCCGAACAGAGGAAGGCAACCATTTATGACACCTTGTGAGACTGTCATCAGCTGTCACCTTAAAAAAGATGGTGGCAATCATTTTAGCAGGGCTTGTTGCGACAGGACAAGGGGAATGGCTTTAAACTAAAGGGGCGTAGATGTAGACTAGATATAAGGAAGAAATTTTTTACGCTGAGGGTGGTGAAACACTGGCGCAGGTTGCCCAGTGAGGTGGTGGATGCCCCATCCCTGGAAACATTCCAGGTCAGGTTGGATGGGGCTCTGAGCAACCTGATCTAGTTGAAGATGTCCCTGCCCATGGCAGGGGGTTGGACTAGATGACCTTTAAAGGTCCCTTCCAACACAAACTATTCTATGACTCTAATTTAGAATATGCAAATTCTATTACAAAAACAAGTATCAGCAGCATGTTAATACCAGCAGCATCTGGGCATAACCAGAGAAGAAATGTGGATTTTTAAACAAGAATTGTATTGATTTACCTAATCAGTTTTCTTCACTAATTGATAACATTGTTAATTAGATTAAAGATTTGGTAGAAGATATTTGTCTGGTAAATATATGCACATGGGCTTGCCCTCACATCCCTCCACTACTTCATCCTACGTCATGTCCTGTCATTATTAAAGCATGAAGGCCACAGTTTTATTTGTAAAGACTAAAGTCAAAGAAACAGCAAAAACTTGTGGTTTTTTTCTGCTCTGTAGCATCCTCCAACATTACCTGGTGAGCACTGATCCTTAACAATTAACACAACTTCATGTGCCATGGCTTGGGGCAAGCAATATACATCCTGAGTCTCATACTATAAAAACCCCTCCGTAATGGGACTAAACACAGATTTCTCAGTATTTCAGACACACAGAGAAGGAAAAAAAAAACCAAAACTGAGCGGGGGCACTGCACATGACACAGATCCAGGGTCAAGTGTTATGTGGCTGTGGCCCATCTGCCCTGAATGCATCTGGCTCTATGTGTTATGTGTGTGAACCATTGCCTCTGTTCATTAAGGACCAAATAACATTGTGTGTCACAGATACATTTAGCAATGTAGATATGTATTTTGTTCCTTGGAAAGTTTAATCCAAATCACACCAATCCCTAAGATGCTGGAATTTCAAGCAAACTACAGTTAATAGTGAAAACTGCTTGTGCGTACAGTAATAGTACACTCACAAGAACACCAAAGCTAGTGGCAAGATGTGCTACTGTCTATGGCATGGTGCCAGACACAGCACCTCTTCTTGTAATGGATTCATAAAAAGTCCTTTGAAGCCAAGCTTTTTCAAATGCATACTTAGGGCCCAGAGGACTGAAACCACTCATGCATATAAGTTCACAAGAAGGATCTAACAGCTGAGATGAAAGGCCTCTATAAAGATGTTAAGATTTTAATAACCTGGGACACTAAATAGTTTCTAAGCCCACACATTGATCCTGTAAATTTCTGATATGTGCCATACTCAGTATGTATTGCTGAATCTTATTCTTCCTTCTACTTGGATTGATAAGTTACTAGTGAATGAAGTTCCAATGTAGCTGGAATAGGTTACAGGTACAGTCCAAAAGCAAATATCTTTAAAGTTTTGGATATTGTTTAAATAATAACAATAATAATAACAACAACAATAATTAATAATAATAAAAATTTGCCATATACCTAATCACTGGGTTCACTCTGTTATCATCAGTCAAAAGAATCTAAAATGTTTGACAGAACATTACACTTGCAAGAGGTATAAGGGCACAGCATTCATAAGTGTGTATGTATAAGCGTTAGAATTTACTTTAAAGAACTGATGGGAGTACTAGATTATTTCTATTTCCCCTCACTGTATTTTTGGACAGGAAATTTACTGAAAAAATTAAAGAAACACAGCAGGTGATAGGCTGAAAGAGTCTTTGGTTACTATAGCCTTCATAGTTACTGTAAACACAACTAAAACAGAATCCAAGCTGGGACCACATTACAATTTTATGCTCCAAAATCTCAGATATTCTTTTTATCACAAGGAAGAAAAACCTTGAAACTTGATCCTTATTAAATGCAACAGTACAAAGCTTTGAGGTATGAGTTGCCCCATCTCTCTCTGTAAGAAGCAGACAGTGATATCTGATACACAAGTAGAGTTAGAAAAAAGTGTTACTGCCTCTTCACTCCAGTAAAACCACTGAGAAAGAGACTGGCCTGGAGAACAGCAAGAAACCAACTCACTTACTTAGTAAGTCCTACCTTTTGTTGCTGCTGGATAAACATTTAGCATTTTGAAATAAAAAGAAATTGTGTATATTTACATGAAGATTTTGATGAAAATGGAGGTAGATTATTTGCTCACAGGATAAATTCTCCTTTCACAGTTCTCCTTTTTGGTTCTCCAGCTCAAGGAAGGGAGCAGGAGAATGCTTATACAGCTTTCAGCATTTTGTAGCTCAGAATGGCAATCAGATAAATTCCGCCACATATTCTCCCATTATTCCCTTTTCCCACTAGTTCTCTTTTCTGAAATGATTATCTTGAACTACCAACCCATTCCTCTATTCAGATTCAACAGTAATATTCCTCTGTGTGGTATATGCACCGACCCATCTTCATAGAATCATAGAATCATAGAATCATTAAGGTTGGAAGAGACCTCTTAAGATCATTGGTCCAACCGTCAACCCAACACCACCATGCCCACTAAACCACGTCCCTAAGCGACTCATCTACACGTCTTTTAAATACTTCGAGGGATGGTGAATCAACCACTTCCCTGGGCAGCCTGGTCCAATGTTTAACCACTCTTTCAGTAAAGGCATTTTTCCTCACGTCCAATCTAAACCTCCCCTGGCGCAACTTGAGGCCATTTCCTCTCATCCTATCGCTAGTTACTTGGGAGAAGAGACCGACACACACCTCGCTACAGCCTCCTTTCAGGTAGTTGTAGAGAGCGATGAGGTCTCCCCTCAGCCTCCTCTTCTCCAGGCTAAACAACCCCAGTTCCCTCAGCCGCTCCTCATAAGACTTGTTCTCCGGACCCCTCACCAGCCTCGTTGCCCTTCTCTGGACACGCTCCAACATCTCAACATCCTTCTTG
>NW_008824231.1:4540013-4543799 GCF_000699105.1 Pygoscelis adeliae | reverse complement strand
TCTAGGAGAATGCTGTGGGAGATGGTGTCTAAGGCCTTACTGAAGTCCAGGTAGACCACATCCACAGCCTTTCCCTCATCCACTAGGCGGGTCACCTGGTCATAGAAGGAGATGAGGTTGGTCAAGCAGGACCTGCCTCTCATGAACCCGTGCTGGTTGGGCCTGATGCCCTGGTTGTCCCGCACATGCCTTGTGAGCGCCCTCAAGATGAACCGCGCCATAATCTTCCCCGGCACCGAGGTCAGGCTGACAGGCCTGTAGTTCCCCGGATCCTCCTTCCGGCCCTTCTTGTAGATGGGCGTCACATTGGCCAGCCTCCAGTTGTCCGGGACCTCCCCCGTTAACCAGGACTGCTGATAGATGATGGAGAGCGGCTTGGCTAGCTCCTCCGCCAGCTCTCTCAGCACCCTCGGGGTGACCATTTTACTTGAGGGTCACAAACCACACTAATGCACAGAATAGCTATAACACAGTTGTGGCTAAAGCAGTGATTGATGCATTTCCTTCCATCAGACCCTGTCACTTATTAACGACTTCGGTCTTTCTACAGGAAAGACCTCATACACCACACAGATAAACAGCAACACAAAATCCTGGGACAGATAGGAAGAACTCACACTGCACACAGATTTTGTTCTGAGAACATCAGCTGTAACATGAGATTTTAAAGGCCAAATGGAGAAATATATGAGATTGGTGGGCTCAACATTGGTTTAACTCTCCTCTTGCTGAAAGACATTAGAAAAGTTTTTTGTAGGCAATGTTAATCCCCTATAGAGCAGAGATTTCCAGCCATGAATTTATCCTATGGAATAAATGTAGCTTTTTTTTCAAAGCAGATCTCTCCCAGTTTACATTAACTGAGATTCTCTCCCCTCAAATGTTGCAAGATTAAATAAGAATGTTTTCCACTACACAGCTGAGGTTTATTAGGTTTCTCTCAGAAGCCTTAGCTTGTGTGTGCCATGCACAGTGTAAACTCAGAGGTAACCAACAGTAAAAGGAAGATAAAATGAATGTTATCCACCCCTTTTCCCTTTAGAAGGAAAGAAAACAGAACCATACTTTGTTCATGAAAGCCCAGCATTCACAGCTCAGCAGTCAGACTTTGATTTGGAGCTGATTTGCACCAGGGGTGCTGTGACACTGATTTTTTATGGGGAAAAAGTGAGGATAACAAGGCACTTAATAAGATTAAGTGATTTAGAGATACATCTGCAAAGCATAGTTTAAAAACGTCAGATGTATTCTTTTTCTCTCTTCCCCTCCCTTTTCATCTCCTACACAGGAACAGAGAAACAGACTTCTGAATTGCTGTGGTGGCTTTTTTTCTCTCTCCAAACCTTATATCTTTATTTAAATAATAACAAAAAATCCTTTGCAACTGGTTGACATATTTGTCACTACAATCATAAAAGCACATTAAAAAAGACATAGAGAAACAATGAAATGGTGAACAAATCTTTGATGACAATTAAGAATTACAAACACAGAAAAAAACACAATCAAGTTGATCCTGAGATAATTAGAATTAATAGCACCTAGTTGTCCACATAATTGTTTCCAGCATCCTGTGACTAATTCTTTCCCCCTGTGTGTCCACCCTCATCCTCCTATTCTCAGCTACTTTCTATGTCTCCATACTCAAAACACTTCTTGCTTTCTCAAATCTCCGGTTTATTTTCCTGGGTCAGAGGCAGCGTATGATTTGACGGATTTAAAGGTTTACAATAAGTATGCTCTTAGATTGGTCAGGTGGCTGCTAACTCTTGGAGCAGGTGAGGGGATAAGTTACAACTGCTTTTCTCCCTTTATCATGTAGCAATGATTGAAGAAATAACAATCTCTTACTAATGGTATTCATGAAAGCTGAAGAAATTTTGTCTCTTTAAGACCTCATGTGTTATTTTCAATGTACTTGAAAGCTGGTTGATGATTTCAGCGCTATTAGAGGAGGATTGAGAGATACAGACAGTGGGATGATATAAAACTTATTGCCTTAGAAAAATGTGCTAAAGGATACAGAGATAGCTTATTTCTGGCTTGATATGGCTTAGTGTTGCTTCCAGAAGGCTTTAACCTTTAACAATAATTCAACTCCAAGCTTCCCACTGTAAGAATATGTTAAAGTCCTTTATAGCGACTGAATTTTAGTGATTTCTGCTGATAGAATGTCCTTGAAATAATTTATTTTCAGGGTTTTTTCAGTTGGATTCACAGATAAAATCAGAAGATCAAAATAAGAATGTCCACTCCTGAAAAATATTGCTTTCTTTTTTCATTGCAAATATGAATTAAAATATAGATAATTAAAAGCAGAAGCATGGGGGGAAATGTCTGTGAAACATGGTTCAGTGAAATTATATTGTTTCAAGACATATTTTAGTCCTGAAACAACAGGTGCTCCTTCTAACATGTTGAATTCCCATACTCCCCTGTGCCAGCAGACAACTTCGTAGCTTGCTGCCTGTGATGGAAAGGGCCTAAAACTGGGAAGAAACTGTGCTAATCATTAAGGAAGCTCTGAGATCTATTGGGAAAAAAACATCTAGTGAGCACAGAGGTATTAAGCTGATGGTTTCCATTCTGAGGATACTCAGCTGGTCTAACCTGGCTCAGAGTCACAAACCTTGGAATTTTTAAGACAAAGTAAAAAAATGGAAGGGCATTTTTGACTGCAAACCGAAATGAAATAGCATTCTAGTTTCAAAGAAATTAAAAAATTGCATTTTAATTTTGAGATTTCTTCCAGGAAACTGGTTGAAATAACTGTTCTGAACCATGTGGAATTAAAAATTTGCTCATCCCCCATTTTTCCATAGTGAGAGTCATCACAGGTATACACACGGACTCACAGAATCACAGAATGGTTAAGGTTGGAAGGGACCTCTGGAGTTAATCAGGTCCAATCCCCCTGCTACAGCAGGGCCACCTAAAGCCTGTTGCCCAGGACCATGTCCAGACAGCTTTTGAATATCTTCAAGGTGGGAGACTCCACAACTTCCCTGGGCAACCTGTTCCAGTGCTCAGTCACCCTCACAGTAAAAAAGTGTTTCCTGATGTTCAGAGGGAACCTCCTGTGTTTCAGTTTGTGCCCATTGCCTCTGGTCCTGGCACTGGCCACCACTGAAGAGAGCCTGGCTCTATCTTCTTTCCACTCTCCCTTCAGGTATTTAAACACATTGATGACAACTCCACTAAGCCTTCTCTTGTCTAAACAGTCCCAGCTCTCTCAGCCTTTCCTCATAGGAGTAAAGTCCCTTAATCATCTTTATGGCATTTTGCTGGACTCTCTCCAGTATGTCCATGTCTCTCTTGTACTGGGTTGCTCAGAACTGGACACAGCACTCCAGCTGTGGCCTCACCAGTGCTGAGTAGAGGGGAAGGATCACCTCCCTCAACCTGCAGGTAATAGTTTCCCTAATGCAGCCCAAGATACCATTAGCCTTTTTTTGACAAAGACACATTGCTGGCTCGTGTTCAACTTGGTGTCCACCCGGACCCCCAGGTTTTTTTCTGCCAAACTGCTTTCCAGCGGGGTGGCCCCCAGCATATGTTGGTGCATGGGGTTGTTCCTCCCCAGGTGCAGTACTTTGCACTTCCCCTTGTTGATCTTCATGATGTTCCTGTAATCCCATTTCCTCAGCCTTCTGAGGTCCCTCTGGATGGCAGCACGACCCTCTGGTGTATCAGTAACTCCTCCCAGTTTGGTGTCATCTGCAGACTTGCTGAGGGTGCACTTGATCCCACTGTCTATATCATTGATGAAGATATTAAACAGTACCG
>NW_008824231.1:4527409-4535553 GCF_000699105.1 Pygoscelis adeliae | reverse complement strand
ATGAAGTTCAACAAGGCCAAGTGCAAGGTCCTGCACCTGGGTCAGGGCAATCCCTATTATCAGTACAGACTGGCTGATGAATGGATTGAAAGCAGCCCTGTAGAGAAGGACTTAGGGATACTGGTGGACCAAAAAATTGGTATTTGCCAGCAACATGCCCTTGCAGCCCAGAAAGCCAATTGTATCCTGGGCTGCATAAAAAAAAAGTGTGGCAAGATGTCAAGGGAGATGATTCTTCCCATTTACTCTGCTCTTGTGAGACCCCAGCTGGAGGGCTGCATCCAGTTTTGGGGTTCCCAGTACAAGAAAGACACGGACCTTTTAAAGTGGGTTGAGAGAGAGGCCATGAAAATGATCGGAGGGCTGGAACACGTCTCCTATGAAGAAAGGCTGAAAGAGTTGGGGCTCTTTAGCCTGGAGAAGAGAAGGCTTTAAGGAGACCTTGTTGTAGCCTTTCAATACTTAAAGGGGGCTTAAAATGAAGGTAGAGAACTGGTTGCCCAAAGAAGTTGTGAATGCCCCATCTTTGGAAGTGTTCAAGGTCAGATTGGATGGGGCTGTGAGCAATCTATCTAGTTGAAGATGTCCCTGTCCATAGCAAGGGGGTTGGACTAGATGTTCTTAAAATGTTCCTTCCAACCCAAACCATTCTATGACTCTGTGATCCCATCAGTGCCCATGGACTTACGTATGTCCAGTTTGCTCAAGTATTCACTGACTTCATCCTCTTCCACCAAGGTTAGATTGTCTTTGCTTCCACCTTTCCCCCTGATCTCTGGGACCTGGGATTCCCAAAGGCCGGTCTTACTAAGAAAGACTGAGGCAAAGAAGGCATTCAGTATTTCAGCCTTTTCCATGCTCAGAAACGTAGCCATGTCCCCAGTCTCATTGAGCAATGGGTCCACATTTTCCCTAGTCTTCCTTTTGTTGCCTATGTGCTTATGGAATCCTTTCTTGTTTTCTTTGACATCCCTGGTCAGATTAAATTCCATTTGGGCTTTAGCTTTCCTAACTTCATGCCTGGATGTTTGGACAATGATTCTGTATTCTGCCCAGGTTACCTGTCCTTGCTTCCACCCTCTGTATGCTTCCTTTGTGTTTTATTTTGGCCAGGAGCCTGTTCATCCATGCAGGCCTCCTGACACTTTTGCCTGAGTTCATGCTCATTAGGCTGGAACTCTCCTGAGCCTGGAGGAGGTGATCCTTGAATATTAACCAGCTTTCTTCGGCCCCTCTTCCTCCTTCCACCTCCTCATCTTCCCTTCCTGTCCTTCCTAATGTGGCTGTATCCCTCCATTGCAACATTCCAGTCATGGGAGCCATCCCACCACATCTCCGTGACCCTAACAAGATCGTAGCCCTGCAACTGCACACGTATTTCTTAACTCACCATGTTTATTCCCCATACTGCGTGCATTGGTGTACAGGCACTTTAGAGAAGCACCCCAGCATATTGAGTTGCTGGAGAGGGTTTGGCAAATTTCTCCATAATCGTTCCTTGTAGTCACTTCCTTGCTGACACGCAAGTGCTGGAGGTGACCTCGCTTAAGCCCCATTTTATTGGTTTTGTGATCCCTTCCTGCCATATCATCCCATGCCCTTTGCTCAGCAATACCATCACATTACCCCATGCCCTTTGCTCATCTTGATATAAGAAAGAATTTATTTTACAGTGAGAACAATAATTTACTGGAGCAACCTTCCCAGGAACGTAGTAGAGTCCCCATCACTTGAGATTTTCAAGATGCAACTGGACAGTGTGCTAGATAATCTCATCTAGGCTCCCTTTTCCACGAAAGGTTGGACCAGATGATCTTTCGAGGTCCCTTTCAACCTGGGCTGTTCTATGATTATATGATCCTATCTGTCACTCTCTCACAGGACTGCTGGTTACTCTCTCCCTCCCCCGTTATTCTTAGTTCAAAACCTTCCTAATGAGATCAGATATCCTACTGGCAAAAATAGCTTTGCCCTGCTTAGAGAGTTCGATCCCGCCTCTCCCAAGCAGATACTGACCTGCAAATAGGATCCCATGATTATACAACCCCAAACTCTGTTGCCAACACCAGTTCTGCAGCCACACGAGTGCAGTCCAGCCTCACAGTAGTATATTTTTAGCAGGGGCAGCCTGACTCTGGGGATGGTCTGGGGAAGTCTCATTGTCCTGGTTTCAGCAGGGATAGAGTTAATTTCCTTCCTAGTAGCTGGTACAGTGCTGTGTTTTGGATTTAGGGTGAGAACAATGTTGATAACACATCGATGTTTTTAGTTGTTGCTAGGTAGTGTTTATACTAGTCAAGGACTTTCCAACTTCCCATGCTCTACCAACTGAGAAGGCTGGAGGTGCACAAGAAGCTGGGAGGGGACACAGCCCGGACAGCTGACCCAAACTGGCCAACGGGATATTCCATACCATGGGACGTCATGCTCAGTATATAAAGCTGGGGGAAGAAGAAGGAAGGGGGGGTCGTTTGGAGTGGTGGTGTTTGTCTTCCCAAGTAACCGTTACGCGTGAGGGAGCCCTGCTTTCCTGGAGATGGCTGAACATCTGCCTGCCCATGGGAAGGAGTGAATGAATTCCTTGTTTTGCTTTGCTTGCGTGCGCGACTGTTGCTCTACCTATTAAACTGTTTTTATCTCAACCCACGAGTTTTCTCACTTTTACCCTTCTGATTCTCTCCCCCATCCCACTGGTGGGGGGGTGAGCGAGCTGCTGCGTGGTGCTCAGTTGCCAACTGGGGTTAAACCACGACACTCATAAACCAAATTAAGCTTTCTCATTGATGTTTGTGATGTTTCTAACAACTTCATTTGGTTCATTTGTCTGATTAGAAGAAGATTTAGCTTGGTTTGGACTATAATAAAGAGGGAAGAAATAAAAGCACAAAGCAAAAATTTGAAAAGCTGCACATTTTGCACTCTGAAAGGGTTAATAAGATTAGGACTGGCAGTTGATATTTCAAAAATTGAAGTAAATACACAAAATATGCAGATCTAAACCTTAATTCATTTGCTTATCTGCCACATTTGGAATTATCATTGAGTTATATAACATTACTTAAAACATTTTTAAAACCTATAAAGCAGCTTGCACTGCTGAGTATATTGTTCTTTATAAACTGTCTTCAAAAAACCCAGCCATATGGATCTGGCTCTTTTACAATATCTTTTACTGAGCCAGGCTCTCTTTAAAAAAGAACTAGAACAATAATAACAACAAGAAATGCTGTCAGTATTTTAAATGTTTTGACCCAAAAACATTTAGCATGGATTTATCTGATGTATTATAAACCAGAAAAGCATTGAATTGATCCCATCACCTCAGAGTTCTGGTTATGTTTTGCAAGCACATTTTTGACATTTTTTGTGATAAATGCACACCTTCTAGGAGATTAAGAGTTAAGAGGAAGAAAAATTGTTGGATTACCTCTAAATTATTGTCATTTTTTAATTTAAAAAGTTAATTGCTGTCAATAAAATGAAGTCTTGGTGTCTGTTACTGACTGAAAAACATAACACTGACTTTTAAAAGGTCTGCTTTAATTGCAAAAATAAAGAACAAATCTGCTGATTATTCAACTGACAGTGTTTTTATGTAACTGACAAGGTGTTAATTGAAAACATGTTAGATGATTGATTTAGAAACATGGGGCTCGATTACCAAGTAAAATTATGGATAATTAAGGAAATATTTTACATCCAAGTTGAAATGTAGTTTCTCTGCAGTGAAATAGAAACTTTGCTAGTTGTTGGAGTGAGGCATGATTTCATCCTTATGTGTTCAACTACTATCAAAACGATTTACACATGAAGTGCCAAACCCTGAGTACCTCTGTGATATCTTTATAGAAATCCATCTCCCAAAGATTACTTTTTACAACGTATAGCCTAAAAATAAACAGCAAAATTGCTCTATCACCATACCTATCTAAACAGTAGGTACCAGCTTAAGGATTTTTACCCTCTGCTTCGATTAATTGGTTTTCTCTCAACTTGTTTTATGCTTATGCTTATATCCAGATTTGTAAAGGTCTTTTTGCTGAACTTGACACTCAAAACTACTTCCTTCCTTATGTGTCATCTTTGTTAGGGGTGAGTTTTGCAGAGGATTGCAGTGTGCTTTGTGATCCAGCAGAGCGCTGCACCATGTCCTGCAGAACACGAGACTTAAGGAAACAGTTCAGATCCCTGATACTGTTTTGGAGAGCTATCACCGAGATAAAGATGAAGGAGATGCAGATATACCTGCATATTCCTTTTAAATAGAGTAACAGGCCTTACTTTGCAGAACCTGGTACCTAATACGTATCAGCTATAGTGGAAATAAATGTGGGTCTGCAATAACTAATGTTTCCTATAAAGAGTTACAGATTGCACAAAAGCTGAGTTATGCATCTTGAATTTGTCTGAAAACAAACATTGTTTCTATTTCAGTCGGAGAACTGAGCAATGATAAGCCCCCATCTCATCAAAATTCGTTTCTGTCTCTCTTGCTGTGGAGCCTCCACTGCCATCTGGTATATTTTATTTTCTTCCTCTTCAGATGCGTATCCTTAAGAGCCAGCTGTTATACAGCCCTCAATCTCTAAATGCCTTTCTCCAATAGTTCCACACTTGAGTTATACCAGTTATTCTGTTCACTGCTGGGGAGTCTTTAACTTACATGGGCTCACAGAGCCCAGTATCACAGGTTTTAACCTTGGATGAAATGATAGGTTTTTAAGCTAAACGTGAGCCAGGTGAGTGAGTAGAAGTCAAGACTCAGGTATTTATAAAAGAGTGGACTGGACTTCATTCAAGTTTTTCTGAATCCATCTCTTATTAGTTCTGCATGAATATTGGAATGATCCTTGCAGATTTTCCAAAAAGGCATTTTGGACCCTAATTGTTCTACACTGACTATTAATAGATGTTCAGTGGTTGGAAGAATTGCTGAGAAGTAGATTGTCAATTAAAATATCAAATGAACTTCAACTGATTTACCATGCAAATGGAAAATCAGAAGTCATTTAAAAGTAACTTCTTTGGAGCTTGGTTTGGGCCTGTTGTCTTTTTCCCTCCTCCTCCACACACATACATTTTACAGCAGTGATAGTAGCAGAAGCAGTTCCAGTCTGGATACCAGATGTCATCTATATGCTGAAGACACTACATGATAGGCTTGGCCCAACACCTCAGGAAATTGGATCACCTTTGCAAGCTGACTTTGTGGTATTTCAGAAGTGCTTGGTGAGTAATAAATTAGTGCTAAACTTTGAGGAAAAGTTATAAAATTCACCTTTAATTCCAAACTAAGAACATCAGTAGCTCAGTTGCTGTTCAGTAGTGCATATATTAATGATTTTATTTTTTTTGCCTTTTGAGCTATTCAGTTTCTTTAAATACCCTGTTATTTGCCCATCTAAATTACTTTTTGCCTGGCCTGAAGTAAAGAATTTCAACATGGTCCTCTGAAATTGTATCTGAATACATTATCTCTCAGGAAAAACTGTCACTGTCCATCATGTAATCACTAGAAACTGATTTCCTGAGTAAATTCAAATAAAAAACTCCAGATCTAGAAATCACATATTGATTCACAGAAAGTGTATGCTCACTGTCTGAAACCTATTACAGCAGTTACAAGACTTTTTAAGCTAACGCCCACTGCACACCAAGAATAGTTTTGCAGTCTTAAAGATCTCTGACACAGCTGGACCATTTGTATTTTCCTTCATATGGTGACGTGTGAAAGCCTTACAGGGGCCCTCCTCTGTGGCACAGGTCTGCAGCGTTCCTGTTTTGTCCTGCTTCATTTTCAGTGCAGTACATGCACGGCTTCCTGGCCTCTGCTTTAGAAATTCATATATCAGGTTGGATGAGGGCAAGTTTCTAATGACTATTCCTTTTGTGCTAAAATAGTTTTGAGTTGTTTTGCTGGACATGTTAGTTAAAACTGATTTTGTTGACACTGATATATCTCTGCATCTTATAATGTATCTTAATGGCTTGCATATGTTCAGGTCAAAAGCATTTTCAGTTCATGGGGTTTTTTTTAATGAAGTAGTGGTAAAATTCCAGGAAGTTTATTAATGCTTATAAATTTTCTGTAGCGTCACAAAGGATTCTAACCTATAGAATTCTATAAAATAAAAGTATTAAAGTATTAAAACCACATAGTTTCTTATTCTATTCTTTTATTGGTAGGCATTTTCTCTGAATGCCTGTTGATTGCAACCATATTGCATTCACTAAACATTTTTTAATGACATTTGTGACATTAAAGTTCTCTGTTGAACACTGAATTTGGTGGTTACAAATACACTACCCAGGCAAGGAATGTTTCCGTACTTAATACAAAATTCCTTGTGAATAATATTTTCATTATTTCTGTTGTAATTTTAAAGAAATCATAATTTTCATGCAACAGTGTGAACGGTATTAGCTTTAGTAATGATGAAAGGAGAGAAGTATCAGAAAAAGCAGGGAAAAGAAAGAAAGGAGGAAAAATATATATAAAAAAAGATGATGCCAAAGTATCTACTGTGTGAATAGTGGGACACTGAGATGGCAAGACAAGATCTATGTACTGGTATGAACAAATCTTGCTCAGAATGATTTACTATCACATTTACAATCTTCTCTGCTTGTATGAGAGTTACAACAGAAGAATGGAAACTAAAAGGAATTATGATCAAAAATAAAACTGATCATTCTGCATATATGTCTTTACAGGAAAATGGAAATAATAATAAAATTTAAATAATAATAACCCACAAATTCTTAGTGGAATTATTCCTTAGTCATAGTCCTTCTGTAGAGAATACAGCAATACAGAATATTTCTGCATGAGCAAGTAATGTAGTAGGAACAGATCAGTAGGTCATGCAGTTGGTGGAAAGTCCCATTAATTACAGTTAAAAGCATGTAGATCAGACTAGATTTAGTCTGTTCCGTTGGACCAACCATATCTGATACGTATTCAGTTCAAAGCTTTCTGAAGGAAAGTTATTTCACAAACTAAATCATTGTCCAATGACCTTCTTAAGAAGTCTCACCCTGTCCTTTCAAACATTTCATGCAGAAGATTTTGTATCATGGTCCCTGACAATATTGCCAGACAAGGACTCACATCTGAAAGCTTTATTTATGTTCTTGTCTGTTCCATTTCTGATGACACGGAAATGTATACTGCTTAAACCATCTCTGTCCTGGGTTTCAGCAATGTTCAATCAGAAGCCTCAATAACCTGGCCCATACACCCAAAAAACATGTATAGCAAAGTGATATACTCACCCAAACTAGAAAATGGAGCACAAACTCCTGGGATTACTGATGCCCACTGTGACCAAGGTGGACCAAGGAATTGTGTTTGGATGTGCCTCTTTGGAGGATACAGAGAAGGAGACCTGGAATTACACAGGAGGGCAACACCTCTGGCTTCAATCTCTGTAAAAGATGGACATCTGCAGTACCACTCCACAAGTGCAGTTATTGCATCTGGTCCTCAAGGACATAATTCTCACATTCTTGAATGGTCTGCACAGTTTTAGAATCACAGAACAGTTTGAGTTGGAAGGGACCTCTAAAGGTCATCTAGTCCAACCCCCCTGCAATGAGAAGGGACATCTTCAACTAGATCAGGTTGCTCAGAGCCCCATCCAACCTGACCTGGAATGTTTCCAGGGATGGGGCATCCACCACCTCTCTGGGCAACCTCTGCCAGTGTTTCATCACCCTCAGCGTAAACAATTTCTTCCTTATATCTAGTCTACATCTACGCCCCTTTAGTTTAAAGCCATTCCCCCTTGTCCTGTTGCAACAGGCCCTGCTAAAAAGCTTGTAGCCATCTTTTCTATAAGCCCCCTTTAAGTACTGATAGGATGCAAGAAGGTCTCCCCAAAGCCTTCTCTTCTCTAGACTGAACAGCCCCAACTCTCTCAGCCTTTCTTCATAGCAGAGGTGTTCCATCCCCCTGATAATTTTGGTGGCCCTCTTCTGGACCCACTCCAACAGGTCCATGTCATTCTTATGCTGAGTGCTCCAGAGCTGGATGCAGTACTCCAGGTGGGGTCTCACCAGAGCAGAGGAGAGGGGCAGAATCACTTCCCTCGACCTGCTGGCCATGCTTCTTTGGATGCAGCCCAGGATACAATTGGCCTTCT
>NW_008824231.1:4519238-4526141 GCF_000699105.1 Pygoscelis adeliae | reverse complement strand
TTCCACCCTCTGCAGGCTTCCTTTTTGTGTTTGAGTTTGTCCAGGAGCTCCTTGTTCATCCATGCAGGCCTCCTGGCCTTTTTGCTGGACTTCCTCTTTGCTGGGATGCATTGCTCCTGAGCTTGAAGGAGGTGATCCTTGAATATTACCCAGCTTCCTTGGGCCCCTCTTCCCTCCAGGGCTTTGTCCCATGGCACTCTAACAAGCAGATCCCTGAAGAACTCTCTTTTGGCACAAATATGGTATGTATATATAGGAGGAGGTTGAGAATTGCTTTGAGTATTGGACCAACATGTGGTGAGTGGAGAAAGAAACACTACTTCTCTGAAACAACCTGATAAAGTGAGAAAGGCTTTTTATACGCTGAGGTAGCAGGATATTGGCCCCTCCTCAAAAAGCAAATGAAATATCAGCAGGTACTCTTGGTGCATATTTAAGAAAAAGTAAAATATTTATTGAAAAGTCAAACTTCTTGAATGCAGATCTGACTCCAAAAAAGCATTTAAGAGCTGGTGTTTTATTGAAAGGGGGTTTGGGATCCCTTCGTGCCAACCTGTGTAAGTCTTATGCTGGTCAATACTGCAGAAACAATGATTATAATATCAGTAACATATGCTTTAATTTTTTATATTTCTGTTTTTCTTTTCTTGACTAAAACTGTTCTGAAATGAATCTGTAGAAAATTATTGGAAGGGAATCCTAATTTGGAAAGAATCTTAAAAACTTGGGGGTCTTCTTTAGACAGTCAATGAGCTCAGGACAACTATAAACAGTAATACTATGCCCCCAGTAGATCAAGCATTTTCTGGGCTCACCCAATCCCTCAGTTTCATATATGTTTCTAAGATAGCCATAGCCTTAGTTCAAAGCTCATTCTTTTGGAAATATTGAAAACTTGTATACTACAGTTATCAAATACTACTAATTAGGGAGGCAGCCACTGTAGGTTTGTGGTTATGGAAAGCACATGATGTGTCTCATCTAGCTGAACTATCTTTGGTATTTGGTTTACAGTGTTCTTGTGGGGGAAGGAGAATTTTTCTTTATTTTTAAGAAAAGCTATGAAAAGGATTTAACACCAATTATGAAGGTTATTCTGTCTATCCTTCTGGTTAGCTGCCTGAAGAGTGCTGAGGAATAACACAGGAGTATTTCTAGGAGAGAATTTGAGGCAATCCTCTAGTAGCTGTGACAGAAGACTGTCTGGATGCAAGTTCGTAGTTAGAATAGATTTTCTGTCTATCAAATGAGATCCAAACCAGTTCTTTCAAGAATCATTAATTCTCATAGCATTCAGGCTTTTAGAAATAGTTCACCAAGCACTGAATAAAAAGCTTTTTATAAGACTGACCAGGATTGTACCAGCTCTAAAGCTTTTATCAGTAATTAAACAGACACATACAGGCTGAAGGTTCCCATGAGTGATTGGGTTATGATTTTCTTCCTCTACACACCTCTTTTTCTTTTCTCTTTCTTTTTCTTTTTTTTTTTTTTTTTTTTTTCCTTTTCTTCTCTTTTATGGGTAAATACAATGCTTCAGTATGACGAGTAAATTGCTGGGCATGTCAAATTTTCTTACCTTGACTACTGCAGCCACTTACTTTAAAACTTTTTGTTTCTCTTATTGCACCCCTCAACTTCATCCAGCAACTGTCACTAAAATAATTTTCCTTTGGCAGTGCTCAGATCATATCATTCCACTGCTCTGTAGCTCCCTGCATTGCTGTCTTATCTTCTTCTGAATCAAAGCTATATGTTTTATCTCAACTGACAAGGCCTTTTAGAAACCTGCTTACATTTCAATTTTAGATAATAATTAGGTCTCTGATTCAAGTTTACTTTTCTCTGGGTCACCTTTCCTGGACATAGTTATTGTGAAGTTCTCATCTCATGATGAACCCTGTCCCAAATAGCCAGGAGATGGAAACACACAGTGTATCCTTACTATGTGCTCTACCTTGTGCTTTACCATGTGAAGCAGAGGAAACTCCAGGAGTTGAGACAGAGAACCCACATTACAGCTGTGCAGTTACATATTTTGCCAATTCCCTCGCTAACCAAAATACTGAAAAGAAAATATTTGGGACAAGCCAAACTTAATTATTTCTTATTGTAACAGCAACAAGAAAAAGAGACATTTCTTTCTGGTTCAAGCAAAAATTTTGACTGAAACACAGTATGTTGTTTCTTTTTTTTTTTTTTAATTGGGGACAATTTCTCCAGAAATCCATTTCAAAAGAAATAATCACTACATTGAAAATAGACATTTTACTTTTTCAGCTTTCCGTCCTTTCTTTTTTTTTCTGGCTAAAACTTTGCAACACACAACAGGAATTTGCAAGTAGTCACATTTTTCATTGAAATAGCTAAAAACAAATCCAATGAGTCCATTTAGTAGTCTCAATCTGTATAACATTTTTGCCTGAGGATCTGACTGTGCATACAAATCTTCCTGCTAGTAATGATACATAACACCCCTGTGCAGCAAGGAGTACCGTTCCAGCTCCTAAGACTAGTGCGATTTAACCTGCACTTAAAATAGACTTGTGTTTTAGAGGTCCAGGTGAACTCAGCAGTTACAGACAGACATAAGCACTGTGCTTAGAAGTTCATTTACCCCTCTCTCAGCTTGGATTTTTTTATGTACTGAACCAATCTTTTGGGTCTTTTATGCCACCCCCCAGTATCTCATATCCTTTCATGCTACTTTGTCTTGAAGAATGACTAGAGTTCCTTCAGATACAAACTGGTATTGAGTATTTCACAAAACTACAGACTAACGTACAGGCTTCAAGACATTTTCTGAATTCCTTCTCCAAGGCTTTTTTGAGTACATCTGTCAGGGACCTTTGCTATTTGCCTTCACATGCTTTTTTAAAAGGGGAAAAAAAAACCATAAGCTTTTTTCATCTGAGAGACAGCAAACTATTTGACAAAATTTGCCCATGTTACAAATAGATAAGCAAAGAATCATTAAAACAATCTTGGGATTAGACATTTTGGAGGCAATATCTAATCTTAGAAAGTAAATTACAAAGGAATCCAAGATGACACAGATGAATTGATTTTCATACAGTGATATCAGCATGGGAATTTAGCCAAGCGATAACATCAGAAGTCAATTTACAACTTTAAAAAATACTTTTCTTGATAGTAACACACTTGAGGTTTAGGATTTAAGTAAGGTGAGCCAGGCAGATGTAAGAGGGTTTTCTGTTGCTCTTTGGAGGTTTTTTCTTTTTTCACTTTTTACAATGTGGAACAATTCCAGAAGGGTCAAAATCAAAATGAATCTGATAGTCTGTCCCTACAGTATTTGAAGTAATAAATCAAATTATGGAAGAACAAGCAAATCCTACCACATAACTGGGAGAAGATTATGGAGGAAAAAAACCCCACAAAACAACTTTTCACATTTCCAGATAAAGAAATTGTTAACATATTAACTTAGAACTTAACTAAGGCCAAGGATGGTTTCTTCTGGACCAAGCCATGCTAGTAAGTCACTATTATAGTTGTTCACCCCGAATGCCCTGCTGGAAATTATTGCCATCACTGATCTGTCAGGAGCTTAGTTCATATTATACCTTGTATTATGCTTCAGGCAAGAACAGTCAGACAAGCTGGAGCCACCGTTACACACTGTTTGGGGAAAGCTCGCTGATTTTTGCCTGAAGCAAATGGAAGACACTTGTTGTTTTCCTGGAAATAATGAAGAACTGGAAGTAATTGCTTCCACTGGCACATGTGTGCCAACTGGAAAGGCATTTGTCCAGTGTTGGATAGAGCTTGATTCTGCTTCTCTTGCTCTGACCAAGTAATACTATATTTTGCAAATATTGTGATGCATTGAGATAGCACCGTGACTTTAGACATTTTGTTTGATAACACAGTCATCTTTACATAACTGTTATTCTGCGAACAATCCCGAGGGTGTCAGTTATTGGAAACCTATGCCCTTCAGTACTAAGGTCAAAATTATTAATCAGAGGCATAAACAAAAAATTAAATCTGGGGAACTTTCAAATATTAAGGAGGTAGTATGCTTCAGAAAATGCATACAAATTCTTATTTTACTAGATTTCCACTTTCACTGACAGTGTATGTGTTACAGGTTAAACAGATTAGTCTGATCCTTCACAGATGAATGCAGAAAGCCCTGTATTCTTCAGTTTATGGCAGGGCAAAGAATGATGTATATTACAGGCCTGTTCAGTGGATTCAACTTAAATTTCTGGAATTTTAAGTAGAACCTTGGCTTTTTAAATAGAAAGGTATAGTCTGGCTTTTCTTTAGCGTTATAATTAAACCAAATGAAATTCAGGGGCCATGGACATGAGAGAGTCAATGAAACAGAGTAAATAATCAAGGGCCTGACTGAACAGAATTTTTTAGGATCACAGGGTAATTCCTGTTGAAAGAGATCTCAGGGAGTCTCAAGTCCAATTTCCTGCTCACAGCAGGGTCACCCGGGTGATCAGACCAGGTTGCTCAGGGTTTCCCACAGTCAGGACTTGAAAATCTCCAAGGATGGAGACTGAACAACCTCTCTGGGCCACCTGTGACACTGCCTAATTGTCCTCATGGGGAAATAAAAAAATCCTTATATCCAATCTGAACCTCCCTCATTTCAACTTGTGCTTGTTGTCTCTCTGGTGCCCTGCACAGCTGTGAAGAGCCCGACTTTGTCTCTTCAGTGACCTCCCCACAGGCACTGGGAACTGCTGTTAGGTCCCCCCAAAACCGTTTCTGCTCCAGGCTGACTGAGCCTAGCTCCTCCAGCCTCTCCTCACAGGGCAAGTGCTCCAGTCCCTGCCATCTCATGGCCTCTCCTGAAATCTCTCCAGCTTATCGATGTTTTTCCTGTAGTGGAGGGTTGCCCACTCTGGAACCAGAAGAGCTCTGGCCAGCTCTCTCTGTGACCAAGATGATCAATACCTGCAGCTGGAGTGGGGCTGTGGCCCTCGGATCTTGTACGCCCAGGTGCCGTCAACAGGGGTCTGGGGGCAGCTACTGGGCAGACTGGCTGGCTGAGCCCAGCTGCTGGAGGCATCCATATTGTGCATATGGATATACATACACATTCTCACTAATGCTCAACCAGAGAAGGGAGCAGGATGAGGCTTTTGCTGCCATTTGTGGTTTTGTGAGTACTCTTGTCTGTGTGTGATCTGTATGGCCAGCCAGATATATATGCATATAGGTATACATGTATGCATGTATGTATGTACACATGTATATATGGTGTATACCTGTGCTCTGTGTGTGTGGTTACTGGGAATACATGCTCAACTTCACTATTGGTTGGACTGAGGGCATGGAGCTGGGGCACTTCACCTCTCCTAGGCTGTTGGGTCCAGCCTGATTTCCCCTAATATTAAACCATGAAAAAACTTCTTAGAAGAATTGATGAACACTGTTTGTGTTATTGAGAATATATTACAGGGAATCATCGTGCTATATCAGGAAGGTGATTTGATAACATAATCAGCCATTACATAAAGCCATAATAATTATGTTTTGGGCAGTAAGATGCATTTGTAATTGTGATTTTTATTTCTGAATCTTTGTTTTTACAGGACGAAGAAGATTGACCTGATCAGAGAAAAATTATGCATCAAGTTCATAAATTGATATAAATCAACAAAGCTCTCTTAAAACCATATACATTAAATAATGTATTTCAACGGCATTTGTAATAATGTGATCTTTGATCAGACACAGGAGAATGGAGGTATGAGGATAAGAAAATGTGCTATGATTTGGTAGGTGGACAAGTGGATTGCACTTCTCTCCTGGTTTCTAATTTTAAATAATTGAAAGGGAGCTCAGAGCATTGCAATTGATGATTTTTAGGTATTCTGACTCCCAAAGAATAGATTTAAAAATTTATATACTAAGAAAAGAATACAAGCTTACTAAATACCATACCCCTAATTTCTTCATGTTCACTCTACCATGAAAGGGATTCTTTCAATGCATGCTTGTAATAGTGGAATGTGTTCTGGCATGTGAAGTGCATTTCAGCAACACATGAAACTAAAGCTGTAATAGATTAAATTGTACCCCCAAATCAAATATTACTAACCTAATTAACAAGTTGAATTAAGAACCATCAAGTATTCATCCAGAAGATTTTATTTTTCATTATTCTCTCTAATAACATAATCCTCAGAGTACCAACCAAGTTGCTTGGTCACATCAAATATTATGAGGGTAATTAAACTAAAGCGAGAACTGAAATTCTTTTTAGTATTCACTCATTCCAAAGTGATAAAACCTAGTAGTACCAGTGTTTCACAGTAAAATGATTTCTGAATTTCCTACTAAATCTTATAGGCCACAAACTGGATGTGTCCAAAATTCAATTTCTTCCACTATTTAGCAGAGGCATTAGGACCTCCCAGTTGATAGATAGGGGTTTTGCCTGGGCAATAAGACTATTTATGTTCTCTGATAGCTAAGGAATGTATTACTGCCTGAGCAAGATGTAATCTCTTTCCTACAGTCTTGTTATTAGTTGCAATTATATTGGATATTTATATTCAGACTTATAAATGTTCAATCTGTTTTTCATTCTTAGTCCCAGCAATCATATGTGAGCTTCCAGGTTCCATAGGTTGCATGAAAAAGGTTTCTTCAGTATCTTTCTAGGAACCAGAAACTTTTTTCAAACATATTCATCTCTGCACTCAAGAAAACCAATCATAGAATCATAGAATCATTAAGGTTGGAAAAGACCTCTAAGATCATCAAGTCCAACCGTTCACTCAACACCACCATGCCCACTAAACCACGTCCCTAAGCGACTCATCTACACGTCTTTTAAATACTTCCAGGGATGGTGACTCCACCACTTCCCTGGGCAGCCTGTTCCAATGTTTAACCACTCTTTCAGTAAAG
>NW_008824231.1:4511578-4514640 GCF_000699105.1 Pygoscelis adeliae | reverse complement strand
TTAAAAAAAAAAAAAAAGTCAAAACCTCAGTTTGGAAAGCTGCTCTGAATAGTCCTTTGAAAGCAATATCATGAGTTTCACTATTCTAGTCTCTCTAAATCATAGGAGGACAATTTATCAGATAGAGCACTGCATAATTTATGGCAGAAACACATCTCCGGGCACTCAGTGCAAGAAATCTGTGTGTCACTTTTGAAGGACTTTCTTTTCATCCTAGATGTACCTAGCAGATGCAGAGCATGTTTTGCAGTGTGTTTGTCTCTTAGTAACTGGCCTTGAGTGGGTGATGACTGTGATCTAAATTCAACATCTTTACAAGTTGTTTTGGAGAGATGATTTGAAATAGAACTTACTTTTACCCTTTACTTCGGTAACACTGGCCTGGGATATACTTCTGACTACCTCAAAATTAAATAATGGTCATTATCAAGATCTTTCCCCACATTTTATCATTCCCATATCTTTTCTTTTTGTTTTTCATCTACTTCTTGAGTCTTTCCTTTTCTTTTTACCTTTTATCTCTTGTTGTGGCAGGCAGAGGATGACAGTGCTCTTCTAACTGCTATGGCCAAAGCATTATTGTATTAGTAATCAATTATATATTAATCTAAATAAAAAAGAACAAAAATAAATTCTCACATTAATGCTTTGATTTGCCAGTTGTTCCAGAATAGCCAGACTCAGACCATGTATTTTCAGGCTTTACTTTGAAAAGTGAATTTAGGATAGGCCAATCTCTGTGGACAGTGAAAATATATGAAATGTCTCATAAAATATGTAAGAAAAAAAATAAAAATATCAGATTTATGTTTAAGGGAATAACACTGAAGGTTGTCTATTCCTTTATTTAATGGTGTAAAAAATTGACACAAAAGCTGTCTGTCAGTGATGTCATGCTCAATCAATCATATGTAAGAAATAGGCCTGCATATTTTTTTCAAATATCACCTCCACTTCATAGTAACGAGACTGTACTCCATACACAATATTCCTACAGCATTAAGAAATCTAACCCTTAGGTCTTGTGTTTAGCAACCTCCAAGATCTTCAGTAATGTCCTCTTAAAGTAGCTACTAGTACAGTAATATATTAATGTAAATTTAATTTCCATTTTATTATCTAAATATTAGATGAAAGTCATATTTATATTTTTCACAATTGTGGGTTCATTTTCCATTCTGTATGTCAAGGAATTTCTCTTCTAGTTACCTTGTATGTACATTATAATAAATTTTGTAGTCATATGTCTAAAAATGTGTCCAGTTAGGACATGGGAATAAGTATTATAAGGAGTGCTGAAATTTATAACACAATTTAAAAATTCATTAAATATCTAATAAAAGCTTTGGGTCAGATACTTTCATGCATATCTTCCTTTTTTAAGTGGAACAAGGTGGATGTGAACTAACTAGGATATTGTGCTTAATATTGTCTCTTTCATGTGTACACTAAGCCTCGATCTTCTATCTCGAGGATCATCTAATCATTTCTACGTGTTACCTTCCTCTGGGCCACTGCAGAGGGTAAAAGCATTTATCAATTTATCCTGGATGACTGAGAACTTTTAATGTCCTTTGACTCATTTTCTAATCACTTTATGTGAACTGACTGTTTTTACCTGTGGCTACAACGCAGTTTCCTGTTCATGAATATTTTGAAGATCTACTTAATATTCCAGGAAAAAAAACCACAACTTTTTTTTTAAATTGTAGACGGAAGTGTCTATGTATATAATCAAACATACATATGTATATATATGTATATGTGTATATATATAAAAGTAGTTTGCAACCAGAGCTTTATTTTGCATCCAAATCAGAAATATCAGTCATCTGAGTTTGGTTCACCTTTTACTTTTCCCTTGACCATAGATCGAAGGAATTAGAAATGGAGAAGTTTTCTCAGTTCATGTACTTCAAACCCTGGGGACAAACACAAGATTGTTGCTTACACTATACATTGTGTGCTACCTATTCTCATTATAAATGTCTCAAGTGACAGAGTTTGAACATTTCCCTTGGGAATTTGTTACATAATTTGAAATCTCTCATTGGCAAGTATTTTTCCTCAAATATAGTATTTTTCCTGTCTTTAATATCAGCTGTTATTCCTGGTAATGACACATTGTACTCTCCCAGATCACTCTTATTATCTTTATCCATATCTTTCAAAAAATGTACTTTCTACTAAGCAGGCTATGTTATTTCACTTTTTAAATTTCCCATTTCTACAGATTTTTTCTATTTATTTCCTTTTAATGTAGAGTTTGTTCACATGAACATGAGTGAACAATTATACCAATAGAAGAAAATGGAGAAATTGTACAATTCAGTGTAACTGTAGGTTTGGATATATTTTTCTTGCAATTTTTGCCCCAAGTTTAACACAAGTCCTTATATAGTCCAGTGAATAAATAATATGAATTAGATATTGTGGATACTAGAAACCCCACAAAAAAAGTCTTCTATAACTCACTGTTAGTATCAGTCTTGCTACTCCATTCATTATGACTCTTTCTGCTGTTGACATCTATTTACAATGTGCTATCTTCCTAAATAATGTTTTAATCTCTTCTCAACTCCCTCTGAAAAAAATAAGATCATAATTAAAAAATCTCCAGTGGTCACAAATATGATTTTATAGCTTTATCTGTGTAGTTTCTCTAATTTTAATTAATACTGATTTGGTTTAGGGAGAAGATTTCTTTATTCTCGTGGGTTATATGTTGCTAAATACTGTATGTTTTTAAGCATATGTTACATAAATTAATCCCCTGTAGCCCTTATGCCTGGGAAATATGTGGTTATCATGTTAGTGAGAAGCCACAGGTTTTGTATTCATTTAACACCACTAGTCTCAGAAATTGTTGATCCCTGTTCATACTTGTGTACTCTTGAGTTTATTCTAGACCATTTTATCTGAAACAACAAATTGTCTAACTGTGAGGTGATCAACGTGTGACTTGTTTTAATATTAATGTAGCTTTTTGCAATTGCAAAGTTTTACCCTAAAACTTATACAAGCTATGGTAATGATCTAGCAAACAAAGTGTTTATTAGTGA
>NW_008824231.1:4504498-4511530 GCF_000699105.1 Pygoscelis adeliae | reverse complement strand
TTTTAAAAAGCACCAACAGCACCCGAAGTGAAAGAACCCCTCACCTTCAACATCATCCTACTCCCAGTGAAGGACCTGGGATTTTGACAACCTTTCATGACAGCAGATAGGAAGGGTGAACACAAGAGAAAGGGGCTGATACTCAAAAACGTGGGCATATCCTTTTAACTGACTTTTAATAGCAATTAGAAGTAATTGTTGGGCTTTTTTTTTCTCTAAATGTTACTATCATAAATGGACTAAGAAGGGCTATTTTATGTCTTTTGATTAGGCCATTAAGACATTAATTAGTCAAATAATTCTTGGTTCTGCATATAAGATGCTCCTTTTTTTTCAGAGCTGTATAATATTTTCCCCAAAATTTTAAATATAACCATTATAACATAATTATGACTGATGCAGTTTCATCATAAGCACAGTACTATTTTGAGCTGACCTTTCCAGAATTGTAATTTGATGTTGGATATCCACCTGAAAAAAACTGAAACCCATTTTTAGAAATCTTGACCTTCACTATGTCTTAAAAAAAAAAAAAAAAAAAAAAAAATCAAAGAGAGGTCAGAGACCACTGTTTGAACACAGAAATCTAAAATCTGTGATATTGATCTTTGGTGGTCATTTTTGAAAATATGACCAACTGCTTTTCTAACTTTCTTTTTAGAAAAAAAAAAAACCAACCAACAAAAAACATTAATTTTATCACTTTGCCAGAGCCTGAAGTGACATAAGGCAAATGTCAGTTTTTCACAATGTTTTGAGGATGAGAGCATCATAGGGGGGTCCAAACTTCCTAAGAAATGTAGGGGAAAAAATGATTTTTCATCCTAACCATAACAGAGAGGTTGGCTAAGATAGTAAACTACAATGACAGTACTGGTACATCAGCGTGCTGCTCTTGCTGCTTCTGCCTCTCTCCCTTGCCTGCCATAGTGACAGCTGCATAGACCCAGCTCTTGCCTCATTAGCAGCAGCCTCTGAAACCCTGGGTTTACGGGACTCTGGCATAAATAAACTAGTCAGCAGGCTTGTGGCTGTTTTCCTGCCCTTGATTGTATGCTGCTCTCCATATCTGCTTACTGTTCTTGTGCCAAGGGAGAGCTCTGGATATTTCTCATATGCTTCCCTCTCACCCCCCTCACTGCCCCCCCTACCCCACCCCGCATCTTTGGCACTTTCTGAATTCTTCCTGACTTTTCGGTAAGGGTTGTCACTTGAAGCACCCTACAGTGCTTATCAAACTTCCTGAATTCACCAGTATTCATCAAGTCTCCAGGTGACCATAGCTCTTTCCCAGTCTCAGCTTCCACTCTGTCTCTCTCTCTGTGCACTGCCTTCATTTGTGTTTCCTTCTCTGTGAAATATTCTCCTCCTGTCCCTTCTTTAATAATTCTGTAGTCTGATAAATGATTCTATTAATACTTCCAGGATGAAACCATACCAAGCTATGCAATCAACACATGCTTCCAAACAAATAGGCAGGTATTCTTGCTTGTTGCAATATTGCTACGTGTGGGTGGTCCCTTTGTATGAGATGAGAAGACAGCTGTGTTCTACTGTTCTTTCCTCCTTTGTAAACATCTATAACCTTGTCTTCTGAACTGTTAAGTCACAATTCTGAAAGAAGAATTAAACAAGTGTTTGTGGAATGCAGATGAAAAGTTTTTATAATTTAAAATAAAGAAAACCTGACTTTCCTACCTCTTGAATGACGCCTTCTTTTAAGATTTCTCTGGCTACACAGAAAACATGTGGCCCTAGAGTGCTCCCCAACTCCCAGATGTAGTTGTCCATCTTGGCCACAGGTTAGGATGGGATTTACATGTAGATCATTTCTCTCCTAGTTCCTCCCTGACCCCATTTCTGTCTTCTAAAAGAAAAAATGGGTATGAGGATAGGGAAGTGGTGGGCTACAGTGTGTTTCAGGGAAAACCCGCAGCCTGAGCAACTAGAAAAATACCATAAAAAACACATACTAAAATATGGCCTCTCTCAATCTCTTGGACTGCAACATGAAGCACATGGTATTGGCTTATGACTGTGCTCATTCATCCGTGTGTTACTGTTACATTGAAAGTAAATGTTAGGGCACGTTTTTGTTACCATTACTATTTACCCTTCTTACTTCTATTAAGATGATGAACCAACCTAAAAAGAAACATTAGTTCAAAGGGGGCATTTTGGGCCATGAGTCCCTATGAAACTGCATCTTTGTTTCATCTAATTCAGCACTTTGGGCCAAATAATGTGAGGGTTTTTTTTTCTGTGGGTGATAGGAAATGTGTATCAGGAGTTAGTAGAAAGGCTGTTATTAGTAAGTGCAAAGATGGTTTGTGCAATCCTTGCTCCAGAAGTATTATGAAAGAAGTTAAAGCCAGGCTGATATACCTTGCTCCGCACACGGAGCAGAGCTGCTTTACCAGTCACCTGCATCTTCCAAATAAATAAAGGAAGGACACATCTGTGAAAGGCTGAGTCTTCCTACACTCTCCTTCAAAAAAAGTTACAGACCTGAAGCATATTCATCCTTTGAAGTGCTTCAGAAAATAGTCACAATATTAGAATTCTGTAATAGAAATCTTCAAAAAAAAAAAAAAAATTAAAAATCTCATTTCCCTCTCCTAGGGCAAATAGGGAAGGCAGACTTCCCAGAGTCTGGCTATTTAACTTGCTCTCTTTCTGTTAACGGTTAAGTTAAGTTTTAAATATTTTTGTAGTTGATGAACCAAGGCTGCTAATAACCATTCACTGTTGGGAAATTTAAATTACTACTGCTTATGGTCATAAATAAAGTCAAATGACTGTATTTCATTGCCATCTCCTGCTGTGATTTTGTTATCCTCGTGAAAAGTAATCATTAGCACAATAAATCTGTACAGTCTAATTCATGAATGACCCATGGCACAGAATCATAAAATCTAAAGTTGCCAAAGCTTATTTCTCCATCAGGATTGTTTCCAACTGCACATGATTTCAGGAGAAATTTATTTTTAAATTTAAATTTTACAAAATAAAAGATCATTCAGTGTACTGTCTCAGAAATATTCTACATAACATGGTGTATTTTATGCTCAGGAACATTAACATTTATGCAATCTGTATTTTCCATTTGTTT
This sequence comes from Pygoscelis adeliae, assembly GCF_000699105.1. Lineage (NCBI taxonomy): Eukaryota > Metazoa > Chordata > Aves > Sphenisciformes > Spheniscidae > Pygoscelis > Pygoscelis adeliae. Next base: position 4,508,418 of record NW_008824231.1, on the reverse strand, counting down.
GTGTAAAGAACAGAGATGATACAGGAACCATTTGTTCTCACTTACTATACACAATATTCTTATTTTGAAAATATTTGATGAGGTGTCCTGGGAAAGGAGTACTATGATGAAACAATAAAGCAGATGGATACTTTTCAGAAAGGGGCAGAGGTTATTCTACTGTTCAATAAAAGGTGATGTTAGACTTACTACCTAAAGAGCTAAAGAGTTAAATTTGAACAATAGTGTTTATTTTTTTGGTGTAAGGAGTTCTGTTTTCGTCCTTAATTTGAAAATCTGAAGATATCAGGAGAATTTTAGTAGAACTGGTCATTGGTTTATTGTTTTTAATAAAAAAGCAGTTTTAATTCTCAGAATGTTAATTCCTAAATATAGCAACACCATTATAATGGAATATTTACAATATTTTCTTTTTTTCCCTGTCAAGCAGTTGCAGAGAAGGGAAAAACTAAAAAAAAAAAAAAAAAAAAAAAAAAAAAATTGCATTATTTATATAGAAGAATAGTTTTGTTGAAAAACACTTTCCAATGGTTCTGCCTTGAACGTTCTTAAAATCTAAGTAAAACATTTTTATTAACTAATTATTCCCAAAACAAATATGTACACAAATTAGGATTAAAACTTGGCATTTTCAAATTCTTTTACATTCTTTTATACTGTATTCCAGTGCTATTGGAATCACATATATTATTAATTCAAAAATGAAAAGAAGAAAACATTCACTTCTATACTGAGTCCTTAAAAATCTACATAGCTTTTTAATGATGGGCAAAGCAGGAAATATCTACTTTAATAATAATGATATAAATCAACTGTTGCAATGGGAATATTTAGAGAGAGCTGCAGTACCATCAGAATTGGTCAGATTGCTTGTTACTATTTCAATTTCCATAAGCTTTTAGCCTGCTGTTGTCTTTGCTTTTACTAGTTTGAATACATTCATTTTCAGCTGGTTTAAATTGGATACTTAAATTAATGCATTGTCAATTTGCTCTTATGGCAGAATAAAATTAAAATAGGAAACATAGATGTGGCGTAACGATAATATAGTTTTAAAGATGCTCCTATATGCCAAAAGTACACATTGTCACTAGCCAAGTAAACTTAATGACACTCACAAAATAGTATTGGTGAAGGCTATTAACAAGATGTTCTCTTTAAAAGTTAAATTGTTGTTCAAAGAGAAATTATATTATTGAATTTAACTGTCTGAACACACATTTATTACTTTTGCAAGTACTTTAGATAAGGCAAATACAAGAACAAAACATAATAGTACCAATTAGTATTGCCACATGCTTAAGCACTTGTTTCTTTGATGTTTAAATTTAATATTCTTGGGATAAAAACTGGAAAATCCTAGAACACCAATATAGTGTTTAAATATTAGTTTAACTTAACTGGAAGGAAATCAGTAGGCAAGCAGCAAGAAGTCCAAAATTTAAAGTGTCACATTTTTATCTCCAGGAAGCATTACAGTGTTTTGTAATAGCCTATCTGATGACCTCTTGCTCATGCCAAATAGCTCTATGCACAGCCACTGGTAGCCATGCTTACCTGTCAACGTATCAGATGTCACTGCTTGTCTGGTCTGAACTCTTGCTCTTCATTACTGAATTGCTACCTCACAATGAACCATTGAAGTTATACAGTAATGAGGAGGGTTTTTTTGCAAGAAGCTCCTTCCTTCTTTTAAAATCTCAAAGGGTTATTGACAGCACATAGTAAAAATTATTTGGATTTTATACTTGTTTTTAAATTTGGGCTTTCCAAATTTTCTCTTTAGCAGCATTACAGAGCTATTCACATATCTGATAACTATAAGATTTTAAATTGCTATTCAACTTCTCAACTATAGGGTTGCTATTCACCTTTTTCGAGTTATAGTATAGTTGTGCCTGTTTGTGTCAAGAGAGAAAAAACTGCCTACCTAGCTGAATTCAGTGACAACAAATCTGTTAACAGTGTCGTGCCAAAGCCCTGGAGTAGGAGGGACAAAACCACCTGAGGTTTTGGCACTTTCTCTGGTTTGGTTGTGTCCCAATGCACATGCTTGGCAAGTGCTGAAGGTGTCCTTCTGCATACATCTTGGGGGTAGGCAACCTGGCCTCACCTTTTCAAACCCAGTCCCAATTTTGCTACAAAAGTATTAAAAAAAACTAATCCAAAGAGTTTGAACTTATATTTTCAAATACTGCTCTGATTTACTCCATTTCTGGAGTGTCTTGCTTAAGAACAATTAAAAGGCTTTAGGGTTTCGGGGACAGGTTGAGTGACTGCTTTGCACTTTTGGAGAGAACATATTTTGGAGTCACAGTTTTGGCATCAGAAGTGCCTTAAAGATCCTGCGTTGTCTTGGATCGATGTCTGTGGACAAAACAAACCCCTGGAAGTATCCTTTCACATAGTAGCTCAATACCCACCTATCCTTATTAACAGAGAGTGAAACATACTGTCTAACTGCTGTGACATATTTTTGCTTAGTAACTCAGCTACCCATCTTGTTATTTTTCTTTTCCTGTTTAGGGGCTAGAGCTGACAACGTACTGTCTCTGTAGTTTGAAAGCTATTTACGTTAGAATGCCACAGTGCACTACTCACTCTTTTTCAAATTCAAATTTACTTGAGTTAATTCATTTACCTACAGAGAATCATTTTCCTCTGGAGATTAGTGGAAGAGATCACTTCTTTCACATCAGACATTTTAATCATTGTGATCGAGATTGTCTTCAGTGTTCGCTGTTGAAAAAGTGTCATTTTCCTATCTTTAAGTATTTGTTACTTTATGAGGATTATATTGCCACCATCTTTTTATTGCTAAGTTTTTTGGGTTTTTTCCATCTTGGAGAAAATCACTGGTCTGGGCTGGGGGCGGAGGGGGGGCTTTGTTCTTCACACAATGTTACACACAAGCAGTTACTTCCATACACTGAAGCAGAGAAGTTATACTAAAATACCTAACAAGAAAAGATATATGTTTCTAAATATAGTGAAGTTGGAGTAATTTTCTTGTGTTGTGGTTTAACTCGACAAGCAGCTAAACACCACACAGCCATTTGCTCACTCCCCCCGCAGTGGGATGGGGGAGACAATCGAAGAAAAAAAAAGTAAAACTTGTGGATTGAGATAAAGACAGTTTAATAGGACAGAAAAGAAAGGGAAAATAATAATAAAGATTAAAAAATATATAAAACAAGTGATGCACAATGCAGTTCCTTACCACCCGTTGACCAGTGCCTGGCCAGTTCCCGAGCAGTGAACACCTGGCCAGCTTTTCCCCTAGTTTATATGCTGAGCATGACGTCATATGGTGTGGAATATCCCTTTGGTCAGTTGGGGTCAGCTGTCCCAGCTGTGTCCCCTCCCAACTTCTTGTGCACCCCCAGCCTACTCGCTGGTGGGGTGGTGTGAGAAGCAGGAAAAGGCCTTGACTCTGTGTAAGCACTGCTCAGCAGTAACTAAAACATCAGTGTATAATCAACATTATTCTCATGTTAAATCCAAAACACAGCACTGTACCAGCTACTAGAAAGAAAACTAACTCTAACCCACCCAAAACCAAGACATCTTGTCATTCTGAAATTGTAGACAAATCAGTCTAAACTTTTTCTACCAACTGAGGCAGAAAAAAACATACATTTTTAATGAACTACTGATGTGATACGAATAACAAGAATCAGTGATGATGGAAGACATATTTCTTACTACAGATATTGAAAGTCTTAATACAAAGTTGAAAACTGATAATGCTCTTCAAGTTTATTTTTTATTTCTTATTTTCCCATGAGAAAAATATTTTTAACATTAGGTGTACTTACAGTGCTACATCAAGATTGTTGTCCTGGTTTCGGCAGGGATAGAGTTAATTTCCTTCCTAGTAGCTGGTACAGTGCTGTGTTTTGGATTTAGGATGAGAACAA
>NW_008824231.1:4498928-4504412 GCF_000699105.1 Pygoscelis adeliae | reverse complement strand
AGCTGACAGCTGACAGCACACCATATGCCGTCATGCTCAGCAATAACCTAAGGGGAAGGCGGGGGCGGGAGCCGCTGCTCAGGGACTGGCTGAGCATCGGTCGGCAGGTGGTGAGCAATTGTACTGTGCATCACTTGCTTTGTGTATTATTATTATTATCATTTTATTTTAATTATTAAACTGTTTTTATCTCAACCCATGAGTTTTTCTCACTTGTGCTTTTCCAATTCTCTCCCCCATCCCACCGGGGGGCGGGGGGAGTGAGTGAGCAGCTGCATGGTGCTTAGCTGCCGACTGAGGTTAAACCACGACAATTGCATACGAACATGAAATCAAATATTTAATCATGCATGATACCCAAAACACATATAAAATTTTAATTGTATTTGTTCAACCCAGATACATTCACAGCAGAACAAGCATAAGACGGTCTGGAAAGATGAATAAGACAAGTGGGACCCTATTTTATGACAAAATTAAAGCTCGTCTATTTGAAGCACTTTGCTAGAGTGCTGTAACAGCATGAGCTGGCATTTCTAAATGATACAACCTATGTGGCTTCCAGTAGCATTGTAGTCATTTTAGTCAGATCTGGAAGAAGCAGAATACCCTTTACCATGGGTATTTTTCTACACCATATGTCTTCTGGCCCCAGAGCTAGTTGGTTTGATGGAAGTCCAGGGATCTGCACTGTACTGCAATTTGTGATGTAGGCAGGCCCCAGAAGGATCATCTGGCTTATTTGTTCTGGCAAAATGGAGGTCAAGAGGGATATGATTGCTTGCTATTAATGTATGAGGGAGATAAATGCCAAAGAAGGAAAACAAAACCAAAACGGTTTAAGCTAAAGGACAATGTTGGCACAAGAACAAACTTGTTTAAATATCCCTGAATGAGTTTAGGCTCAAAATCAGAAGTCGGTTTCCAGCCAGAAGTAAGGTCCAGAATAGCTTCTGACAGCTATAAAAAGGCATAGAGAATATTAACTAATGTTAAGATGGAGTGCCATCCGGTTATGAAAGAGATTGTTTTATGTCGTTACCTAAAACAGCAGGAAGGGGATAAGCTCTAAAGGACTTCTCCAGTTCTCATATCACTTCCCCCACCTCCCCTCCCAAATGACAGGTTGGGACATCAAACCACATTCACCAAACCTAAACTTCAGCATTTAACAGAATCTGGTCCATGTAGCTCATTGCACTGCCACTGGAGAGAAGTAGTGATGTGCAGAAAGCTGCCCCAGTCATTAAAGATTTGAATTGTCTTGAATAAGTGCTATCTCTCTTTGCTTTTCATCTATAAAGCATAGCATGATTGTATGTTTAAATTAAGTACCTAAATTCAGTGGGATTAAGGCTAGCTGTTAAATCTCCTATCAGACTGACCATTATTATCACATTTTCCCTTGTTTTCTCCAGCTCTTAGTTATTTCTTGTTATACGTTTAGACTACACAGTCTTGTTAAGAATTTGTCACGGCTTCAAGCCTTACTGCAATAAAAGGACTCTTTAATAACTAAATAATGTTAACACACACAGTGAATTTTTAATCATTAAGGAAAGTGTTATTTAACCAGTAAATAATGTTTTCTTTTTTTTTTTTTTCCTTTTTTTTTTTTTAGCTCAGTATCTTTTTCCTCATGTGATGCCCTGTGGAATAAGTTAAAATCAATGTTTAACGTGATGTCAATATAATCCTATTTCAATAATAAACACAAAAGACAACTTTCATGAAACCTAAGCAGTTCTTAGAGTACACTACACAGTACTGGAAGCATGGCAAGCATTTTAACATAGCTATATTATCATAGCTGAAAAGAAAATCTTTAGGACCAAAGAATCTGATGCAGAAGCAATTACCTTTGCAAGACTATAGCTAATTCTGCCCAAACTCAAAGCAAGACTTTGCAACCTGGGTCAGATATATAGGAAATAAATAATGATGGAAGAACTGTTGGATAAAGAAACATTTCCGACTGTGGACGTTTAATCTTCAATTAAATTTTTAAGAGGAAAAATTTAAGCCAGCATAGCATTAAATTTAATAAAAGATAAACGTCAGCTCAAAGATTGGCACAGTGGTTACTTCAGCTGGAAACTGATGACAAGAAGACTAAGCAAATGCCAAATTATGGGTTAAGGTGTTTCTGCTTTTCTCTATATGCTTTAATGATGAAAGAAGATACTATTTTCCTAAGCTTGTTTACTGTTGAAGCAACTATTTATCACAGTGAGTCAGCAATGAATTAGCATTTACCAGACTCACGTGCACAGTTGCATTACCTGGTGTCCCTCTGCAGTCTGTGTTCCTCTCTAGAAATACCACTTACAAAAGCTCCAGCTTCTCTGGACAGTGGCCCCTGAGGAGGATAGTCACAAAATCCTCCCCACTAAAACTCTGAGCAGCAGTAAAGCCACTTCTCAGCTTTGCTGCATTTCAGTTCTTTCTGTGAGGAATTTACTAGCACTGCAGGATTTGGCTGCAGTGTTTGCCTTTGCTGTGCAGTACTCCCACTGAAGCCACTCTGAATTTGTCCTACAATACCATGAAGTCTTGTTTCCTAATTCAAAACACAGAGTTACATTTGCTTTTGAGTTACCACGCTATTCATCCCAGCTGGTCTAGGACCCTGTGATACCACTGTGGAAAGACAACGCTGGGAGTACAGTGGCACTGCTGAAGTGTTTACAGCAGCTGAGGAGCTGGGGTATATGCACATCTGTATTTCCGTGGATCTGGATTGTGGTCAGATATGATCAGATACCATGTCTTAGACTTTTTAAACTGTTCTAAGAGGAATGCAGATGCTAGTCTGACCCTGCCCAGAATCAGGTCCATGGGGATATGTCTCAAGTGGGAAAATGTATTAGGATTTCACATCACACACTCTGAGTTTCTTACTAATCTCTTTAACCATAATAATACAGTATTATCTGGCCATGCTCCAGTAACATTGGTAATAACTATAGGTGAAGATTTCCCTAGCCTCCCCCAAGACAGAGACTCATTTCCTTGTTGCTGCAGAATGAAATGTTTCTAAAGCCTCTGGGAGAAAAAAAACAGTCTTGTTTTATGCAAATGAATCTTCCATCTGAATGAACATACGGTACACTTTTAAAACAATAATTAGCCTACCATAAAGCAGGAAGAAAAGAATAGGCTCAGAGTATCAGTGCTTTAAGAAACAGAAACAACACATCTTGGAACTGACTTTGCAGGTCTCCAAAATATGAAATGTAATTAGCCAGTGAGAATCTGAGTTTAATATATTATTAAGTCTTGAAACTGAAAATTAATTATTGCTATCAAGATTAATTTTAATCTAGGGGAAAAAGGTGAACTATAACCTAACGAATTCAAATAAATGTGTTTTCTGCATATAGTGTTGCAAATCACTGTGAAGGCTTTTTTGCCTTCGTTACCTGTGCAGGCCAAATACATTGGTAACTATTCAAATGTATGAGTTTTTTTCTGAAAAAATCCTGTATTGACATGTGTGATACGATCTCAATAAAAAGAGAACGTGTTATAGAGTCACAGAATGGTAAACTGAGGCACTAAAATGCTCACTGAATTGCCTGCTCTTACAAATCAAATCCAAGGTGGCAGAAGAAATCTAAGTATCTTTCATCACCATAAATGCTGCTTTCAAGGCAACTGAGCCTAGAGGTTGTGCTTTGCCTTCTACCACTGGAAGGTAGAAGACCAAATTCTTCCAGGATTCATTTTTTACTGTGGTTGCTAGCTTTGGGATACAATTTACAAGCTTTGTCCTATATTCCTTTTGCATTTGTCTCCCTCTGTCACCTATTAACATGGGTTAACTAATCTACTTTTACATATAAATTCTTTCTGAAGGTACACACAGCGTATTTACAGAGTAAGACTCACAGATATTCATATAAATTTGTAGCAAAATTTAGCCTTTGTCTCTGTTTTTTAATCTACACACATTAGCTAGGAAAGTGTAGAGGAGCATTTTTAGCTTCATCATATAAAAAATAATACTGAACCAAAGTTCTATGTTCATAGGATACAGCCCATTTTTGTAGGGAAGCCAGGGTGCCTCATTCCTTTTCAACTGCTGTGCTCACCACTCTGCCTCAAAGGAAGAGCAACCCATCTCAGACTATTTTTTTTTTGTACTTTTTTTCTAAAATGTCCACTCAAATTATTTTCATTTTATGGCACTTAAGTTCTTCCTAATTTTTACAGTCCCTCCATGGGAAAGACATAAGATTTAAATTAGGCATCCTCTCTCATTCTTCTTACTTTCTCTTCCATGTTACCTTTGGGGTAGGAAAGAAATATAATCAGTTTCCATGAGTAATCCCTTTAGCTCTCAGAATATTTAAAATGGCATGTGCTAAAGCTAGCTGGAAGATAAGATCTTGGCAGTAAAAAGCCAACCCTTTAAGTCTAGCTATTGATTATGAGCCATACTCAAAGCCACTTCTGTAATTACAGCAATATTTGAATATCTGAGTCTAGGATGAACACAATCTTTAGATATCTTAAGATATCTACATGAGACAAAAAGATCAGCAAGTCTACACATTTGAGCTTTTATAGTGGATAGGTCCTCACTGATCTCTCTTAAAAGAAGGGGAAAAAACGGTGTTCTTAATTTAACATGGAAAATGAAATGGTCAAGGGCATGGACTGTTTGTTACTTATCAAATCTTTAAGATCTTCTCTACACTACACTGTTCATTACAGATTACTATGCCACTGAGCATAACGGTAAATTTTCCGTGAAAAAAATCTAAGTTATTTCTAGGTTAATATTATGTTTCATTATGTCATGGACGGAATAGAGCACCAAGCAACATGACAATGAGAAGTTCAATTTAGTAAAATGAGCAAATGATGGACAGGCTGTCAGCAAAAGATTTTCATACATTCCCACCTAAACACATACACACGATTAACAGAGACATGCCCAATTAACACTCCAGTGAGTTGGTTGCCCATGTTGGGCTCTTGGGCAACGAGAACACAATACCCCCCAGGATTTTCCTGTGGACAACAGCTAGAAGGCATCCATTGAAAAAGGTTAAGAGAAGAAATCGCTGCATATTTCACAGATGAGAGTTATCAAAGACTCTGTAATGAAGGTACTCAATGCCTTCTTTGCCTCAGTCTTTAACAGGCAGACCAGTTATCCTCAGGGTATTCGGCCCCCTGAGCTGGAAGACAGGGATGGTGAGCAGGATGAACCCCCCCATAATCAAGAGGAAGCAGTTAACGACCTGCTACACCACCTGGATGCTTACAAGTCTATGGGGCCAGATGGGATCCACCCGAGGGTGCTGAGAGAGCTGGCGGAGGAGCTCACCAACCCACTCTCCATCATTTATCAGTGGTCCTGGTTAACGGGGGAGGTCCTGGACGACTGGAGGCTTGCCAATGTGACGCCCATCTACAAGAAGGGCCAGAAGGAGGATTCGGGGAACTACAGGCCTGTCAGCCTAACCTTGGTGC
>NW_008824231.1:4498671-4498872 GCF_000699105.1 Pygoscelis adeliae | reverse complement strand
CAGGCCCAGCCAGCACGGGTTCATGGAAGGCAGGTCCTGCTTGACCAACCTGATCTCCTTCTATGACCAGGTGACCCACCTAGTGGATGACGGAAAGGCTGGGGATGTGGTCTACCTGGACTTCAGTAAGGCCTTTGACACTGTGTCCCACAGCATTCTCCTCGAGAAGCTGGTGGCTCACGGCTTAGACAGGTGTACTCT
>NW_008824231.1:4480089-4496030 GCF_000699105.1 Pygoscelis adeliae | reverse complement strand
GAAAGGAGGCTGTAGCGAGGTGGGTGTCGGTCTCTTCTCTCAATTAACTAGTGATAAGACGAGAGGAAATGGCCTCAAGTTGCGCCAGGGGAGGTTTAGATTGGATGTGAGGAAAAATGTCTTTCCTGAAATAGTGGTTAAACATTGGACCAGGCTGCCCAGGGAAGTGGTTGAGTCACCATGCCTGGAAGTATTTAAAAGACGTGTAGATGATGCGCTTAGGGACATGGTTTAGTGGGTATGGTGGTGTTGGGTTGACGGTTGGACTCGATGATCTTAGAGGTCTCTTCCAACCTTAATGATTCTATGATTCTATGATGCTGTTACTCCCTTGCAGAGCACTGCTCCCAGGTAGCCCACTGACATTGGTCTTCCAGCACTGCTGCCTTGCCTCTCCCTATGCTTGGGGACATGGATGACAGCCTTCCTTACAGGGGAGCCCTTACTGGTCACATGGTATAACCTTACTGGGGGAACCACACTTGAATTTCTTGAGAGCTTCAGAGAGCTTGGGTTGAATGTTCACTTTTCTTTGTCTTTGTTGCCATTGTAGCAGTTGATAAAGAAAACGAAATAATGGACAAGCAAGAAGACAGCAGATACTAAGTATCTGGTCATGTATCGTAGGTAATTGTTCATTCAGTAATCTGATCCCAGGTTTTCATTCTACTGTTCTTCCTCTACCACCATACTTGCTGGAATTTCTCATAGGGAGGTAAAGACCATGGGAAAAAGAGTCTCAGTCAAACCCATGCTCTGTGTTCCTTCAGAGAAGCTTTAATCTCATTTGCACCCAGTTCTGGTTTAGTGTGGACCCAGAACTTTAATGACTAATTAATTGCTTTTTCTGAATCGACATTTATTCACATTAACAGGCTTGTACTGTGTGAACTACAGACTTTTATGGTGCAAGCTATTGTCATACCTGCAGGATGCTGAAAGGGAGATCCCACATTGCTAATGTGCATTTGTTGGCAAGGCAGAAATAGACAACTTGCATGATAGACACAATAAATTTTAGTTCCCTGATGCACTGCAATACAAGGTGAAGGGTGGACAATTCTATCTTCTCTGTAAGGGTGATATGGAAAGGGTACCCAGATATGGAAATGGAAGTCAAAAGCAAGCTTACAGCTGCACAGCACAGACCAAAGTATCTGCTGCAGAATCTCTCTTTTGAGCATTGATTTCATCGCAACAAAATTTAAGCATGTAACAAGGTGCCTAAATTAGAAATGCAATCCTATAAGGCTATGTTATGGTAAGAGAAAGATCCTGCTGGAGGCTTGTATATATATGGGTAGGTTTTAATTGCTTTGATTTAGCAGCAGATGAAGCATAAAGTGGCTACACTCTTCATTTAGGTGTTTCTTTTAAGAACATAAATGTGGGTGGGATGAATCTGGGACTGGGTTTACAGCGTTTCTGTGTAGGAGTTTCAGTTGTTAAAGTTTCTTTATGTTTTGTTTTCTTTTTCTTACTAACCTAGAAAAAGATTTCTTTTCTATGAAGCTGAGTTTTCAGTATGGTGGAATATTTTGCCTTTCACTATTTAAAATGTTATAGTTTTGAATGGAAAACAATAGTAATGTTAAGAATCATACACATACTACAGTTTTGTCAGCTTGCTCATAATAGTTCATTCTACGACACACCCAATTTATCCAATTTATCCAATACCAAATCTTATTGCAAACTCAGTCTCATGCTTTTGTAAGATCAGAATTTACAGGCTGGTAAAACATCACAACTACAGTCTGAGTAAGTGTAAAAATGAACATTGTCTTCTGTTCAGTGTTTTCCCTCCTTTGAAATCCGATAGCTGATTGATGGCTTTCTTAATTTTTTTTTTAAATGACACAAACTAATTCTAATTGACCATACACAAAACTGAAAAAGACAAAACTAAAATGGTATTATTCTAAGTCCACTAGCAAGTGTTGTAAGTGTAAATAGGTTGAAACACCATTACTTTAGCTTCCTCCAGCCCTTTTGGAATCCTTACAAATAGTAAATCAAAAGAGTGCTCATTTACCTGGCACTTCTCCGTAATACCAGAGAAATTTTTCATTTGAACTGTTTGAGACTTCAGATCATGAAATGAGTGATATTGAAAATACCCATGACAAATGCATATTGACAGTACTCTGAAACACATTCAAACATATATTTGTGAAAAAAATGAAGTGCATCCAGGAAAATTATCAGAAATTTCTACAGTACTCTACAACATCTTTCATGCTTAGTAAGACCATCTTCTGTTTTTACCATTACTGCACAGATGGTTTTCGTGGGCTAGAGAGGTATTTTCCTCTGCTGTTTGCACACAAGAGTCTCATGGCAGAAATATGTGTGTGAATTAACTTCTGACCATTAACTATATCGCTGGTAATATGGTGTCTGTGCTGTCAACCTGTCCAGTGAAGAAGCAGGTAGCAGTGATGTTATTTGTTTGTAAATGAGCTGTGCAGTTTTCTTCAGACTTCACAACAGAGGTGTAAATGATAGGCATATTTGTTTTAAAAGTTTGGCTCTCTATTGCTCATTCCCATACACATATGTATCTGTATTTTGAGCAAGTACCATGAGGATATCGAGCAGTGAATAGTCATGATATCCCAAAGGACCATAGGTTATATTTCTCCTCACAGTCTTATACAGACTTTCTCTTTTGACTACATGACAGTGACTGAAGAAAAAGTAATTTCTGACACTTCCATAAAAGTTTCAGTATATTTCTCTCAGAGACAATCATCTCTGCTTCTCGTAACTGAGGGAGGGTCTCTACCTTCAGCTCTTTTTTTTGGATCTCACTTTCCTCTGTCAAATTGTTCTATGTGTTCAAAAGCAACTCAACAGCAGCATTAATGTTTCCAAGAACTGGCGTTTCTAATAGGGATAGCTCCAAGCTTAGGCATGGAAGGAAGGAAGGTTTGTTTTGTTTTTTTTTTTTGTTTTCATTCCTCACTACTGTGCAGTGGAATTATATAGAAATACAAAATCATGTTAAGAAAGTGGAAAGACCAGTAAACCATTCTGAACAGAAAGATGTGCAGTTAAACTGAGTCAGAAAATATGTTCCTCACAAGGTAAAAATGTTGAGTTATTGGAAAAAAAGTTTAATATCTGGATTCTCAAATGCCGTTGTAGGGCCTTAGAGTTTCAGAAGAATAGATGCCTCTCTATCTTTTTCCCTCTGTAGACCATCTTGAAAGTCACTCTGTACTGTTCATTCCTCCCCTTTGGAAAGGTGAAGCAGTGCATCCGGAGATTGCATAGCCACAGTGTATCCAATGAGGAGGGAGTCTAATAAGGGAATGTCAGACACAGAAGCATGGAAGAGCAATGCACCGGAGTTATAAAATGTTTCAGGATTATTTTTGTTCATTTGTTTTGAGATGTTTTTAGAAGTTTGGAATGGGATTAATTTTATCAAGTGCATATATAAGCAGCGTAATTCTACATCTGAGCCAGCCATATGCTGCCTTTAATTGAATAATGGAGAAAAACAGGTATTTCTCAGGTGCAGTTCATCTCTTTCTACAGTAGGTGTCTAAAATTTATTAAAAAGGAAGCCAAAGGTAATTAGCTTCGATGAACATGTCTATGCTACAAAATTCTAAAGCTACGTGAGACGAATCCCACCTTACATTTTTTTAAACTTTGTTTTTCCTAAGTTTTTCAAGGAAAAAAGAGAGTTTTCAAGAATGTATTTTGGTTTAGTCAAAATCCTAATTTCAATCAAAAAAAGTTTCACTGGAGAACTGTGGACCAGCTCCAAACAGCACATGAAATCTATACTAAAAGACTGGTTTACGTACATTTTTGGGTTTTGGTTCGTTGATCTTGGAATAGAAACAAACTTACTTAAAAATGTGTCGACTCAGAGCCAATAGAATTAAGTTGTAGTAAGAACTTTTGGGGGGCAACAAAGTCAGCAGATATGACAGAGAACAAACATTTGGTGCTAACCTGTGGCACAGGAATTTGGTATTTTTATAGTCACAGACAAGATGAGAGTTGCGCTTTGTAACTGATCAAAGCCCACTGAAGACAGGAGACTTTCCCTCTTTTATGTGGCTTTGGGACAGTATGTATAAGGTACTTGTATATGGTATGCATATAGCACTTTTAAGATATAACCCACTATGTACAAATCAAATATTTTAACTTCTTTTATGTACCTCTTACACATGACAGGGGTCCTTCCATAATGCAAAAAGTAATATTATTAATACTGGAGAATTATAGCTAATATACTACAATTCTTTAGACAATTTTGTATATCAGAAGCATGATAATAATTACAAATACAACTTCATTATGTTGGCCAAAGTTTGACTTTAACCATATTATATAGAAATGTTCCATTAAAAATAGTTTTTTTTCTTTTATATTTTTTCTTCTTGAATTGGTAGATAGAAAAATGCCATTTTATACAACTTGACTTACCTTTGTAAAAGGTTAGTGCAGATAGAGGAGCAATTGGTCTGTTTCTATTGATCATAATTTACAAGGTATAAAAACCGGCAATAATCTTATTACCTCAGATTACCAGAAGGGTTTTTAAAAATGTTTTTATAAATATTGCTTTTCAACAATAGGGATATATTTAAACACCATTCTGCTTTAAGACTGTGAATTACATTGAAAAACAGATTCCTGTCATTAAGAGACTTATTCCAGTTTGGTGCACTTCATTGCTCCAGCATTCATTATCGATCCATATTTACTGTTAGGAGGTTAGCCAATATCATCACCTTAAATTTGGATGTGTTCTTCAATTTTAAATTCAGGGTAGACTTTTGATAGCTTCTTCCAAGTTATCTGTAAGATTACAAATATAATAAGAGGCAGGATTAAAGTAACATAATATATAGCATAATATTCAAGAAGAAAAATACTTTGTTTTGATTCAGGTTTTAGACAATGATTTAAAAAGCAAAAGGAAGTGCAATTAAACAAACTAAAATTAAGGTTGCACATTAAAGAAGTGAGGTCCAACAGATAGAAATACTTCAAAATGTAATGCTGAAACCCCTACGTTAATTACTGAACAGACCAGAGACAGCACCAGGAAATGTAGCCATAGTGCTGAACTGCTAAGTGTAAAAATCACATATTTTTAACACGATATTTTTACATTGAAACTCCATGGATTCACTGTTTTGGGGGATATTTTGGTTGTTGATTGATATCCTCTGAAGTAAGACATCCTATATTATGGAGTTGTTCCATATGCGGCACAATGCCATCTGATATAAACACTGATTACGAAACTACCTAGATGGCATTTACCGTGTCTCAGTTCTCTGCACCTGGACAGATTGAACTGTGAATGTGCCAGTTCCCAATTCACAAAGGACAGTCTTTCTGCAAAGTTGTGGTGGTTGTCTACGGTCCTTTTGTGTTTTGCTATGTAGATTTCCTACAAATCCTCTTGAACACTAAAAATAGTTTACCACACTTCTTAAAAAATTGGAGCTAAATTAAATGGTGTCTGCTCATGGTTTTTTTCTCTCTAGATAATGGTAGTACACTGGCTATTTGCAGGTATAAGGGCCCTTTCTGCCACTCAGTGAGCTTTTAAAACTGTCACCTACTGTCAGAGATTCTGCAGTTTCTCTTCTTTCCTCATGCTGTTGCTATTCAGTCCTGTTCTGCTAAGATTTTAAAAGTGTATAACCTTAACAACTTTATTATAGTCTTCATAATATACATATGTTTGCATTTATAAAACAGTTTTACTATTTGCCATTTTGGTAAAATTTTTCCTATTGAGTTAAAATAAGACTCCAATTTAGTTCCCATTGAAGTAAATGTCAAAAACCTTTCTGATTTTAATAATGCAGAAGTGGGACCCTAAATACCTCATTTCTTCTTAAGCTGCAGTAAGGCTGCCCTTGTAGCCAGGACTAAAAACTTGTGATTCAACTAATCTCTTTTTCAATGTCTACTTCTACCTTAAATCATCTTAATTTCCTTTATAGTCAGTAGAGAGGTATAAGCATTCATAGCTCACAGCAATGACCTAATTTAGACACTGCTTCAGAAGAATGAATTTCACTTGAGAAGTGTCAGGCTCTTGGTTCACTATTTATTCAGCAGGGCAATCTATGAGATTAGGTGAGATACAGGTATCAATGCCATAGACCCTCACAGTCAACTTAATTTTCTAAATAAGTACCTAGTGTCAAATGGGACGTCCCCAGGTATTCACCTGGTCTCCAGCTGCCAGTCCAGAATGGTGCAAATCTCCTTTAGTTTGTCATATGTCAACACCTTACAAATGGCTCAACTACTCTGTCATGTTTCAGGGGCCTTAGATGGCTGTGTTAGGTAACTGAATCATACTCCTACTCTCATCTCTCTCAGATGAGAGAAGTATCTCCTACAGGATGGGCTTCAGTTCCATGTTAAGATACATGTCTACATGTAGATGTTTATATGTAAAGTAGTTTAAACTGCAGCCATCAGCTGGGATCAAGTTGGTATAACACTATGAAGGCTGGAAATGGGGGTTCAGCTCACCTTGAAGTAGACATTTGGGCTAAAATCAATAGCTTCAGCATACACATCTAGTGCAAGTTGGGATTCCTTAGGGAATATTGCTTGACCTTCAGAAGCTGGTCCAGAAATGCCTGGTCTCTTTCAGGTCTTGTGCCCCACCTGCCACCCTTGTGCAGGTATGCTGGATAGTCTACAAAGTCCACACTGTCCTCACTGGAAGACAATGTAGCAAAGCTGCTCTTCCGTGAATTCTTTTCCTGGAAGAAAACATCTGAATTCCACTCTAATTTGCGCACTCAAAATTAGTTCCAATACCAATTTTTTTGGTTTTGATGCCTAAATCTATACTCTGTCATTTAATGGCCTGCCCATTTACTCTATCTTTTCTTCCTTTTTATATGTTTTTGTTTATATTACTCTGCTCAGTGCCATCAGATTAATGCAGGATTTTTGAATGTTTTCAGTTTGTTTTCTAGCTGAGCTATATATCATTCTCCAGGCATATTTTTTGTTACCCTCAGAAGTGAGGTCTCAAACAGCAGGTAATGCCAGATTTTTGTCCACGATACACATAAGGACCATATTTATCCAGCAGCCTCTAATTTATTGCAACTTGCTATTCTTCAAAACAAAGTACTAGCCTCAGCAACAATGTTGTTTTACCTTTTTGGGAACATTTCCTAATCATGTTATGATCATGAGTTGACTGAGATGTAGTCACCTCGTTCAGTAGCACCACAATCACAGTCTAAATTTTGTCAGTGGGTATGTCCCTGTCACGTGCAGTTTTACATCATTATAGTGTTTGTGTTAGAACTGAAGTATAAACTACATGAAAAGAAGGCATGGCCTTACCAAGATGAAAAAAATACGCCAGTATAGCAAGATACATGCTCTGATTCTTTTCTCACACTATTGTAAAACAGGTTTCACATCAGTATCACCTCATCGCAAAATTAGAATCAAGTCTTATAACTCCTTTTTCAAAATGACTGATCACCTATGACCTTACCTGGTACCAGGTCATTGACTCACAGCGTGGCAGTAGGCAGACATTTGCTGTCAAGCAGAGCTATTCTCAGCTGACTCTGAATCAACATATTGCCTCCATCATACTAAATTGCTTGCAAATCTCAAAACAGACTTGTAGGGGAAAAATATTTCTAAAGATTGTTGAAAATCAACTAGGACAACTAGCACTAAACAGAAAGCTTTGGATTGATGCACAGTTTGTTTTCTGACTGAAGTTTCTCCAGAACAGTGTGTTCCCCACTGTGCAAATTTATTACTTGCAGCCTTTGGGATTTGATTGTTTCCCTTGCAGTTTATGCTGCTGGCTCTACTTCGGCTATGCCATCTGTTGTTCTTCTTTCCTTTCTTAGTGTTTCTTTTTCTCTGTGTCCTCCATTCCAAGCTGCATTAACTGCTGTGTGTCTCAAAGGGTATTTGGGATCTTTTAGCTGTACTGTGCAAGACTGTCAACTGCCAGTGTTGGATAACCATTAATTCCTTCTCACGTCCTCCAAAAAGTATACCTGCTGTGTGTCTCAAAGGGTATTTGGGATCTTTTAGCTGTACTGTGCAAGACTGTCAACTGCCAGTGTTGGATAACCATGAATTCCTTCTCACGTCCTCCAAAAAGTATGCTTTAAAATATAAATTATTTTTTAGCCTTCTGGAAGATTTCTTCATCTTCACTTGGTTCTTGCACCTCTATTGCAAAATGTGTGTATGTTTCTTCTTTCTCCCCCAAGGTCAAATTTTCCTATCTCGATATTGATAACTCTTGAAAAAGAAGGAGTCTTATCATAGTTTCCATTATTTTTTAGTCCTAGTCCCTGAAATCATCTAAATGCAAGAGAATTCTCAGCCTTTATTTTAAAACATATTTCTGGATCCTTTGTTTGAAGAGACATCGTGAAAATCCTGCCACAAATACACCCAGAATGAACACAGGCTAGAAGACTGGAACACTCAGTCAAAAACTGACACAACTGTTTCTTAACTCACACAATTTTTAAAGAAATCACATAACTGAATAGTTTTTAAAATATGAGGAGGTTTTTTATCTGTGCATTCCCCTGCCTCTATGCTTTAAGGAAAAGAAAAATCTTTCTTGGATAAGTGTTCTTAGGTGAAAACATTGAGGAAAAGTTGGAGTAGGACTGAATGATGTCAATCTTTTGAGTCTGAATTGGCATTGCAATATGCATATTCTATATTTAGTCCAAAATAGCTTGCTTGTTAAAGAAAGCCACAGTCATTTTAAACATTTGTGAGTGCATGGAGTGTTGGAACACTGTGTTAGCTCAGCCATGTGGTTATGTGTATTTACACTCTATTGTTTGGATTCTTGTGTGTGCTTTGTAGCTTATATGCCTTGTGCACAGCTTTATTTACCTCTATGAAGTAGCTAGGGTGACTTCATGAATCATGGTTTAAGTAAGAGGGAGAACACACAGAGCTGCTTTAATAAGGAGACAGTGAATGAGGAGTACTTATTTTGTACATAGCTATATAATAATAAATTTATGTCACAGCTAATTACTATGTAATTTTACAGAGTATCACATGTGGTTGTTTTCTTGCTCATAAACTATAATTTTATATTGAAACCCCAATATTTGGTGAGAGAACTCTTAACAAAAAGCCTGGCCCCTTCATTCTTCTACTTCATATAGTGGCACAAATAGCAACTGATAAATTGCAAAAGATTTGCCATGTGGGCAGCAATAGAAGTGATATGAAAAGGTATAACATGGACATTGTGTTACTTCCAGTGTCTTGTACTGTCATGTGGGTTGCTTTTAATGATTGTTTGATTTTTTTTTTATTGCAGAGAAGGAGGCTGGTGCCCTTGAAATAACATTTTTCAGATGTTACGAAACATATACGTTGAAATGAGTTCCCTCAGGAGAAGAGGAGGGTAAGTGTATTAATGCAAGTATTAAAAAACTTGATCAGTTTACCAAGTCAAACTAGTTACACCAACTGTATAGTGTAATCTGTGCTACACTGTAAATTATTATCTTCTACCTTTTGAAAATGGCAAGCAGTTGATAAAGCCCTCTGAGGAATTTGCCATCCCTCTGCCTATCCATCTGTCCTACCATCTCTGGCTTTTGGAGAAACAGCTGTCTTTAAACATTATACAGTAATTCTATGCCAAAGGAATGCATGCATTATTGTCTTGTGCATCCTAAAGGTGATTAATTTTTTAACAGGTTTTAAGAGATGCATTCATTTATTCAATAGGCTGAACAATAAGCATGAACTGTGGAATGTAGATTACTTCCTGTTGTTTCAGTTGTTAAGTAGCTGATACATCCCAATGGAAAAACAAAATATTTATCCCACAGTTTCTGTTAGTGTCACACAAAATTATATACAACATTCATAATGAAGAGATAATAGTAATGTTGCACTGTTTTGAGCAAATGCAAACAGTGAATAAACTTCAAGGCTCAACAGTTTATTCCAATGAGAAAATTAAATTTTTGCAAAGTGAAGCAGCAATCCTGTTACTATGCTATATTACATAGTATGTACTATTTACATACTACTATTATTGAATCAGTGTTGTTCAGCTGTGTGGTTTAACAAGTAACAGGAGCTATGAAGTACTGAAGAGAGAAGAGTAGAGAATTACTCAGAATATTATACATTCAATCACTTGGATGGGATTCATCCTGTTTAAGGGTGCAAGCTGGCTGCCTAACTGTAGTCAGCTGGGGCTTTTATACAGAGGTAAGGGTACTTCCCACTACAGCCTCCATCCACCACTAGGGAATAACATGAATCTCCCATAGACCTTGTATCATATTTGTGAGCCTTATGTAGATGTCTTAGGTACCCTAGGGCACCTTAAATGTCAATACAGAGCTATCCTCAGGCTTATGAATGTTGGTCTAGATGACCACAGTGTAGATGTCTGCACTTGAACTAGTAATCTTATTTTACTATTTATTAAAAAAAAAAAAAAAGGACAAAAAAAAAAAATTAGGGCATGATTTGTATTACTGTGCTGTGTGTGTGGTGAGCTGCCTGCTAAAATTCTTATTGCTCTTTGCTGTACAAGAAGCTTAGTGCTCAGCTCAGATACAGACTTACATGTGGTCAGATGAATCCCAGGCTTTTTTACTAATAAATGAAAAGTGCCTGTTGAAAGTATTAAGGTACTGGCAATCTGGATCCTCTTCTTGATTAAAAAGGTAACTCAGAGAAACTCTACTCTCAGAAAGCATTAGATTCCTTGTTAATGTTAAGCAGAAGCTGATCAATCCAATTACTAGATTAGTATGAAAAGGTGTGATAATGTCCACTTACATTATTTACCGGGGCCTCACTTCATCCAAGTGGTTAGTGCACTTGGATCCCTGAAGTGCACTGCTATTCCTTATGAATGAAAATTAGCGGGCAGCAGACAGGAGAGTAGTAAATTACCTTAATCTCCTTTTAATTACAAATGTGCAGTTCCTGCAGACAGGCTTTGAACTGAGTGGATTTTAATATTAGAGCAGCACAATCCTGACTTGCACATTAGAAATTAAAAGTTAAAATTCCTCTTGCTTGGGCAAGCTGTGCTTTTTTCTCCAGCAAAAAGTAGTTTTTCGGTACAGCTTTTCATTCTTATCTTTGTTCAGTGGGACCCTTTCTTGGCAGCTGACAGTATAATGGTTCTTACTAATAATGAACACTTAAATAATATTTTACTTTTGAAGCACTTACTGACTGTACTGGTTTTGACTGTGATAGAGTTAAATTTATTCATAGTAGCTGATATGGTGCTATGTTTTGGGTTTGTGACCAAAACAGTGTTGATAATACAGGATGTTTTAGCTATTACTGAGCAGTGCTTACACAGAGTCAAGGCCTTTTCTGCTCCTCACACCACCCCACCAGTGAGTAGGCTGGGGGTGCACAAGGAGGTGGGAGGGGACACAGCTGGGACAGCTGACCCCAACTGACCAAAGGGATATCCCATACCGTATGACATCGTGCTCAGCAATAATACTGGGGGGGTGGAGGTTGGTGGGGGCTGCCGTTGCTTTGAAACTGGCTGGGCATTGGTCAGTTGGTGGTGAGCAATTGTTTTCTTTTGCATCACTTGCTTTTCCTATGGGTTTTTTTTTCCCCCTTTCTCTCTTTGATTTCTTTTTTTTCCTTCCATTTAAAAAAAAATATTAACTGTCTTTGTCTCAACCCATGAGTTTTCTCACTTTTCCCCTTCCAATTTTCCTACCCCATCCTGCTGGGGGAGAGTGAGCAAACGGCTGTGTAGGGGTTAGCTGCCTACTGGGTTAAACCATGACACTGACCCTAGATTATTGGATGGTTTAAAATAGACATATTCACAGCCGTCACTCCAATAAAGTCTCTAATTTGGAACAGGGCATTGGATTTGATTGCTATGTTAGTCTGTTTAGATTATGAGTATCTCTGGAGTAGAACCATGTTTTACGTGGTACTGAACACTTATAAAACAAATTAATAACAGCACTCTAACGTGTTCAGATTTGTCCTTTGGTTATCAGGCTTACCAGTATAACTAGTTAATGATTGCCTGTTGGTGATTATTTAGTATGCTGGCCAGAAAGTTTCAATATGATATTTTCAGTGAGATCAGACAAATTTACTGGGGTGGGGGGGGAAGAAATAATTAAAAAAAAAAAAAATCTGAAGAATGAAGAACTGGGGAGATCTCAGCAAGATTTCTATTGAAATTCCAGGTAGATTCATGACAATGCCTAGTCTGATTTTCTGCTGCATGTCTCAGCAGCCTCAACATAAAAAGCTTCAAGAGGCTTTGGGATAATATGTCTGGTAGCTGCTTTAGCCTAACATATGCTATTACATGACTTCTCAAGATGTCAGCTGGCTGCTTTCCAGTTTGATTGTGTCCTAATACACCAGTTCAGCTATTCATCCAAATTACCCCTTTATTGGAGAGGGCATCGGTAAAACTTTATGTTGTTAATTCAGCCATTTTTTCTCAAAAGCTACACTGAATTGAAAAGGATAAAATAATTAGAATTAAATTAATGTCCATATCTATATGTAGTTAATTAGAATACTTCCTTTTATGTCCCTAGTTTGATACTGACACCATGCCCTTTTAAAGGTCTGTCTTCTTTAAAAATGCTGGAAACCTATTCAAATACTTCATTATGATCTATCAGATCTTTATTTTTTATTTACTCATATCTTGATTGTTAGATGGTGCTTTTCCATTTTACTTAACTTTGATGTCCATTCCATTCCAATATATAAGTATTGATTACCAGAGGTTTTTGCAAAACATAGAATGCAGGGAGTTTGGAAAAGCCCTGTAAAAGTTGCAGTTTGTGACTTCAGATATTAATTAAATAACAAAATTTATTTCATACATAAGACAAGAAAGAACTCTGGGAAGCTGTAAATCCAACAACTGAAAATGTATGCCATGTCTGTCATTTTTATTGGCAGTCTACCATTTTTTTCTGGAATTTTCAGATTACGAGTAGCCTGGTCAGGCTTCTGGACACCGCAAATCAAGTAGCTGCTGGGCACATGTAGATCTATTTTACATTGTATGAACAAGAGAGGGGTGAGACCTAGCCATAGTCTGTGCAGTTGATTTATGCATGTACCACATGATTTTAACTCACAGATCCAAATAATCCCAGAGAGACATATAGGGCACTGCACCACAGAAGTAATTTTCTGCTTTTTGATTTTTAAATGTTAGCAGGTATGGAAATGTTTTACCAATAAGTCAGGGGAAGGATAGGCTGTCCTTTTTGTCCCCAAGAATCAAGAAGTCATTCACTCCAGTCTCAATAATCTAGAAAATGAATAATGATCTCAAAGAAATATTTCTGTTTTTTCTATGTAAACATTTTAGGCATTTATATAATTGTTATTAATTATATTTTGCACAATAAAAACACTGTTGTTACATGTTTACAAAAAATATGAAAGGTTATGTTCTTTATATGTTCCTTATCATGCCCAATGAATGAATGATTGGACGGAGGAATAAATGAATGAATGGTGAAGAGACAAAAAGGTAAAAAAGACAAAAAAGATAAATAACATCACCATTATAGCTGTAGTTGTTATAGATGTACTTATGAAGCCACTACATTTTAGGATGTACAAACTTATTAATAATATCAAAATATCCAAAGTATCAAAAGAGTGCAAAGAAGGCTCATATTTATGAGAATAAGGTTTGCCTATTTAACTTAGATAATATTATAGTATAATATATATGATAAAAGGCTCTGATTATTAAGGATGATTAAGCTAGTTTTAGTTTTTTTGACAGTGATGGCACTGTGACAAGGGATTCTGTCTGTGAAGATTAAAATGGCAATCAACATGGTTTTATGGAAAATGTACCTTGTCAAACAAATGTGATGTCTTTTTACCTGATAAGTTTAGTTGATAACTGCAGTTGATAACTGCATTGACATAATACAGTTAAACTACTATAAAGCAGTTGTCCCTGTCTTTAAGTTCTGGTGAAAATACTGCTATGCAAAATCAACAAAGCTTAAATATCAGCTGTGAAAAATGTTTCAGAAAGTAATTACAATTGAAGTATCATTATACAACAGGATGCATAACCAGATGCCTCTGAAAAGTTAGTTCTTGCTTTTCAACCTCTTCATCAACAATCTGGTCAAATTTGCTGATAATGGATAATTAGTGAGTGATAAGTAATGGAGAAAGAACAATTCTACTAAATTATATCACTTAAGAAAGTTTCTTTTCTCTGGACAGCATATGTTTTAACAGAGCCAAATGAAAGGATATACATCAAGGAAAAAAATATGTAGGTCACACTTGCAGGATAGGAAATGATGTCCTGGTGTTCAGTGACATTGAAGGACTTAGAGGAAATAATAGCTAATTAAGTGAACATGAGCTCCCTGGGCAACACTATAGCTAAGTAGGTGAACATGTTTTTGAGATGCATAAGTAGAAAAATATTAAATAGAAGTGAGGAGGCTGTATTTGTGTACAGCACTTGAGTGACTTTTACTAGCATACCTACATGCATTTTTTGGTGACTATCTTTAAAAGGGATATTGAAATATTAAAAATAGTATAGCAAAAAATTACAAGGGCAACTCAAGATTTGGGAAACGAGCAAAGTATACCCAAGATAAAATTACGAAGTCGTTGTCTACAAGCTTATACATGGAAAAAAATAATTCTGATATGAGGCACTAGAGCAACCAGTGATTGGAAAATACACTAATTCAGAATACAAACAAGAAGCAGATCTTAAAATTATAGATTCATATAATTATTTAGGTTGGAAAGGACCTCTAGAGGTCATCTAGTCTAATCTACTCAAAGCAGTACTAACCTTAAAGTTAGATCACTTTGAGCAAAACCTTGTCCACTCAAATTTGAAAGTCCCTGAGGATGGAGATTTCACAGCTTTGTTAAGCAGACTGTTCCAGTCCTTACCCACTCATTCTGAGATTTTTCTTCTTATATCAAACTGAAATGTACTGCAGCTTACAGCCATTGCTTCTCATCTTTCGACTGTGTGCCTCTGAGTGGAGTCTGTCTCTGTCTTCTTATTTCCTTTAGATGTTAAAACCAGTTTTTACATAGATACTTAACAGTACCATCACTGATTATTAAATGTGGTTTGGTGATAAGAAAGTCCCTCTATTTTGTGAGTGATTTGGGTGGGGTTTCCAAGAGGTATAGGGTCCACAGAAATTTTGGTCTTGATGCGGGAATTGCTGGACGAAATTCTATGATTCCTACAACTTAATTTAGCTAAATTAAGTATTAGTTTACTTAAAAGTTCCTGTCAGACATTAAACTCATGACTGTATGAAGACAATGAATTGCAAAAATACTCTGGTATAGTAATTAACAGCATTAAACTGTTTTGGGATAGCAAGGGAATAAAGTCCTTCCCTGTCCTATTAGTGATGCTCATCATATTTTCCCAACAGTTTTGAGCTGGTAGGTTCATTATTGGTTTGGACTCTTATTCTTAGTAGTCTTGATAATGGTATTTACTGTCTTATAGAGATTAAATAATAGGCTGAAATTAATACTCAGAGCATAAATTTGGGATTCTCCTTACCTACACTTACATGTATATAGGATAGACATTCATCTCTTTTCTAGTCACTGAAGACTCCCTTTTTAATCACTGAAGAGAAAAAAGAATTTTTAGTGAAAAAAGCAACCGTGATCCAGGAGTTCAGATAGGTAGGATTAATTGTGCCTCAAAGTGTCTACTCCTATTCACTGATCATGGAAAGGAGTATAGATTGTTGTGGTTTAACCTCAGCCAGCAACTGAGCACCACACAGCTGCTCACTCACTCCCCCCGCCCCAGTGGGATGGGGGAGAGAATTGGAAGAGCACAAGTGAGAAAAACTCGTGGGTTGAGATAAAAACAGTTTAATAAT
>NW_008824231.1:4476752-4479827 GCF_000699105.1 Pygoscelis adeliae | reverse complement strand
GTCAGCTGTCCTGGCTGTGCCCCCTCCCAGCTTCTTGTGCACCTCCAGCCTTCTCAGTCGGTAGAGCATGGGAAGCTGAAAAGTCCTTGACTAGTGTAAGCGCTACTTGGCAACAACTAAAACTTCAGTGTGTTATCAACATTATTTTGACCCTAAATTCAAAACACAGCACTATACCAGCTACCAGGAAGAAAATTAACTCTATCCCAGCTGAAACCAGGACAAGGTGAATGATTCAGGAACTGATATGGTACACTGTAAGCATCTAAAGTTGGGTGAGGTGAGTCCCAAGAAAGATTGTGTAAGAAAATAAATATTCATAAAGAAAGCATACACATAAAACCTCAATTTCTCAATTCACAAAACATAATCTTTATATTGTTGCTTTGTCCTAAGGAGAGCAACAAAGATGATGAAAGGACTAGAGGACATGACTTATGAAGAGCAGCTGAGGATAATAGATTTGTTCAGCTTAGAGGAGAGGAGACTGAGGGGTCACCTCATTGCTGTCTACAACTACAAAATGAGGGGGAGTGGAGAGGGAGGTGCTGTTCTCTCTAGTGTTTGGTGACAGGACACAAGGGAATGGCTTAAAGCTGTGTCAGAATTTCAAACTGGATATTAAGAAAAAGTTCTTCACTGAGACCATGGTCAACCACTGGAACAAACTCCCCAGGGAAGTGGTCATGGCCCCAAGCCTGTCGCTGTTCAAGAAGCATTTGGACAATGCTCTTGGATATATGGTTTAACTTTTGGTTGCCCTGTGTGGAGTTCGGAGTTGGACTTGATATCCCTCACGAGTCCCTTTCAACTCAGGATATTCTATGATTCTATGAATCTTTTCTTCCATGATCCCAATGTTTGGATAGATTCACAGCTACTTATAGTCAGCAGCTATTTATATTTCATGGCTCATGGTGGCATTTTGAATATAGAATCTGCTAGTGCATGTCCACAAAAATTGTACTTCTTCAGGTTTGTGATCATATTTTTCATGTGCATGCTGGTAATTATCACTTTGAATATTTCAGAATCTATATAAAGATAGAAACAACACTTCCATTTATTTGCTATATTTTCTTAAATATTGATTTAGTTTTACTAGGGTTCAGTGGAAGTTCAACTTTTGCTTCAGATGCCTACCTTAAGTAACAATGCCCTTTAGTTCCTAGAATAATCTTTTAAAACTTATATGTTTCTGAGATTAAAGCTGAAGTCTTCACTGGTCACTTGAGATCTAAAGGAGGCAGTGGATTTTGGTTTTGTTCTTTGTTTTGATTAACATCTGTTGAGGTTTTTCTTGTTTAAAATGTGGCTGCCACATAAATAACCTGTTTCATGGACCTACAAACTAATATTTACATTTACAGTCTGCAATTAAATGGCTATTTTCAAATAACTTTTATGAGTTACAGATCAATAACTGACCCATGTATCACTTTCACAACATGAAGGAAAATAATAAAGAGTATTAAAGAAAGATAGGGTCTATAAAGTTGTAGTTCAATCAACATACAAACTCAAGGAAGTAATAAGCACTTTTTTACATTTAAGGACTCATTTTATATGACTATTTTGGTGATTTCCAAGGAATATCCTCTAAAATGAATACAGCAATGTATTGTGTATCATATATATAACTGACCGTGAGCATTCCTCAAAATCTAGTAAGTGCATTTAATAACATGAAATTATAATAGACAACAGTTTAAAACAATGATTTTTAATAAATATTTAGACCTTTGTGTAATTAAATTTTCACTGTTATCATTGTACAATGTATAAGTGTATTCTTATACTATATACAGGTAGTATACATATATACTACCAACATTGATAAGATTCATCTCAAATACACAAAAAGAAATATTAAAAGCTTGGCTTTAACCCTCAAACTTTATAAAAGCTTACAGTTAAACAACTGACCTTCTCTTCTCTGGATATGTTTAATGCACTTTTTCTTTAGCTTTCTAGTTTCTTAGAAGCAGTAAGCTAAAAGTGATGCTGCTAACTGAATTAAAAAGAGTAATACTACTACCTTGCAACTCTGCCTTGAGTTCCAACAGAAGGCAATCATGAATTAGCAATTATTTCTGTGGAAAGTACCCTACTGCAACTTCTATCTGCTTCCCTGTTTCCAATATATGGCAACTGGTTCTTGTTTTCTGTCTCCCTTTGCTCTATCCAATCAGAGGATATGCACCATATCCTCTGATTCTGGTGCATCCTCCCATGGTATCTACTAGATATTCTCTCTTCTCTCATTCTCTCCCTTGAACTTTGAGACAGAGAATGTGGCTTTGCTAACCTGGGAATTAAGAAGGAGCATGTGCCTCTCCAGGCAGAATAATCAAAACCTTTGTGTATCCTTGATAACTCAGAGCTTGTGTCTGAATATCAACAGTGCAGGGAGTTCTGCCATGCTACCCACAGGACTGTGTCTACAGATAGCAGCTATAGTTTCAGGAGTTTTGCATGCTACATAATCGAGTCCTGGGTAGCCCATGGGAAGAATCTTTTGGGACTCTGGTTAATTATATTTCTGTTGCAGTTACTGCAGCTTATACTTGTGAGATATAGATCAAATGTTGAATTCACATCTTTTTACTGAGATATATTAAAAAAGAAGATGACCAAAATGTCTGTATGGTATTAGTCACATAAGTCCATCAGCAGGCATTTAAATACACACCCTATCTTCAAAACTTTTTGCTCTTCTTAAACTTTACCTGATTTTATGTAGAATTTGTTGTTAAAACAAGTAGAAATGTACTCAAAGAAAGTTGCTTCTGCAAGTATGTCAGTATATATATTTCGTTTTCACTTTCATGGATAACTTCACAATTAAACAGCATTGGTGAATACTATTAGACAGACCAGAATGATCACCAGCCAGCCCTCCATAACATCTTGCATGCTGTATAGTCATAGAATCATAGAATCATAGAATCATTAAGGTTGGAAAAGACCTCTAAGATCATCGAGTCCAACCGTCAACCCAACACCACCATGCCTAGTAAACCATGTCCCTAAGCGCCGCATCTACACGTCTTTTAAATACCTCCAGGGATGGTG
>NW_008824231.1:4467439-4476266 GCF_000699105.1 Pygoscelis adeliae | reverse complement strand
CGGCTCATGTTCAGCCGGCTGTCCACCCACCCCCCCAGGTCCTTTTCCGCCAGGCAGCTTTCCAGCCACTCTTCCCCAAGCCTGTAGCGCTGCATGGGGTTGTTGTGGCCAAAGTGCAGGACCCGGCACTTGGCCTTGTTGAAGCTCATACAGTTGGCCTGGGCCCATCGATCCAGCCTGTCCAGGTCCCTCTGCAGAGCCTTCCTACCCTCGAGCAGATCAACACTGCCGCCCAACTTGGTGTCGTCTGCAAACTTACTGAGGGTGCACTCGATCCCCTCATCCAGATCATTGATAAAGATATTGAACAGAACTGGCCCCAATACTGAGCCCTGGGGAACACCGCTCGTGACCGGCCGCCAACTGGATTGAACTCCATTTACCACAACTCTCTGGGCCCGGCCGTCCAGCCAGTTTTTGACCCAGCGCAGAGTACACCTGTCTAAGCCGTGAGCCGCCAGCTTCTCCAGGAGAATGCTGTGGGAGACAGTGTCAAAGGCCTTACTGAAGTCCAGGTAGACCACATCCACAGCCTTTCCCTCGTCCACTAGGTGGGTCACCTGGTCATAGAAGGAGATCAGGTTGGTCAAGCAGGACCTGCCTTTCATGAACCCGTGCTGGCTGGGCCTGATGCCCTGGTTGTCCCGCACGTGCCTTGTGAGCACCCTCAAGATGAATCGCTCCAAGTCATGAATGTTTGTAACATTGCCAATTAATTTGTGGTGATAGTACTTAACAAAGGATGATTTTGCCAGCTGGAAGGAAAGTTATACCCTATTCGCTACCCTCCCTACCACCACCATGTCTCTCCAGCCTGTATCATGAGATCTTTATCGTCCCAAAGTGGTGTTAGAAATAAGCAGATGGGACATCATTTTAATATGTTATCTGAAGGATAACATCTCCCAGTATTGCAGCTGCCCTCCTAATATTGGACCTTGGCATCAACACACTGCAGAAACCCATTCCCAATGTACGATTCTTGCTTTATGCCCTCATTAGAGGTCTTTTGTTTACTACCTCCTTTATGTACAGTTTCATCATGACAACTAAAACTGACATTTCAAAAGCTAAGAGGATTTTACATAACAGGACCCCTCTTGTTATTCTTCATTTCCTTGAAGTCAGCTTTCAAACTCATTTGCTGCATTTCCATTATGTAGTAGATCATGCAGTACATCATTGCGGAAGGTCTCTTCCTTCCTGTCAGCAAAGTAGAACCAGAGTAACACTCAGGGCCAGAGAGTTACTCTTGCATAGGATACAGAAATGTCTTTTATTAATTGGGGCTAACCAAGCCTATACCAAACAACTAATTTAACATGGGCAGAGGAAGAAGCTAAACAAAAGATTCTGAATGTTCTCATTTAAAATGTTTTACACCATTGCAACAGCAATGCAACAATGCAACGGTGTAGAGAAGATGCAAAAGAAAGGCAACTGACTAAATTAGTTGGCACAAAAGACCTACAAATATAAACAGAAGATTTTCTTGGGGGTCTTGTCTGTTAAAAAAATTAAGGTCAGAACTCAATAGACAAAAAGTGACCTGCTGAAACTCAGGTATAGTTAATGGAAAACATAGCAATGGAGCAGATTGCTCCATCCATCACCTCTTAAACAGGTTGTTAAAAGGGCAGTTAGATGTGGGCAGAACATGGAGAAAATGTTGGAAAAATACTTCTGAGAAGAGGAAGGTTGTTAGGTTTCTGCTTTTCTCCACAGATTCTGGCTTTATGTCTATCATTTAAAGACCACCATGACCACAAGTTTGGTGCTCTAGCAGGACTAAAAATGGGCAGCATATGGTAGTGCTGCACTAATTGAAGCTTTATTTATCATCCTATGAGATCCACTCTGCCCTTGCTCCACTTATGAATTCTCTTCTGTTCTTCCCCTCCTTCCTCATTAAAAAAAAAAAAAAAATCTGGTTATTTAACCAGCAGCACAGGGTTAGATATATTCTGTCTCGCTATAGGAAGAAACAAGCCCTGGCAAGCCCAAGCAGAGTATCTCAGACTGAAGAAAATGGAGGAGGAACCAAAGTCCAAAAGCAAAATCTGTTGCCAGCCTCTTGTCAGACCCTGATACTTGAGGGTATAAACAAAAACCTATATGTCCTTTTATGTCTTCTATATTTCCTATTGTTTCTCATTTTCTCTGTGAATTTTCCTTTGATTGTCTTGTCAAAATAGGAAAAGTGACTCAAAATGAAACAGCAGAACTATCACTTTCTTACCTGCTGCAATGGACTACTTGAGAGAATAAGAAAGTGTAACCAAAATCCACAACCTGAAAAGGGAATTTTGAGTTTTTGATTGATTGTTCTTCACAGCCATCTGATCTCAACATATTCAGTGCTGCCTTCTGATTATTTTCTTTTTGTCTGATCTACCTAACACATGTTCATTTACTCTGTAATTTTCCAAACTTTTTCATAAATTTACAAGTGTGCTTGCCATGTCAGCCATGCAATTTATGATCTCCTCAGAAATGTGAAGCTTGTCTGTTCAATGCCATACTAAAACAGGACCACATTTTCGATAGTGTGTGTGCTTATTTCTGTGATAATCAGATTACCACAAATGGTATTCCACAAGAGAAGTCCCTGATCAAAAAGAATTTATACCTACTTTCCTTTATGACACCAACATACTGACTAGCATGTGAAGAGAAGTTAGAGGTAGGGGTGTGCTTTCTTCCTACCCATTGCATAGCTAGGAGCATTTCTCAGTAAGATTTGTCCTTCCCCTTTTTTACACTCCTGTGAAAGAAACCATGTGTTAGAAAGCAGCTCCCTCAGGAATGACCAAACGCTTCCAAGGCATGTTTCTTTGTATTGATACATATACTGGGATTTTTCCAGGTTATTTATAAAATGCTCAGGCAGATATAATCAGGCCCTGAAACACTCTACCACAGATCTTCTTTCTTACAGTTTCTGGTTAAAAAATTAATTTTGATGTATGGTGAGATAAGTGCGACTCTAAATATACATCATTTAACCAAAATGTTTTGTGGCCCCAAAGCAAATATCCTGCAGAGTTCCCGCTACAGTGTGTAAACACTATTACCTTTTCCAAGCAATCTTTAGTCTCTTTAAAAAAACAAGCAGAAGAAAGCAGTAGATAAATCTATTTTGACACAATCCATTTTACATATGTTAATTACCATTAATTATTCTATTTTCCTTTCATTCTTTAGTAGTACTAAAGAACTAGTAGTTCTTGACCAGTACTCAACGATGAATTTTCAAATGCATCCCAAAATCTCAAAAAGGCAAACAAGCAGCAAAGAACACTAGTAAGTATTTATTTATATATAGATAGATAAATTATAATATATATTATAAATAAATAATAAACATATTTTATAAATATATTTTTATATATTATATATGTGTGTATATATTCTTAATGACTTGTCATTAAAATGAAAGAATTTTCAATCCTGCCATGTAGTACTATGAAATAAAAATCAAGACCTTATATAACATCTCCACCCTTCATGTTCTGTTTTTGTAAATCATGCAGTTTTTAGTTGCTGCTACTAATCCGTGTGTCCCTTCTACTGCTTTTTTCATTGACTGCCTGAACAGAGACTGTGGAAGATAATCTGGAATTGTTTATCTCTGTCTCACTTTACACATCTCTTCTAACAGCTCTTTTAACAATCCTGATTTGCCCTCATTTACATGAAAAACAGATAAGGTTTGGAAACTGTTGTTTGAAAAAAGTGTCATTATATATGCCCATGCACAACTCTGGTTTTGGCTCTGTACTGTTTGCCTCAAAAGTGTCTTCTTTCCCTCAGACTGTTTTTCCTCGGTTTAGATTCCTCCTTAGATACTTTCTGAACCTAATTTAATTTTTTTCCTCAACATTGTGCTGTTGTATGCTGCTTTTCAACTCTGAAGTTTTTTAAACTGAGTCAATTTGGCAGCAATCTGCTTTACCCTTCAACAACTACTACATTTATAAATAGTGAACTTCAAAGTCAGCATGAGGAGAAGAACTTCTCCCTGATTTACTAATTATGCCACTTTCAATGGTATTTTATTTCTCCAACAGTGACATTATCTTGAAATGCAAAAGGGCTGGCAGCTTAAAGGAGCTGTGTTTTGTGAAGAGATTCCATTTGATATATAAATTTCCAAGCCTGAAAAAACCTCAGGTGGATTTACAATTCATTCACATTTCTTTTTCCACCATCCTTAGTTGCTAATATCTTCCTCAAAGCAATTTATATGCAAATATTTATTTGAAGAAAGGAGAGAGTGAGTGAGGTAAACAGGCAAGGTACACCACATGTGTTACAGTATATTTTCTTAAAAGCAAAAGTTTTCTTTTCAGCCACAACAGTGGAAAGACGGAGCAGCAGCAATGGCTTTGGTGTAGGGCCTGTTGCTCTGTTTCCACATTGCTGCATTAGAGAACAAACCAAAGGCCATGTAGCACATGGCCAGGTGAGCTGTAGTACATTTGTACGTTTGTACAGGTTCTCAAGCCAACTTTGGTCAAAGTCCACATGGCAGCTGTGGTGACCGGCATGGGCCACATAGTCCCTACAGACTGCATAGTCCCTTATGTAGTAAGGTTGGGGGTTAGCCCATATAACCTGTGCTTAGTGCCTGAGCTAGTTTTGATCTAGCTTCCCATTGCTGCAGTCACACATCTGATTACAGTAAGCTTATGGCTATTCATTGCCATGGTAAAAGATAAAATGCTGAACAGATTTCTTAAAGCAGTAGGATAAAGGGGAAGAAACACTGCTAAGGTTTGAGTGTCAGGAGCAATATAGGAAAGAGATGAAAGCCAGGCTTTGAAATACACAAATACACATATACACACATATCTATCTATCTATCTGTAACATATGTGTGCACATATGATCAAAATATGAAACTGTATACATAAATGAGCTGTGATTCAGGATGAAGCAGAAGAAGCACTGACCAATTTTCTCATAAAAAAACAAAACCAATCAAAACAACAAAAATCAGAGTCCAAATTATGGTTGACTTTGAGAACTGCATAAATACAGTATGTACTCAGCTTTGCATGTACCGTTGCTGAATCTGCAAAGAAAATAGTGATGACTTCTTTCCTCATTCTCACTGGGAATGGTTAACAAATGAAAGCAGTCATTTTAGAACAGGCAGGAACACCTGTAACTTACAGTTTTAAGAGGATCTTTTCCATTTGAGAATTGCTAAGTCTGAATTTCTTTGTTGTTTTTCTACTTACATGCCAAAACATACCACATGCCACATGATGTGATGTTGAAAAAGAAAACATAATTTCTGAGTCCAAAATGTTGTACTTCAAAAGAATAATAAAAGAAAATAGCATCAGTCATCAGTCAGCTTCCTGGACTGAAGACTTTTGGGTCAATGTTTTTACTCCTACACCCATAAATAAAAAACTGAGCCTGATCCTTACTTTTGAACTATAGATACAAATGGTGAACAAATTAATAACATTAAACTGTTCTCAAGTTTCTGTTATGTGATCATTAAGCCTTCTCTCCTAAGATTTCCACCTGCTACCAGTATCTCTAGTCCCTTGAAAATGTAGCTGACAGATCTTATCTCTCATCCTCAGAAAATCCTTACATTGCATTTTTATTTTTGCATTATTTCTATTTTGTGCACTATTTTGTGAATAATTGTACATCTGAAGCATCTTTCCTTTTGCAGCTTAAAAATATGTCCTTGCTTTCATAGTCGTGGTTTTGTGTGATTATTTGAATTATTGTGCATGGGAGGGTGAATAATTGCATTTGAGAGACTTAGTCTTTAAAGAATTTCAAAGGCAGCAAGAACCCTGCAAATGTAATACACTGTTTCAAAACACAAAAACCATCCAAGTACTGAATAAATTTTAAAAAACCCTAAAAGGATGGTTTAGGACTATTTTAGCTTTAATTTTAAATTTGGGGCCAGATTTCACTGTTGACAAGATGGAGATCTAATGTGGGAATACAAACAAGCCAGTGATATTGTAGGTCTGTTCTCGTTGGCTGTCAGAGTTTTGCTTTTTATCTGCATAGAAGTAGGATTGAACAGAATTGGTTCTGAAGGTAAGAAACCTAAGTCTATGCAACTGAAATGACTGTTTGAATTTTTGAACGGGGTATTAAAAAAAAAGTTAAGATTTCTTTTATTAGCTACAATTCATTATTTTGTGAATTATTTTAAGAACACCTTATGTTTATGCTTCCATATAGAAATACATCTTTTCATAGTCTATGGATTACATTTGATTTTACAATTTTAAGGCTAAATGCCAAAATTGAACCTGGTGGAAGTTCAGGGCTGCATTGGGTTTGCGTTGCCAGATTTCGGTAGAGGGGGGGCTACAGGTGTGGCTCTTGTGAGAATTTGCTAGAATCTTCCCCTATGTCCTATAGAGCCAATGCCAGCCAGCTCCAAGATGGACTCGTCACTGGCCAAGGCAGAGCCCATCAGCGATGGTGGTAATGCCTTTGGGATAACATATTTAAGAAGGGGGGAAAAAAACTGCGCAACAACAGCAGCCAGGAGAAAGGAGTGAGAATATGTGAGAGAAACAACTCTGCAGACACCAAGGTCAGTGAAGAAGGAGGGGGAGGACGTGCTCCAGGCACCAGAGCAGAGATTTCCCTGCAGTCCCTGGAGAAGACCACAGTGAGGCAGGCTGTCCCCTGCAGCCCATGGAGGACCCTACACTGGAGCAGATGGATGTGCCTGAGAGAGGCTGTGACCCCATGGGAAGCCCACGCTGGAGCAGGCTCCTGGCAGGACCTGCAGACCCACAGAGAGAAAGGGGCCCATGCTGGAGCAGGTTTGCTGGCAGGACTTGTGACCCCCGTGGAAAGGTCCCACACTGGAGTAGTCTATTCCTCAAGAACTGCACCCCATGGAAAGGACCCACGCTGGAGCAGTTCATGAAGAACTGTAGCCCATGGGAAGGACTCACGTTGGAGAAGGTAATGGAGGACTGTCTCCCATGGGAGGGACCCCACACTGGAGCAGGGGAAGAGTATGAGGAGTCCTCCCCCTGAGGAGGAGGGAGCAGCAGAGACAATGTGTGATGGACTGACCACAACCCCCATTCCCCATCCGCCTGTGCTGCTGAGGGGGCAGGCGGTAGAAAAATCAGGAGTGAACTTAAGCCCGGGAAGAAGGGAGGGGTGGGGGGAAGGTGTTTTAAGATTTGGTTTTATTTCTCATTATCTTACTCTGATTTGATTGGTAATAAATTAAACTAATTTCCCTGAGTCAAGTCTGTTTTGCCTGTGATGGTAATTGCTGAGTGATCTCTCCCTGTCCTTATCTCGACACATGCCCAGTTGACGAGGGGGAGTGATAGAGCAGCTTTGTGGGCACCTGGCATCTAGCCATGGTCAACCCACCACAAGGGCACCAAATTCATGCAAGGTCACTTGTTTCACTGGCTTTTTTTGTAAAATGACAACTTTTAAACATTCATTGTACCTTTAATGTGTAGGAGGAGGCTGAACTTTGTAAATCTTAGATGGACAAAGTGGTTTGAGTTAGACAAATAGAGATCACCTTAGTTGCTCAAACTGCCTAGCCTGCCTGGCCTTCAGCTACCAGCCTGGAAGGCTTAACCCAGGTCTCCCCACTTTCCTGGGTCATAGCTGCCACCTCTGTGCAGATGTCCCACATAGCATAGGGTGTCTGCAATACCGCCTGCTGCCCATCTTTGAGAACATGGATTAAGTCTATACATCTGGTAAGCTGAATCAGGGTCTGCTGCATGCCTTATCGCTATTGACTTTAACAGGAGGTTGCACACATGCGCATGTAGGCAACTACTGCTTCAAGTAGCAGAGCATTGTCCATATTGTAGAGTTGTGTGTTAACCCCTGGCTCTTGAAACAACCTCTGCTCCTCAGTGCCATTTCTGTCTCCTGAGAGTCCTACCATCTTCGATCATTTCCGTAAGTGGTTCCTCTTCCTCTATCAGTCCTCCTGGCACTAATGGTTTGCTGACGAAGTTTTTACTCCAAATCCTTGTGTCTGTAGCAGGTCAGAGAAAAAAACAGGCAGATTTGCCAGATACCTGACACTTTATCACACATCTCTATGATAAAGTTTTTTGGGGGGTGATTTGAGACAGCCAGCATGGCTTCACCAAGGGCAAGTCCTGCCTGACTAACCTAGTGGCCTTCTACGATGGAGTGACTACATCAGTGGACGCGGGAAGGGCTACAGATGTCGTCTATCTGGACCTCCGTAAGGCCTTTGACATGGTTCCCACAACATCCTTCTCTCTCAACTGGAGAGGTATGGATCTGATGGGTGGACTGTCCGGTGGGTTAGGTTAGATGGTCACATCCAGAGGGTAGCGGTCAACAGCTCAATGTCCAGATGGAGATTGGTGAGTGTCCTGGTTTCAGCAGGGATAGAGTTAATTTCCTTCTTAGTAGAAGGTACAGTGCTGTGTTTTGGATTTAGGGTGAGAACAATGCTGATAACACACTGATGTTTTAGTTGTTGCTAGGTAGTGTTTACACTAGTCAAGGACTTTTCAGCTTCCCATGCTCTACCGACTGAGAAGGCTGGAGGGGCACAAGAAGCTGGGAGGGGACACAGCCAGGACAGCTCAGCCAAACTGGCCAACGGGATATTCCATACCATGTGACATCATGCTCAGCATATAAAGCTGGAGGAAGAAAGAAGGGGGGGACATTTGGAGTGATGGCGTTTGTCTTCCCAAGTAACCGTTACGCGTGAGGGAGCCCTGCTTTCCTGGAGATGGCTGAACACCTGCCTGCCCATGGGAAGTAGTGAATGAATTCCTTGTTTTGCTTTGCTTGC
>NW_008824231.1:4466100-4467099 GCF_000699105.1 Pygoscelis adeliae | reverse complement strand
TGAAGGGATTGAGAGCAGCCCTGCCGAGAAGGACCTGGGGGTACTGGTGGATGGAAAGCTGGACATGAGCCAGCAATGTGCACTCGCAGCCCAGAAGGCCAATTGTATCCTGGGCTGCATCCAAAGAAGCGTGGCCAGCAGGTCAAGGGAGGTGATTCTGCCCCTCTCCTCTGCTCTGGTGAGACCCCACCTGGAGTACTGCGTCCAGCTCTGGAGCCCTCAGCATAAGAATGACATGGACCTGTTGGAGCAGGTCCAGAGGAGGGCCACGAAAATGATCATGGGGATGGAACACCTCTCCTCTAAAGAAAGGCTAAGAGAGTTGGGGCTGTTCAGCCTAGAGAAGAGAAGGCTTTGGGGAGACCTTCTTGCAGCCTATCAGTACTTAAAGGGGGCTTATAAAAAAGATGGGGACAAACTTTTTAGCAGGGCCTATTGCAACAGGACAAGGGGGAATGACTTTAAACTAAAGGGGCGTAGATTTAGACTAGATATAAGGCAGAAATTTTTTATGCTGAGGGTGGTGAAACACTGGCAGAGGTTGCCCAGAGAGGTGGTGGATGCCCCATCCTTGGAAACCTTCAAGTTGAGGTTGGACGGAGCTCTAAACAACCTGATCTAGTTGAAGATGTCCCTTTAGAGGTCCCTTCCAACCCAAACTATTCTATGATTCTATGATTCTATGATTCTATGATTCTATGACCACATCTGGCGGTTCAGTATATGTGGGAACATTTCTGCTGCAACTGAGCAGATTCAGTTCCAATCAAGCTTAAGCAGAAGAAAGCAGTAGGCATGTAACTCCTACTCTGTTCTTCAGTTAAACATGCAAAGGGTGCATCTCAATTTCTGTGTAATTAATACCCACTAAAATGAATCACATAAAGTTAGTGGAACAGATTTTTTAAAAAATAATTATGTCTTTAAACATATGTTTTACCCTTATCTTCTCCTTTTTAAGTAAACAAAACTTTTTAGGCAAAAAACCCCATATTGTCA
>NW_008824231.1:4425326-4466068 GCF_000699105.1 Pygoscelis adeliae | reverse complement strand
AAGCTGCACAAAAAACCCCATATATCTAAAAGCATGTTTAATTGCTTATATAAACATCAGAATCACTGTTTGCAGATGGAAATATCCCAATGTAAATGCTAAAAGGTTTGCCAGATGAATTGTTCTAAATGCACCAATAAGCTCATTAGGCGAATCAGAAACATTCACTTTGCCGTCAGTCTTTATTAGTTGCAGCTGAGTTCTGGTATTGAATCACAGTAGATGAATTCAGCTCACATCACAGGTATTTACATGTCTTAGCACTTTGTCATGTAGACAGATTAATCTACGTGCAAAAATTTAAAAACATGCCTATAGGAGAGGTTAAAAAAATAAAAACCTTTTTACATCACGCATTGTAAACACAAATAAATTCTTTTATAACCTAATGCAGACTTCAGGCTATTGTAATATTTTCTAGCCATCCTTTTCTAATAAATATATATGTATGAGTCAACTAATTACAAGAAATGCAATCAGCAGCCCTTTCCAAAATCACACTTCTTTAGGACAGAAAAAAAATGTAGACTAACATTTGGGACAGAAAGAGAGAGTTTGCAGTGGGCTGCTTTAGGAAGCAAATGGAAACACATAGACCTGCATTCTGTTGCTGTACTGGAAGTTAAAGCCATATAAGTTACTGTGACGTATTGGCTGACCCAGAGTTTTACATATTTATTTCCTGAAGTCATTGTT
Organism: Pygoscelis adeliae; assembly: GCF_000699105.1. Taxonomy (NCBI): domain Eukaryota; kingdom Metazoa; phylum Chordata; class Aves; order Sphenisciformes; family Spheniscidae; genus Pygoscelis; species Pygoscelis adeliae. Next base: position 4,465,372 of record NW_008824231.1, on the reverse strand, counting down.
TCTGTTCAGTAAACAGTCCCAGTACATGAAAACAAATATCACCTTCACTGGACATGAACACAAATATCACCTTCATTGGTCTTTCCTCAGGGTTACAGCCTTCTTAACATTGAACAGACTGCTTCTGTTCTGGTTTAAGGTTAATGAGATCTCCACATAACAGTCTTGCATTAGAACCTCCACACTGCTGTGAAGTAGTGGAGGAGACTGATCACTACAAATTAAATATTAAAGGTGGATTTTCTTGACTGACTTCATATAAAATTAGTTTTCAATGCAGTATTCTTTTAGTATGAAAGTTTGGATGATGTTAAATTACTTTTACTTTTAGGCAGTCAACCCAGGGCACACAAAAGGCCTGCTGCTATTTTAAGTTAGCTTTATTGGCACATGAATATCACAGCTAAAGAAACGATGACTGATACAATTTTGTCATTACTATTAAGCTATTAGCTATTTCTTTTTAATGAGGTGCACAGCTACAACTTACATTAGATCTCACCAATGAAATAGTTGGTTAGTGCATGAATGGAAGACCTCCAAGTAAAGGGCACAACAGCTGAAATCCTGGTCCAGAAGAGGAACGGGAGATTTGCATGAAACTTCAGTGAGGTTAAGATTTCATCTGGCCAGCTTTCTCCAAAGCTACCACTGACTTTTTAATGAGATGGAAAATAAGTTCCTAAACAGGTGTATTATTAACGGATAGTGACAGTTTTAGCAAAATCTTACAAATGTTAATGACTTCTGATCAAATTCCTTCCTGAATAATTGTAAGCTGTCCTTACACATTTAAATTAACCTTTTTTTATTTATACTCTCATTTTTCTCCTTTTTGTCAACAACTGTCTTATGGTATTGTTATGCATAGTTAGAGTTATGTCCTCTATCCGCATTATGAGTGCAATGACTCTTCCTGCCTCTCAGCTGTCTGTCCAGTCCCTTTAGCACCTCTGCAGGTGAAGATGTAGTTTCCCATCAGCTGATGCAGTAAAAGGTAAATCTAGCCAATTTTTCACTTCCAACAACAATCAATTAATACAAGCTCAAGAAAGAAGAATTTATAGTAGGAATCTCCTGTATATAAATATGCCTCTTTGGGCAAACAAATAATTTCTGATAGTGCATTTTATCAAACATGAATATCACCTGCAACCAGTCTAAATCCATATTTGGAGCAGAGCAGCAACCAGATGATCAACTGAATAATATTGCAGGTGATGTGGCTCTCTCTACTATGTATCTCTTTGATCTGTTAACAAAATGCAGCATTTTACAAGAGAGCTTAGTACTTTCAAAGGTGTGAGAAAACTGAGCAACTGTTTCAGCCTCTGGTGTCATCAATGAGGTTAGTGACATTCAGGCTAGTAGTCCACTAAAGATAGTGACTAAGTTTGCAACAGCTCTGTTATCAGCAGAACAATGATAAGGTTTGTAGGCAGAAAGTTGGAAAGTCAGGGAAATATAAAGGATATCTATAGGAAGTGAAGCCTGAATATAGGTCAAATAATGACACATATAAGCAAAACCACCTGAGATCCATTCAAAGTAGTAAAATTGAAATATACTATGCAAACATACTCCAGAAAACTGGAGTTATCTTACAGCGTTTTGGTCCTGACTTCTACTCTGATAAGCATGATGTTTGGTAAGTATTGCTTGAACGTGTTTGTGCAAAAAGCTGCTTTCTTGTGATTCTGACCCGCGCACTGAAAGTCTGTTTTAGCAACTCTCCCCACGCTCTCCACCCCCAACTCCTCCCTGCACTACCAGACTTTAAAATGTGTTGCAAAATTAGTTTGGCACCATATTCTAAAATATCAGATGTCTGAGGTGGAGAAAACACTCACAAACACATTTCAATTCTTTCTCAAACCATACTGGGAGAACAAAAAAAACCAGAAATTTTTTATTCAATGTAGACCATAATATGGTCCATTTATGGGTTTTGCTTTGGGTTTGGGTTTTTTTTTATTCTATTGTTTTGGGTTGTTAGGTTTGGTTTGTTGATCTTTTTGTTTTGAACTGTTCTACAGCATGGATTGAGAAAAAGCAGACTTGATGTAACATCTATAAGGCACAACTAAAGAAGCGGATACATGGCACCTTTTCTGTTACTGATGTACCTGTCCCTAAATACTGCTGTATTAAATGCTTGCTAGAGATGGAAGCTAAATCAAATGTTCATCTTCCTGTGGAAAAAAAAAAAAATTATCAGCTATATATTTTTGCTCAGAGCAAAATAAAACTTTAAAAATAATACTATTTGCTGTTTTATTTACTCGTAGACCTAAAACTGATCACATTGGTGATAGTCAGTGAAAACCTCATAAGCATTCGGTGATGATACCTCAGCTAGCTCCAGTATAGCTATGTTAGTACAGCATGGGTCAGTGCTCAGATGGATAAGCTGCAAAACAAGAATGATTAGGCAGACACAGTGTTCCAGCCTTCTGGTTCTGAGGCTTCCAGGACATGTGCTGTAGCTCTGCATACCACATACATGTACTAGAAAAACAACAAAAAGCCTTTTCTGTTGAAACCAGTTATTTGTCCATTGGTTGCAATGGACTAAATGAGAAGTGAATGAGAGGAATCTGCAAAGATTAAGAAATGAAACAAGTGCTAAGTGGATATATCTGTATCTGTATATTTCATTGGAATGTTTCATCAAATTTTACTCCACCAGCCAAACATACTAAGATAATTTTCTCTTAATCATGTATAGAGTAATATTTATATGCATTGTATTATTTAATATTGATGAATTCAATTTCTTTTCAAAATGCAAAGTTGTATAAATTCATGGTGGAAAACAATTATTGTAATTATTATACAGTGACCTTCCACATAGGGATCTTAGCATGTACTAACTATTGATTTAGCCTCAGAAGAATTCTATCAAGTACTAAGTAGAGAGAAGACAAGTGACTTGAGCAAGTTCATACAGAAATAGAAAGCCAAGAATAGAAAACCAAGAATAAAATTTATGGGGCAGTCTCACAGCTTTAACTGAGGTAGAAACTTGGTCTTTACTCTTCAAAACAAGTCTACTTCTCTGGTTGACAGGAAGAATTATTGATTTCATCTATTTACTCCTTGCTAGTAATGAAAAATGTCAGATTTTAAAACCATTCTCTATTGAAATTGATGGAATAGTAAAATTAAGAGGTAAGTGTGACCGTGTATTGGTTTTACACGACAAGGTGTTGGTAGCAGACTGGGGGATTGCAGGGGTACCTTCTGTGACAAGACGCCAGGAGCTGCCCCCAAGTCAGACAGAGCCAGTGCCAACTGGCTCCAAGATAGACCCGCTGCTGCCCAAAGCTGAGCCCATCAGCAATGTTGGAAGTGCCTCTGTGATAACATATTTAAGAAAGGGTAAAACCTGCTGAGCAACAGCTGTGAGAGGAGTGAAAAAAATACGAGAGAGACAACCCTGTAGACACCAAGGTCAGAGAAGAAGGAGGGGGAGAAGGTGCTCTAGGCATTGGAACAGAGATCCCTCAGCAGCCCATGGTGAAGACCATGGTAAAGCAGGTTGTTCCCCTGCAGCCCATGGAAGACCACAATGGCACAGCTATTCACCATGCAGCCCATGGAGGACTCCACACCAGAACAGGTGGACATGCCTTGAAGGAAGCTGCAGCCCGTGGAGAGTGCAACAGGAGCAGGCTCCTGGCAGGAGCTTGTGACCTGTGGAGATAAGTCCATGCTAGAGCAGGTTTCTGTCAGGAGCTGTGGCCTGTGGGGACCCATGCTGGAGCAGTCCGTTCCTGAAGGACTGCACCCTGTGGAAAGGACCAATGCTGGAGCAGTTCTTGAAGAGCTGTACCCCATGGAGAGGACCCACATTGGAGCAGTTCATGAAGGGCTGTATACCATGGGTGAGACCCCACTCTGGAGCAGGGGAAGAGCATGAGGAGGAAGGAGTGGCAGAGACGAAGTGTTATGAACTGACCGCAACCCCCATTCCCTGTCCCCCTGTGCTGCTCAGGGAGGGGCAGGGAAGTAGAAGAGTTATGAATGAAGTTGAGCCTGGGAAGAAGGGAGGGGTGAAGGGAAGGTGTTTTTACTTTTGTTCTTATTTCTACCTATCTTACTCTGTTATTAATTGGCAATAAATTAAATACATTTCCCCAAAGTTGAGTCTGTTTTGCCCGTGTTAGTAACTGGTGAGTGATCTCCCTGTCCTTACCTTGACCCATGAGTTTTTTCATCTTACTTTGTCCCCCTGTTCCACTGAGGAGAGAGAGAGATAGAGCGGCTTGGTAGACACCTGGCAGCTAGCTAAGGTTAACCCACCACACTGTTATGTCTGCTCCTGTAAGAAGGCCTTCAAGCAGGTATCAAGTTCCTCTCCGGATCTTGCAGTCTTTGACTGAGATCAGGCATATTCCTTCCTGAATTTCATTCCCTTGGGATAAAGTGACTCATAAGTGAAATTACATGATAACAGAATGATGGAAGATGACAAAAAAAAAAAAAATATCTTCCCCACCTGCAAACACTGTTGCTTAAGCTTAGCTGTTTCTTCGTTATACATTAATGTGACCATTCTTGACTATCACTTTGACAGGTAAATCGTGGCATTATCTGTGATTTCAAGTGCAGTGTATGATCTTGAAATTATCAACTTACAGTGTTATTATAGATGCTGCTTTTTGGATTTTTCTTGTGTCTGGGCTTTGGTCAAGTACCAGTGCAGGAATTTGACTGATATAAGCCAGAACCACACAACTTGTTGACACTTTATGAAGATCAGATCTCGACTGGTCATGGAAAATTACACACTTTTTTTTATGAAACCCAGAACTGAAAATAACAGATTGGTTGCATGTCAGGGTTGAAATAATTGGCAGAGACCTGATCTGGAATACTTGTCTACATCTTCTCAGAGTAGAAAGAAATCTGTTTACCCTACTGTACAAACTTTCAGACCTCGGATCTAGATGCACCATAAAAACAGTGCACAAAGAATTGCTGAAGAACTGCAATGAGCAAAGAAAACTCACCCTGTGTTTTTCTGGTAAGTCTTCCCTAAGAAAATTAAAGCTGTGTTAGGCCATAATGAAGTTATTACCCCAACAAGCACCCTGAAAACCAACAAAGAGGTGCAGTAAGTATTTTCTTTGTCTTACAGTGACTTCTGAACTGTTCCTGGAACATTGCTCGTCACACCATTGTCCAGGTTGTACCTAAAGTTTGAATCCAGCCTATATTGATAGTCTCAAAGACAGATGTGCAAATATTTCTCATTTATTCTGCTTGGAATGAAAATTAAAAAAAAAAACAACATAGTTTAGAAACGGATCATTGATGCAATAGCAGTGAGCCCAGTAGAAACTCCAAATTATCATATAATATACTGAATGCCAGATTAGAGGTAGCTTAAAATTTATCTAAGTTAGAATAACTCTTACTTTTGGTTATGCTGCCTTAAAATTGTTTACATTTACTTCTGTGTTAATGAGATCAGACTAATGAAAGTTAAGATAAACCTGGAAAGTGAAAGCAAAAGACTGGTGTTTAATTAGAGACACTATTCATCTTCAGGGGAAAAAAAAAAAGCACAAGAATGCAATGGAACATGGCAAGAAGTAATTTTGTCACTGAGATGGTTTCATCAGATAACTGACCATCCTGAGGATAGATGACTTGGTCCAGCCATTTTTGAGATCAACAACTCTTCCCTGAATGTCATATGCACCACAGCTTCTATGAAGATTCATTTTAAAAGGCATTATTATTATTATTATTATTATTAAAAATGTAAGAATGATTTCTACTTTACAAGACCACCTCATGGTAGGAACTTCACAGAAATGGAACAGAGTCAGTCTCTGCCCTGAGAACCTACAAACTGCATGTAATTGCTGACGCTCAATTGATGAGACAAGCAGCTTGCCTGATGCAGTAGAGACAGGAGATTCAGTGGATGATGATATAAACAAAGTAATAGTCTAGGAAAATTAGCTGTGAAGGAGTCCTCTTAATGAATAGAAGAAAGAAAAGCTGCAGCTGATAGAATCATAGAATCATTAAGGTTGGAAGAGACCTCTAAGATCATCGAGTCCAACTGTCAACCCAACACCACCATGCCCACTAAACCATGTCCCTAAGCACCTCATCTACACGTCTTTTAAATACCTCCAGGGATGGTGACTCAACCACTTCCCTGGACAGCCTGTTCCAATGTTTAACCACTCAAGATAGGGCCAGAGTATGATGTAGCAAGCAGAAAGATGATAACAAACTGGGAATTTTAAGCCCTTTATGCAGCTATTCTTTTATAAGCACATATCCAGGCTATAAAGACAAGCGAAGGGTCAAAGATGATGTTCAAGACATAGTTTAGATAGTGATATTCTCCACAGTGGTTGAGAAAAGGAATTACTAGCAAGAATTTACCCAAGCAGGACTCTCATTTCACTACCTTATTTCATCAGACAGCAGGTTTCTAGACATTATAATCTAAATAAGTTTTAAAAAGGGAAAATGAAGAGTCATCACTCATCACTCCACTCAATGTATTTGCATGCAGAAGAACAACTATTAATTTATTCAGGTTTTATCTGACTCCATCTCTGTGTTTCCCTAAGAAGTACATTTTCAATTGTCTATGGAAGGATTTTAGGGTGGTTTAGGGCATTTGGATGTTTTTAGTGCTGCTATTGATAAGAATTGCACGAGTACTGCAATTTACCTGTAAGTACTTATCATGTAGATCAGAACTTTTTAAACTATGCATGTGAATTAAAAGAAAGTAAGTAAATTACAAATTATTTTGGTTTATATCCTACGGAATCTTCCCAGATTTATGCAAAGGTCTTTCCAGACAGCAGATCTCCACCAGAATCTGTCAAGATTCAAAACTGCTCTACCAATTTCCCAGCAAAAAAATTTTAGTAAATAAGTCCTCTGAAGTAAGACTATTTTGTTCTCAGAAAGTCACTTTGTTTCAAGATAATTAAAGGCCCTCTAATGAGTGACCATCCAAAAGAGTAGAGAACTGGTTTCATATCATGAATTCAGTGTCAAGAAGGAAAAATGTCTCTTTTATGAATAAAATTAAAAGTTATGCAGTCAAAGAAAAACTTTTATTATTCCTTAGTACACAGCAGGTTCAATCAACTTATGAAGAAAGTAGAACAGTATACAGTTTGCTTCAGGTAACTGTGGACAGGTTTCTTATTTATCTTCAAGTACTAAACAGAAAAAATATTATAGTGTGAAGGATCATATGAATAAAAATCCAAGTTTTTATGCAGGTTTAATACTTTCAAAAAGAGTTTATCTATGAAATATTTACAATGGCAATTCTCCTCAAAATCATGCAAAGGTAACAGATTCTTCCTTGCTGTACACAGCAAGGTTAATTTATATCAATATCATTAGAACAGTTGGGATTGAAATAACAATAATAAAGAAATATAGAAAGAAGAATAAATGAAAAAAGGACATCTCATTGAAATGGTTCTTGCAAATTATAAGATGAGCTGTCTCTCTAAGGAAATTCTCATCTTTGCCTAGGTTCATTCCCAGCAAAGACATTCCCTCACATTTATTTTGATGAAATGTCCATATTGAGATCTGACTTTATTGCCACAGTCAATGGCATAAAATAGGTCCTGACCTAGGACAATAAGTTCTTTGTCTAGGCTAAAGTTTCCAAATACCGTGAAATTATAACTACTAGTTACTGACCTTAACAGCATCTATTGATAAAAATAAGTAAAAAGAAGGAATATTCTCTATTGGTAACAACGTTGAGAGAAGAGTAAAATGCAAGACCTCTTTTTAAAATATTTGTCAAATCCCTAAAGAAAATGGATATTGAGCTGAGTGATTCTGTGAAAAGTGTTAGGAGAAGGGACGTAGCAAGACCAGTCTTTACAGATAAATGCTGAATGGGATGTAAGACAAATGTACACAAGAAAACAGGGTATTTTAATTATGTCTATTAAACTAGTGCATGTAAGGGTTATTAGAATTTAATTCCTTTTATTTTGATCTTTCCCACTTTTCTTGGAATTTTATTTTATGAGGGTAAAACTCGCCAATTTTTGGCTGCTCAGAGCTGTCAGATTGACCTAAAAAAAATGACACACTACTTTCTTCTTTGGGCATTTAAAAACCCCATGTTATTACTACGTAGATAAATAAAATGGAAAATGTGTCCACTTGCTGAATTCTGTCTCCAAACACTATCCCAGTGTGCCATAAAGGAAGAGCTCTGTAGCATCACTAACTAGTCTCCATTATCAGTTGATATGCTTTTATGAGGCTGTAGAAAGGCATCTGCAAGTATAATCTACCAGTCACACAGTGAAAGCAGATCTCTCTAGTGCTCAGCAACTGCAATGACATTATTTAAGACAATGGAGTGAAATCTATTTCTAGAGTAGTATGCTCAAGTGTAGGTAGAAACATGTAAATATCTATATGTGAACTAAGTGCATAGTCCATGGAAATCAAGTTAATGCCAACAATGGAGTCTAGAAAGTTATTTCCAGTCTCTAAAATAGAAAGATAACTTGTGCTTAGTTCATGAGCTCCTAAGCACGAGTGTCCAGTGCTGATTTGGTTGCACTATGATATTCAAGACATCTTGTTAGTGGATTTAACTTAGGAGCTATGAGAGGCTTCAGCTTTCCAGCTAGACAAAACATATCTGTGCATTCTATTAGTTGTTGAGCTGGATCATTTTCTAAACTCTAGTATGTTGATTAGAAGCCAGAATTCAGGTGCTCATTTCAGATACCCAAAGGAATTTGATTTCCATGTAACGTTCCAGAAGGTACAGGTCTTCCACAGGTCCAGTATCCTATTCCGGGTCTACATAGTAGCCCCATGTAGATGTCTTGGATACCTTAGGAAAATGAAATAAATAAATACTTATGCCTCTGAACTCTACCCTTGATGTCCATTGGCTATGATGGCAGTTTATGTACCTTAGTCACAATTAAGCACTTTTTAATGAACAAGAAATCTAAGTGTCTTAATCTTGAATGGAATACCAGTCCAATTTCAATCTGGTAATGTCAGGTTGAATCCCACCTGGTATTTCCTAGCACTGAAGTCACACCTCCGATATGTAATGTTTAAGTATCTATTACAATTTTGCTGTATTATCAGCTAGTATATATTGGCCTGTCCTAAATAACTGAATAAGATGACCTTTCTCAGCTAGAAAACTCCAAAGAAGGATATTTATTCTATTCTTGTTAGTTTACTCTTCTGTTTTTGCTTCCTGATCAATTTTCAGGGCTTCATGTTCCATCCCTATCTTATTCATCTTTTGTGAAAAACAGAGCATGTTTTACAAGCCAATTGTCTCTCCACATTTCTTTTTTTGTTTTGTTTTTAAGAGTTTTCAGTCTTTCTGGATGTTGAATGCCTCTCTTGCCTTTCAAGGGATGTCCCAAAGCTGCTTCCTCAGCTTGACTGCTCTCTGGTTTGCTCTTCACCTTTACTGTCACTGCTTCACATCTGCCTCCAAAAATAATTTGGTACAGACTTCACTCATGTCTCTCTTTGGACTCTCGCTATCTGTTCTTTCAGATAGCTGCTGCTCCATAGTAAATATTCCTTTCCAGTCATTCTAAAAGTAATATCTATGATTTATTTATTTATGTATTAATAAATATAAAAATTCTCCTAAAGACTCTGACACAGCTTTGTAACAAAATAAATAGGATGATCTGACAATAAAGAACTGATCTGACAAATGATCTCTGAAATAAGGTTGGAGGCTTATTCTTAGAGACTCTGTTCCAAAGAATCTCACTCAGCCTTTGTCAGACTGAGTAAAGGTGGGCAACCAGCCTTTCTATAGTGAGGACAGAAATAAGGTGAGGAGAACGAAGCCGAGTGCTGTGGGAAGGCAGCCATTATCCTGCACATTTGCAGTCAAGCCATTTCATTAAAATTTGCTCCTTATTCCTGGTGTTCTAACTCAGCAGGGAAATACTTTGCAGTTTATTAGACTCCTGTTTCTCCTGAGAGACATAGGATATCACAGGGCTTGTCTGTTTAATGCAGTATCAACATTTCCTCTTGAGAGAAGATACCATTTTCACTCCCTCAAGTGAGCAGCATTTGAAATCAGTTCTGATTAGTGCTCTTCCTATTTCATCCAGGTTCAATTAGTGGAGGATATAGAAGCTGTGAATCACCTGTCATCCAAAGCTTCCTGGTATGTTTACAAAAGCAAATGGACTATATAATAAGAGTATTGTATATGAAAATGGAGCTATTTATTAATATTTTTTTACAACACCCTAGTGCAAACATTAACTAGGAAATAAACCCTATGGCTATTTCTCCTTGCAGTATATGCTTTGATTTCCATCCCATCAACACTACCACTCGTTAAAAAAAGTCCAAAATGCTACAAGAATACAGAATATTTTCACTGCAGCTTCAGGAGTATTTCACTGCAGAAAAAATACTTTGAGCTTATGGAAGAAGAGGAATTTTAAGATGTCTAGTGGATTTCTTACCAGATGGTCTGTTTTACTATCTAACTCTCCATGGGAGAAAGGAAATTACGTCATGTTTTCAAAGATGTCTGAAATGCTGTGAAATGGATGGCAATTTAAGGCTAGATTTTGCCTACAGGCAAGGAGCAGGGGGGCAAAACCCCATTTGCCTGTCTGCACAAGGTTCCATTTGAATGCTTTGTAGCCAATGTCTGTGATCAGACAGGGCAGGGAAAAAAGTGATAAATGGGTAATTTGGGAGAGGATACATGCTTTGATTTTTCTGTCTACCTTTCTATCTCAATAGAGTAAATAGGAGTATTTCTGATTTCTTAGAGCTATAAATGGGACACAACTGTCATTCATTTAAGTTAGATTTAATGTGTGAAACTGCTCCTTACATATCTGAAGCTGACTGCCGTATTTGTTAACATACTCTATAATCGATGTTCCCAATATTCAGTATTAAAATAGAAAACATTAGCACAAATTATTACTGCAGTTCTCAGCATCTACTCATGTGCATGCAGAGTATAGAATGATTCATATTTGCCTCTGTAGCAAAAGACATAAGATACCTCATTATTGACTGTGGAGTAAAAAAGCAGACGTTGGTATTTGCCACCATACAACTGCAACACCATGTATGCCCATCTTCATGAATTTTATAATATCTTTTAAGTGGGCCCATGGCCATAATGTTGTGCTACTCTACTCTGCTTCAAGAGGGAATGATAAGCCAACAGTTTTTTTTCTAAGCATTTAGATACCTAAAGATGCAAATTAGTACCTGCTGCTATTCCAAAACCATCCAGAAGCCTAAATGTCATAGATTCTTGTGGGGAATTGATGCTTAGGTTCCTCAAAATTGTAGTAGGATCCTACTTGCATCCTTAAGCACCTAAATGCCTTTGAAAGTCTGGCCTAAGGTCTCTACAGTTACATTGCATTATTGGTTAATGCTGTGTAGTGGTGTGAATATTCCAGATGCATACAATTTTTTGATGGCATGGATTTATTTTCTTTGCACCTATGCATCACTAATAATATTGAAGGATAAAGACATGCATCAAGATATCTTCAGCAGTAAAAATACATTCTCCTAGAGTATTCTGTCTGTTAATTACATCTACAGTGTTTTATTAGTTGAAGCATATTTAACATAAATTAATCTTTACTAATGTAGCTTTCTAAATGAAATAATTTGATTATGGCTTGTGTGATTTTTTTTAACTCACATCTTCAAGTAAAGGAAGAAAGATACTGTAACAAGCTAGTAGTTAACTACAGTAATGACTGATATTGAGAAAGTTATTGCCATTATGAACCATATCCTGTGATTTATAGCAGCAATAATGTATCTTTTTTAAGTTGGAAGATGGAGCACAGTTGAATACCTACATTGGAAAATCAATTGCTCCCCAATGATGAATGAAAATTCCCACCAATCAGAACACGGAAGTCAGTCAGGAAGGTAATAATAATTGGAGTTTGCTAGCTCATCCACTGCCTCTAATCCTGCAGACAATGTGGAAGTTTGGCTTTTTTTAGCCTTTTTTTCCTTATTAAATCTAAAAGAAGATTAAGCCCCAAGCATTAGCTCCAAAGAATTCCTGACTAACACTTTCTTCATTCATGCGGTATTTGCACACATAATAAGCTGCTGAAAAATTCTGGCCTAATATTGAGTATATATGTACAAGAATACATAGAGCATATATGATTACTTTGCTACATCTGATTTGAGACTTTACTAGAAACAGACACTAGATTTGCAAACCAGTGTTCTGTATTTTAATGGTAATTCATTATTTCAGTTAAAAACTTTTTTTTTATGGGAGAAGGCAGATATTAAGAATTGCTTTACAACAAATTTGGCAAGGAGTACATAATTCTCAAAGAAGTATTTTCCTAGAATAGTATTCAAGTTGTATGTACTCTTTAAAATTACAATAAGATTAATAAGGTGATTTTTAATATTTTATATATATTTTTTGTGAGAAAAACCTTATATTTTTGTGTGCTTTTATGTGCTTATGTGGTCTCTGAAGTGATTAAGTAAATGCTTAAAGATAACAAAGGGATATGATTCACAATATTTGCATTATTTAATGGCATTAAATTCACTGTCGTGCTCTCTGTTTAGGGTAAAGTTGAAGTCTTATGTTCCTTACCTGTCACGAAGGCAGATGGGAGGTTCAACTTCTGTTGCACGCATGAATCTTTCTGGTTGTTTAAACTGATATTTGCACTGTTGCAATGCAACATGGAAATGTTATGTAAGTAATATGAATACTTGCAGATGACATTATGGGTTGTCATTATGAATATTATTTTCATATTGTCTGCATAAACTTGAGTTGCAACGTTCATCAAGATTCTTGCAGTGCACTGAAGAGTTAGCTGACTTTTGTAAAAAAAATCTTAAATCTGCTGTGTTTTACTATAAATTAAAAAAGAAACTGAAAAAACACACATTTGAGTGTTCTTTTTTCACTTGAATACTTGCTAGCAAAAAAAAATTTCAATAAAATGAATAAGCATGACACAAAAAATTGCAAGTTGTGTGAAACAAGACAAAAAAGAAACACATTGTTTAAAACTGCAATGAATTGTAAAGGAAAGACTTTGTAAAAATAATTACTACTTTGAGTTTTGAAGCAACAAATTATTCTGCAGAGACATCTCCCTTTCCCATGAGTTTTCACTGATTTTTAAAATAACTTCTACTTTTCTGGCATGCAAGTTCCATATCTGAAAAGGTTACTGTAGGGCAGCTTTTTTTTTTTTTTTTTTTGCTATTACATATTTCATCATTCACAGCAAAGCACTTTCTGGGTTTGTTGAAGTTCAAATGCAAACTACACCATTTGGCTGTTCAACTGTCCCGTTGTGAACTATTCACGTGGTCTTGACTACAGAATCACATCAGGGAGAGGATATTTGAAATGGTTTACTTTTTTTCTTTGCTCTTAAAGACTTCCAACCTTTCTAATAAATTATTCCATATACAATGTCAGCAGTTGGTAATAGGGGACTATGTGCAGCAGCTGTTCTTGTTTCCTGTGCTATTAGAATGTCATTGTATTTTGTGTTTGAGCGAGAACTCATCTTCTTTTCCTGAAATTCTTTGATTTAGAGACATAGCTCCTATCATGCTATTCTAATAGTACTAGAAATATTAGCCAGTGCATAAAAAATGCTGTTATATATAATCTACTTGACATGAAGCAACTGATGCCTCTTGGTTTGAGCCAAACTGATTACTAATCTATCCACATGTCTACATATAATACTTGCAGTTACACACTTCTTCATTCTAAAGCAATAATATTTCCAGCTGTAGTCTTCATATGCAGTATACATTACTCAGGTTAATAGGATCTTTAATAATCAAAGATTACTGTAAAATGTGACCACTGGTGATAACAGGGGAGTGCACAATGAGGAAAGATCATACATGTGGAAAACACTTTTAGCTTAAGGTTGAAGCTGTTTTGTTAAATGCGTGTAAAAGAGCACAAAGGTTTTCTCTAGTGTGCAATTACCCTAATTGCTAGTACAGTTATTTAGGTTAGCAGCAGTATTCTTGCTTATCTGTTTCTGTGGGTCAAAACTGTCTGCAACTTGTAGTTGTGTGTCAGCTACCTTCTCTAAGCCAAAAAAGCAGGACAACTTCACTGAACTCAGGCCATTCATTCATGAATTGCAAACAAATCCTCTTAAAACAATAACTACTCATATGCTTACCATCTCTGTGTCAGTGACTAATTGCTGTGAATCCTGTATCACACACTTACAGAATAAAGTGTGATTATAAAATGGCATCTTCCTATACAACAGTAATAATAATAATAGTGACATAGACCACTTTTTTTTTCCTGAAATCCATGTGAAACCATATGTTGTTCTGTTGAAATATTAAATTATTTAAAAATTGTTCCCAGTGCCATCTACATCCTGGCTTTTCTTCCAGCTCACTCTAGTCACCTTCAGTTACTGATCCAGAGTACTTAGGTATTTAGTATTTAATTGACTTTTACTTCTAAATTCTCATTATTGTACTACCTGCCACATACTTTTCTGTTGTGAATAATTAAATTGCAGGAATGTAAATAACCTTTTCAAGAATAACAGAAATGAAGAAGTGGAAGAAAAAATCCACTAGCATCAACTTTTTGTATGGGGCTAGATTTTGATAGATGAATTGTGTTTACATTTGATAAAGTCATCTGTATTTGATAGAGGAGTTGTGTATTCAGTATATGACAGAACACTTCATGGCTAAAAGAAAATCAATATTCCTCAGCAGAAAGAAGGAAGATAGATGGTTTTCAGGGCTAAACTTATTTTTGGGCTCATACATTTCTAAAACGTAAATCACAGTTGTAGTGAAACTGAAAATCTTTCTGAGAAAATATATTTTAACATTTAATTTTCCTTTCTTTCAGCTTGGACCAACAGTGCTGCCTTTGGACCTACACCTTGAAGAGTCAATCTGTTCTCTATAATCTTAAAAAAAGAAACAGTGGAGTTTTTGGTGGAGGTAGGTAGATATTATTTTAACTTAAGTAATGTTTCCAACCTTAATATGGATAAGTCTTTCTGACGGCATGTAAAAGTGTCGAGAACTATTTGGTTTCCTTTCACTGCTTTAGTTTAGCAAGAAGCTATTGCAAGTTATGATAGTATGTACCTTGAGAATGTACAGGTTAATTATGAGCAAGATCTGGCTTTAAGACCCTAAGATATTATTGGAGCTTTAGTCTTATTCAGATTCTGAAATTCTGAAATCCATTCTAGTGACATTTTTTTACATCCTTTATTTTTTGTTGTTAAAAAAGCTGTTGACACAATATGAGAGTTTAGATGGTAAAACTCATGACAGATTAATTGCACATGAAATCTAAAACAGGTAAAAAAGTTAAATGTCACACTGTGATTTGGAGAAATAAATAAATAATAACTCCTGTTTATTTTCACAGCAACCAAGGAGAGGAACCAAATTTTCTTGTAGCACAACACAAACAGAATTATGGAAATTTTCCTTAGGGACATCTTGTACCTCAGGATAAGCTTTAGTAACAAGTTCTGCTAGGAAAACGCCAGGAGGACAATACTGTTGGAAAGTAAAAATGCATTACTTTCCCAAGCTATGAAAATCAGGATACAGTCCAAAATGATAACTGATGTCAGGGTGTGGAGCACGCACCTTTCCGCCTTTGCATGGGAGCTGCATTAAGCTCAGGCCCTTGCCCTTGTGTCTCGCTGGAGCTACATATATGCATATGTGTTAAACACCCCATGAAAGAGTGGGCACTGTACTGGGAACTGGTTTAGGTGCTGCGGATACATGAGTTGCAAAGCTCAGAGCTTCCTGGGCCCTAATTCAAAATTCAGTGGCAATGCTACAGTTTCTCTAGTCTGTTCCTGTGTCATTTTTGTCTTTTTTATTCCTCCATCTTTCATTACCTGCTTCATGCTGAGAGTTCAAAGTAATTAACCCTTTCATTGCTCCAGAAGATTAGGGACATTGAACTGTGTGTTGGGAATCACATAGTATGGCTTGTCTTTGACAGAAGGGATTCATTTATTCTTGCTTTAAAAGAAACTGACAGTAAACCTTTTAATCCCAGCTCATTTCAGTATCTTCAACAACTACAGCAGAAGTTGACAGTAAGCTGAATTTCATTCAACTGCAACCAATTTATTTAAAAGAGCAGACCATAAGAATAAACCTAATTTTTCTCATGCTAATAATCTAGCATGTCTCTCTGCAACGTATTACATCGTTCAAATTCATAAGTCCCATTTTACAAAGAAGTTGCATAGCCTTTTTTGCACCTAAACACAGCTGGAATCTAACTAGGAAAAGCACCTAATATGGTCACCTGTAACAGCCAATTTTAGGTTAATTATATATTTAAATTTGACTAAATATTTGTAGTGTTGCTTAACTTCCGTCTAAGTTATTGCATTGAATTCCTAGGCTACTAAAGCAGATACAGTTATTTAAGTTATCTAGGACCCTGGGAAGATTTCAAGAGCAGACAACTGTAATTTCTGAACTCTCATTTTGGCTTTTGTTTTTATTGTTATTAAGTTCTAAAGTAAATAGATGCAAATTATAGCACTTTCATGTTGGTCCATTCTGACTGACTCAAATAGAACTTACTTATATGAAAAAAACCTGACCTTTATGAACTAAACTCCTGTTCACAGGCAAGACTAGTAATTCTACCAAACGCTATAAATACATTAGTTTTGCCTATTATAGAAAATGTAAATAATAATAATTAAAAAATAATCCCATGTAAATTCGGTGCTCCATTTCTCAGACATTTTTGCACCCCTCTTTTTAAAAACAGTACTGATGTCTTGATGTACTATGGAAAACAGAAGTTATATTTACCTACTTTTGGAGATCCCAGATATATCTTTTAAAGATTCAGAATAAATGTGTAGATGTTTAGCCTAATCATACATTTGATCAAAATATATAAATCCAGTTTGTCAGGAAAAAAAATACATGGAGATAGATAAGTGCCTCAAACTTTTCTCTTTGCTATTAAATAAATTCCATTCAGTGTCTTTTCTAAAATGTAAGGATTAATTAAAAAATAAAAATTTAAAAAGTTACATTGTTAAAAGGAAATGGAAAGATAAACTTATGAGAGAAAGCATGCAAATATTTTGTATAAAACTTACTTATGTCATTCCAGGGGAAAACCTGTTGAATATTCAGAGGAAACTGTAAATTTAAAGCTTACAATAGCTGAAAATCTTTATGGGAATGAAGGAAATTATGCCTAATGGTATGAGAAAACATTTCTAAACAAAAAAATATTGTGTTATTTTGGATAACAATAACGTTTACCAGGAAAAAGTTGACACAAAATTGGTTTTAAGAACACACAGTTCCCCCTATTATTGTATCTTTCAAGGTTATATACTCATAAGGAATAATTATCATATAATTACCCTTGTACTATAAAACTAATTTTCTATTTCAACACTGATGTGAACATACTTAGTTGATTGAAAGGGATGGAGGAAATCCATGCATAATTTTTTTTAATGGGTTGAGTCTAGGGAGAGTCTGCCTTTCATAAAAAATAATAAAGGCTGAAATGAAGACACACAGAAGACTTCAAGTTTTCAGTGTTGATCCATGCTGTGACTAACACCGTACGACCATGTTAAAGAGATCTTTAGTTTAATTTAAATGTTTTCTCATATTGCAACAATTTCAGTATAGGTACATAAGAAAAAAAAATTGTTTTTGTTCTATGCTATTTAATACTCTTCTGCTTCCCCCTCTCCCGCCCCCCCCCCCCCCCCCGCCCCGACGGTGCATTTCAAGAGACCAGACCCCGCCAACTCTTCTACATGTTTTTTTTTAATAGAGAATGGATTCAGAAAAAGTTAGAGGGAAACCCTTTATGAGCATCTATTACAGTAGGAATTATATAGACCTTAGCCATTTTGAGGAAATCACAATTAAATGGGATGAATGCATAAAAGAACTGTGAACTTTTGGAGAGTGTTGAATTCACAGGAGGAACATTATCATGGTCATCAGCACAGCTCACAGCCTGCCTGGATGAATCCACAGCACCAGTTGACGCACCAATGCTCCTTAAAGGTTGAATGGGGAGAGTTAGGTACTTCAGAGAGGGATTTCAAAAAATATAATGCTAAACAGGACTTAAAAAAAAAGGCTGACAAATGTTTCTTATGTCCCACTGAAAGAGAAGGATCTGCATTTCCATGCTTTTCGCTAAGAAATGTTCATGTATTTTCTGCAGTAACTGCTCCCCATATTCAGATGCAGTCATTAAATCAGCCAATTAATCCCAGATTTTTCTATCTAAGTCAAAGTGCTGATTACTGAACTAAAGAGTCAAGTTGTCTTTGGCACCTCATCAATCTTTAGGAATTCCCTGATCAGTAGTTAGTTTTGGTAGGAGGGCTCAGTGTACCCAAAATAGTCTTTAAGTGTAGCCCTGTGAGTAAGGTACTCTCCAGAGACATAAAGGAACATTTTGATCACTTTAGCAAAGGAATATTGCATCTAACTAGCAACTAGTATAGAAAGAGGAAACACCTTAAAGGAAAATGGAAGGTGTTTGGACAGACTGGATTGATGGGCCGAGGCCAACTGTATGAGATTCAACAAGGCCAAGTCCCAGGTCCTGCACTTCATCCACAACAACCCTATGAAATGCTACAGGTTTGGGGAAGAGTGGCTGGAAAGCTGTCCAGTGGAAAAGGACCTGGGGGTGCTGGTTGACAGCCGGCTGAACATGAGCCGTCAGTGTGCCCAGGCGGCCAAGAAGGCCAATGGCATCCTGGCCTGTATCAGAAATAGTGTGGCCAGCAGGAGTAGGGAAGTGATCGTGCCCCTGTACTCGGCACTGGTGAGGCCGCACCTCGAATACTGTGTTCAGTTTTGGGACCCTCATGACAAAAAGGACGTCGAGGTGCTGGAGCGTGTCCAGAGAAGGGCAACAAAGCTGGTGAAGGGTCTGGAGAAGAAGTCTTATGAGGAGTGGCTGAGGGAACTGGGGTTGTTTCGTCTGGAGAAAAGGAGCCTCAGGGGATACCTAAAAGGAGGTTGTAGCGAGGTGGGGGTTGGTCTCTTCTCCCAAGTAACAAGCGATAGGACAAGAGGAAATGGCCACAAGTTTTGCCAGGGGAGGTTTAGATTGGACATGAGGAAAAATTACTTCACTGAAAGGGTTGTCAAGCACTGGAACAGGCTGTCCAGGGAAGTGGTTGAGTCACCATCCCTGGAGGTATTTAAAAGACGTGTAGATGAGGCGCTTAAGGACATCGTTTAGTGGGCATGGTGGTGTTGGGTGAACGGTTGGACTTGAGGTCTCTTCCAACCTTAATGATTCTATGATTCTATGATTCTATGTGTTGCACAAGAGGAATGCCTACCTTATTGACCACATCAAAAGACTCAGCATGAAATGGGTTTTGTGTTGCTCATCTGTGTCATGACTAAACCTGTCCCTTTCAGGCTAATAAAATATTGAGTACCTGTGCGACTTCATTGTAAAACAAAACGCAACAAGACAGAATACAAACTTAGGTACCTAAGGTACTTTGATTATACAGTAACTGAATACGATTTTGAAGACAAATATTTTACTCAGTCACTGAGGTAATTTTGGAAAACAGGCCCATGACAATTTGTCCAAAGTTGCATGGAATATTTTTGAAAGCACAGGAAACAGCTGTATCTAAGCTCTTTGAGCACCTTACACCACCTTCCTCTGCTCACTATTGTCCTGGCCAATGAAGTGAGCTCCTCTGCTCAGGAGCAACTTGATGCCATCTCTTCTCTCTCTCGTACGTCTCCTCACTCCTGTGGGTTTGCACAAACCATTACAGATCCCAGTGAATAATTATTATTCAGTTATTTGTTTAAAGTTAACACAAAAAAATAAAATGGCATATATTTTCAGTTAAAAAAAAAAATTAACATAGATTGATAAGATTTTCCTTTTTCCCCCACACTTTAGAAATGTAATTCAGGAACATTTCAAAAGGGAACTATAAGAACACAATATTGCAGAAATTGCTCATTATTCAAATTCATTTGGAATTTTTCAAGTTTATAATTCTGGAATTTTTAAATAGTCTTATTTTTTAGATTAATTTAAGTAGTTTCGGTTGACCTGAGACTGTAATGTTCAGTAAATAAGCTACTCTACAGAAACATCTTGCTCAGCTCTCTGCCAGCTGCACCCTCTTGAAGTCTCAAGCAGCTCCGTGTTTTCTGTCATTATAAAGAGAAGAAAGGGAAAATGAAAGGAAAAGAGATGACAGATTTATCATAATTTCTTGTGTATAATTGATCATTGTCAAAAATAATCTCTTGCCTGAAAAAGCAATGAGGTTAATCAGGTGCCTTCTGAAACCTCTGCTGTTGTTTTACACATGACTTGTTTTCTCACTTTCACAGGTGCCATTGCTGCTGCCCTCACCACCACCTGTAGTGAAGAAGTGACAGTCACATCAGAGGCCATGGCAAAACCATTGGCATGAAATGAGGTAGCAACGGGAGAAATTACAGCGTCAAGAAGCAACAGTGAAAAGTGACAACAAAAATAGCACTTGTATGCAGCCTGCACACTGGAAAATACGGTTAAATTCTAAAAGATTCCTCTGTAATTATATTTCATTTATCTTTTCATTAGCACCATTTAGTGTTGTTTTGAGACTTTTAAAAAAAGAACAGTTGCCAATATAAAACCTTTGCCTACTGGAAACATTTGGTGGGAAAATACTGGACTGCACTCTTCATCTAAATATAGTCCAACACACGTATCTTCTGAATGTTTTCATTCCAAACAGCTGGCGCTATTTAGTCTGACAAATGAAACACTTCAGACAGTTTCTCAATTGTTGTAATTAAAAACAGGAAACAGCAAGGTAAATAAAGTAATCATGGGATCAATAAAGCATTATTATTTTAATGACAATCTCAAAACCCCAGATCATAAAGTGCTAGGTTTCAAAGTGCAGGAAATCTTAGCAAGCACACAGTGGTCTCTGATGGAGCTCTTGAGCAAAGACTGAACTAAAATGAAGTGTCTTGCTGAAATTCAGCTCTTTGTCTCTGAAAATAACAAAATAGATTTCTGGGCAATTGCCATAAACGAAGATGCTGCAATAAGGTGAGAGGGGTGGAAGATCAGACAGGAATCATGACTGAAAGGGAAGATAGGGGACAAAACTTGATAGGAACATAGGGAGAGGTAGCTCCAGTGACAAAAGACATTAAATAGCAATGTCCTCTGTGAGGAGAAATAGAAAGCTGAAGCCACTTTCAGTTATATTGTCCTCTCCTTGTAAAACAAGGAGCCTACCAGATCAGGAGAGGCTCCCCTAGTGTTAGATGTAACAAATTAATATCTCAAAGAAATGAGTATGGGCTGTGTGACAGAGAGCAAGACAAGGACACAGAAGACACCACACAATCCAGTGCAGTATCATGGCTGAGGGCCTGTTTCCTTGCAGCGCTTTCTCTTTCATGGATCTTGCGGAGCATCCTCTAGCATACAGTTTTCTCTACAGCCATTACCTCCTTGTGCATTCTTCTACACTTTACCCTTCCTATCCCTGTGACTTGGCCAGATGAACTGGAAGCGTTAGTGATGTTCCATGTCAGAATTTACCTATTAAACAATAGGATGAATAGTATGAATATTTGTGTATTTGTTAAGATATGTGTGTACTTTTCTGTCATCCATTAATGTTCCAGTAGAAACTATCTTATTGTATCAGCTCTTCTATGGTCTTTCAGAATAAATTTCTAAGTGTTTAAGTCTTAGATCTCTGATCATTATGAGAGCTACATATTTGGCAACCTTTACAGGTTGTGACTTGAAATTGATTGCCAAAGCATTTACCTCATGAGGGTCAATAATTTCATTCTGTGTTGGAGAAGTACCTTGGCAACTTAGAGATTTATAAGAACTTTGAAGCATTTGCTTTACTGATACTGATGACCTTTACATGAACTAACAGCAGGCTTATATTTTTACAAAAAATGTGTAACAGTAAATGCATTCTGCAGTATGTGATAAATATTGAATATTTTTCTCAGGGATTATTATTTCCTTTTAATTTCTTTAAGAACAGTCAAATGAGGTCAGATTCTTTAAAAACTATGTTAATACCCCCAGCAGGATTTTTGCGAGAACAAGCATTGTGAGGGAGGTGCATCTTAAAAAAAGCAGAAATACCATTGTAATCAATATGTGTCTGGAGTTATCTCTTAAGTTCTCAGTTTGTGGGTTTAAAATACTGTTGTGGTTTAACCTCAGCCGGCAACTGAGCACCACCCAGCCGCTCACTCACTCCCCCCCCCAGTGGGATGGGGGAGAGAATCGGAAGGGTAAAAGTGAGAAAACTCGTGGGTTGAGATAAAGACAGTTTAATAGGTAAAGCAAAAGCCGCGCACGCAAGCAAAGCAAAACAAGGAATTCATTCACTCCTTCCCATGGGCAGGCAGGTGTTCAGCCATCTCCAGGAAAGCAGGGCTCCCTCATGCGTAACGGTGACTTGGGAAGACAAACGCCATCACTCCGAACATCCCCCCCTTCCTTCTTCTTCCCCCAGCTTTATATGCTGAGCATGATGTCACATGGTATGGAATATCCCTTTGGCCAGTTTGGCTGAGCTGTCCTGGCCGTGCCCCCTCCCAGCTTCTTGTGCACCTCCAGCCTTCTCAGTCGGTAGAGCATGGGAAGCTGAAAAGTCCTTGGCTAGTGTAAACACTACCTAGCAACAACTAAAAACATCAGTGTGTTATCAACATTGTTCTCACCCCAAATCCAAAACACAGCACTGTACCAGCCACCAGGAAGGAAATTAACTCTGTCCCTGCTGAAACCAGGACAAATACAAATATGTTTAATGTTGAAATTAACTTACAAAGCAGGAAGATCAAAGGCCATCCAATGCCTTTGCAGTTGTGCTAGCGAACAAAGAGCAGTTCAGAAGAGGTAACAGAGCAGAAGCAGGATTTCCAAAAAACTTTGTGGAAAAAAAATGCTGTGATAATAGACTGAAACTAAAAGATAGGAGTGAAGGTAGACTAGGGCAAGAAATAGCAGGGAATAAGCAGATCATTTAAGCAGAAGCACCAGTCTGCAAAAATGGTAAGCCTGAGAGGGAGAGATGGGGTGTATGGGAAGGTCTGAAGTACCAGTCATGAAGAATATACAGAGTAAAGCTGGCTGAGGAGGAGATGCTGATTATCAGAGGGTTGTGCAGATGTTCCAAAATCAGATTCTCTAGATGAGAGAGAACTTCCTAAGGAACTTGCTTTCTGGCAAGACTTTGTATAATCAAAAGGCAAAAGCTCAAAAATACCTCTAATGATGTGTCAGAGCAGGGATTAATAAACATAAAGTGTATGTTAATTGCTCATTCATTGTCTGCGTTATTCATACCTGTTTTCATTTCATGTTATTGCCAGCTTGGAATCACTCCTTTGAACCAAGAGGTGTCATACACTAGAGGTTCTTATCATTCTACCTGTGTAAGGTTTGCTTTTACACAATTTCAGTGAAAAAGGATACTGGTTTTGCTGTTCTGACAATATCTTAAATTCTTTCAGCTTCATCATTCACAGAAACTGTTTTCTTGCACTTCCTGTTGGAAGCTGTCATATAAATTTTGTTGAGACATGTCAAACATCTATTGCTGTCCTGCTAGATGTGCAGTAATGCTTGTAAGAAAAGGTCTCTGAAGAACTTTTATTTCCTTGAGTGAGTTGTGCAATTTATAAAGCTATTTATCACGTGTGATTATTGAGTGAAAACTCCATTGCGGTGCTACTGAAATACTTAAAACAATATTCTTGCACATTTTAAGTGACTACCATAAATATAATGAAATAAATATCCTAACCATGATCAAATTTTTATATGAAAAATTACAAAATTTTAGCAGTACAAAAATTATGTATACATTTGGTCCAAATTCTTCCCTCTATTACATGGCTGCATGATCCAATGACTTTGTATTATTAAAGTAGACCAGGCCATTTGTGTTTGTCAAAAATGTTCTTTAATGAGTGAGAATTTCACAGGTAATTTGGGAAATGTCAAAAAATTGACCTATATGCCTTCTTCAGAGGATTTTGCTACTAATGCATCATCTGCGGCAGTAAGCTGAGCTTCCTCTACTTTCTAAACCTGTAATTCATAGCATTCCATGAGTTTCTGTTAAAGTGGTAAGAACACTCATAAGTATGTATGTTTCTGCTTCTGACCATCTATATATCATCAGAGTTTTATTGTTCTTTGATATCTTTTTTTCTGAAAGTCCTCTATCTATCAGCGATTAGATACATTTAATAGTTGTTTCATATGTTTATATTTTTAAATAATTAATTACATAGGCAGAGAGGTGCAGCACTGCTCAATAGAAACAGGTGAACTTTCCTAAAAGGAGAAACATTAATCCTATTGTTGATATTGGGAAAAATAATAGCACATATGGGGACAGCAAGAACATGAATTTCAATTATATTACCAGAACAGACCAGTGATCTTTCTAATATTACAGTTTGTATCTGAAAATAGCCTATAGATGATGCTTAAAAAGATATTTTTAAACCCTCTGTAAAGCACCTAATTGAGCAATGCCATGTTATAAAGAAAAAAGTCTTCTGGCCTCTAAGTGCTGACCACCTTGAAGTGCTTACGCATGAGAATTGACAGACTTCATTTTAATTTCCTGTATATTGTATACATCTGTATTAGAGTCAAACTGAGTTAGGATTCATCAAAAGTGGAAGTACATTCAAATGTTGGTGACACCTCAAAGTCAAATCAGAACTAATTACTACATTCAATGTTTTCCCCAAACACTTCAGTACACAAAGCTCTAACATTTCATATTTTGCCATGTATTTTGCTGATAGAAAAATGATTTACTCAAAAGAATCGGAGTAATTGTAAACAGTGTACTGAGTTAGTCACTACACATGGGCATTTGAATTCTGTGTTGAATTGGAACCAGAAGCAAAAAAGCCCCATTCTTCTAACAACTCTTCTTACGTGGGGTGGGAACCAGTGTTTTAAACATCGTCCTCTTCCTGTCATGGAATCGTTCTCCACTCTTGACAGTCCAGGTAAGCAAGGACTGAATGCATTAGTTTTGCCAGTGCAGCGAAAGTGCAAGTAGATTCCTCTGAGGATGGGACTCAGGACTCAGTGAGGACAGTGTAAAAAAGTCCCTTTCATGTCAAAACTCTTCAAGTTTATCTATCTGTGTGTGTGTAAATAATATAGCAAAATTAAAAATGAGACAGTATAGACAGAATAAGATTATTTTTATCATACAAAATACTGAATTTTCACTCACTGTTTCATACTCATGCAAAAAATGAGACATGTATGTTCTAATATTGTGATGATTATTACATGTGATGGGATAGAGGACAAGCAATGCTGCCTTTTGATTCCTCTTCTTATCTTCTAGGCTCATCTTGAGTGGCATTGCTCTTTGCAGCCTTTACACGCTCTTGACAAAGAAGGCACATAGCCATGCTGAGCTGTATCGCATTGAGGTTGCCCACATCTGTGCTGTGGACTTAGCTCTTGTGTGGCCTTGTTGCCATCACTCCTCTGCTCAATTCCTTGTTGTTATCCATGGATGGCTGCTCTCAATCCCTTTCAATGGCTGCACATGCACCATTTGTTTAAACCCTGTTGTGACATTTCTTCTGGTGCTTTTATACAAACACTCTCTCTGATTCATACTCCATACAAACTTATGTATTGGCTATACTGTATATTTCCTTTACAAATCTCTACATAAAAACTTCAGCTTGGAGAATGGAAGGTGAGGAACTAAAACGAACCCCATTTTAACAGTTCAGCAGCTGTCCCTGCTTTATTTATGCTTATGTTGAAGCCACAGGTTAATGGGAAGAAGTTAACCAATGCCTTTACAGATGCTAGAAGACCCATTCCTGTGAAGTACCACTTTTAGTTTTGTGTTGCAATTGACAGACTGAAACCCAAGGGCTGCAACTTTCTTCTTTATTATAGTGTGTTTCACCTCTTTGCCACTAAGAAAGTAAAAGGACTTTTTAAAACAAAAAAAATTGCGAAGCTGGTCTTCTCAAACAGAGCACAAGAGGATCTCAGGTCAAAATGTCCAAGGAAAGAGGAATAAGTTAATGACCAGGGATCTATTTCTAAGGCATTAGATGACTTAACTCAGACTTTATCTTTGTATATTAAAAAGTGTAAATATATCTAATACAAGAGTACATAATATGTTAGACGGTCTCAGTGTTTTTAATAAGATTTGTTACTCTCATTAAAACTAGAAATGGCCTTGCCTTCATCAGGATGCTGTTAACTCAAGTTAACTCCACACCTTTTTCTGTGGGGAAGCCCTTAGCCATCAAAAGTTACTTGGACCTTAAGCAGAAAACAGATGTTTCCTTGCTTTATTCTATATACCTGAGCTTAATAAATTCAAGTAGGAGGAAATCCTCCAGTTGATACTTAGATTTTTTTTCCTTTGGATTGTATGAGCAGCAGATCACATTCTGTTTTGATGTCTATTGCGCAGCCACCTCTGATGTAAAAAACCCACAAACTTTAGGCCACAGAAATTTAAAAAATGTAAACTGAAATATAAGCAATGGAAAATATATATTAAAAATAATAATTGTGGAGGTTTCTATTTGCCTTTGGACTTCTGAAACTTTCAGTTTTCATGGAAAAGTTATCATATTCTGTAGTATTTATAGTGAACTCACCCAAGAATCTTGACATCCCTCTTGAAATTTAAATGCATGTTTTCACAAAAAGTTTTAACTGAAAACACTCTTTTGTGAATGCCAGGTGTCCCTAATAGGAATGTAATCATAGAATCGAATCATTAAGGTTGGAAAAGACCTCTAAGATCATCGAGTCCAACCATCAACCCAACACCACCATGCCCACTAAACCATGTCCCTAAGCGCCTCATCTACACGTCTTTTAGATACTTCCAGGGATGGTGACTCAACCACTTCCCTGGGCAGCCTGGTCCAATGTTTAACCACTTTTTCAGTAAAGAAATTTTTCCTCATGTCCAATCTAAACCTCCCCTGGCGCAACTCATCCTAATCATCTTGAAGAATATACATAAAATAACCCCTAGACTTGATTTTTAACTGTTAAAATATTTGAATTACATGAAAAAAAAAAAAAAAGAAATCATGATGAAGCATCATTTATGTTTCCCCAAAGTTCTTGTAGAGATCCCCATGAAAATTAAATTTTTTTCCTAATGTCTGAAAACATAAATTTCTCTTCAGCAGAGTATATCATGGCAGATGCTATCATCTTCTTAAAATAGAGCTGTACATGAAATGTCTTTCTTGGACTGCAATGCCTTGTAATGGAAAATTTTACACACCTCATTAATTTCACAGTGCATATAAGCCAAGAAAGAAGTAAGGATTGTATGCCTTTGTTTGAGATCTCAATAGTTTTGAACAATTTTGACCAGTGGATTAGTACTACAATTTTGGATTGACAGGTGTTCAGCCTCTGAAATACTATCAGACAAAGTCTGAAAAGACTTAAAAATTGTGTAATTTTTTCACTGCCATAAGTTTAAACTTCTTTCTCTTCTAATATTAAGGAGAACCCAGAATCTACTCCAAGGTAAAGGGTTAGTGGTTCACATAGGAAACTTGGGAATTTCTCATTTTAGGTGCCGGACACTACAGAAAATGGGGATTTATTTTTCTCATCCTGTTACTGGCCTTTCTCTAACATCCTACTTTTGTTTGTAGGAAATAACACTAGGTGAAATACAGGCAATAGTACAAAAATCATTAACATTATTTGTATTTTCCAAAAAAGATTTATTAAAATGACCTTACTTATGCAAATAGGGCCTAATTACTGACAGTAAAAGATCCAAGTTCTAATATATGGTATCTTGGAGAAATGTCAGGATGTGTAATTCCAAATATTTCAGCACTCCAGCAACCAACATTAAATACTTAGCGTCTCTTTCAAAACCCACTACCTGCAATTAAGCCGTTTCAGGAACCGGAGGCACTATATCTGGTGTTTGCAAACTAGGTAAAACAGTCTCTCTGATAAATAGAGAACTCAGTTTTGCTTTAGCAAAGGAAGCCTGAGCCGTGGGTTAGGTCATGATACCATATTATTAAGGGAGAGATGAGTTAGTTCAGTGTAGGAAAACAATGACCCAGAACAGAAGCTGAACCACAGCAAAGCTATTTCTTTTTATTTATGAAAACTGTGATTAAACCTTTGCCATAGTTTTATGTAGAAAACTTCTTTTTGGGGGGCAATTCTTCTTTGGAAATGAAGTGGGTAGAATTCTGAGCTCCTGCAGAATACAACATACACTGTCATTTCTGAAATACTTCAGGTCATGAAAGAAAAAATTCTCTTCTCATGAGATTTTTACCTTGTCAATTAGATTTTAAGTTCAGGGAAACTTAAAAAAATAATTAAATGATATTTACATCAAGAACTGCTTTGCAAATTGAAAGCAGTTAGGATTAATTACTACAACATTCTGCAAATACTAGATTCCACATTTTATTAATGTAAATCTATAAAAGTCTATAAAAGTCAAGGTGGGGAAATTAAATTGCTTTCCAAAAACTAAGGAGAACTCAGTGCTTTAAGTAACGAAGGCAGGGAAGACTTTAGGACTTTTTTCTTCCTAAACATGTTGACTGTTATTACAGACATCTCTGAGGAGTCAAATTTCAGTGTCCTATTACTAATGTTTTTATTCAATACTTTAAAAAACACCATTTGTCTGAGAAGAATGCAGAGACAAAAGCAGGTGATCCAGGTAACCAGAACATATCAGAACTTCTTATCAGCAAAAGCACAATGCAAACAAAATATAGCCTTGAAATCCTTCACTCAGGACCTCTGACAAATATTTTACAAGAGACAACATGTGGATGAAAAAGTCAGGCTTTGTTTACACTGCCTCGTACCAAATTGACTGAGACATTCCCAGAGGGGAGGTACTCTGATGTTCTGAAGAGGTTGGTCATCTTCTCTTACCCGTTCCCAGCACCACTGCAGGGGAACAGGAGATAAGAATTCTGCTCCTACCTCCTCAGTTTGACCTTACTAGTGTGAAGGCCTGAAATATCTGAAGAATACGGATAACTTTACCTATACATTCTTTCCAGTCACCAGTCAATTCTCAAATTCTCAAAAACTTTTTGATACGGGGGAAAGGAGGATAGAAAGAAGAATTGCTGATGAGTGCAGTACAAAAAAGTAGACAATCTTCAAAGGTTGTTCTCATCTGTTTAAAATGCTGGCATGACCAAGGCTTTAATTTGTAACTAAATTTATTTGGAAGAATAGTGTAAACGGCTTGTATCTAATTCAGCCCATCAATTTTTTCTCAGCCTGTAATGATCAAGGTCATCCTTTACAGACTTTTTAATGCAGGCTAATAAACTATCTAATACTATTGTTAGCTAAAATATTTTGTTTCCAGTCAACTTGATTTTAACTGAATATCCAATTAACTGAAGAATAATGAACTAAAATCATTCAAATAATAAAGTAATACCTGTCAATTCATTGTAGAAACATTAATTTAAGAGATGTTGGGAGGACAGAGTCCTTTGGTTTATGGGCTCTCTGTAGCTACTAAGAGGTAGACAGCATTCTTGTTATGGAACTGTTTTTTCTTAACCTGTCTCCTTTCCCGCTTTTTAGTGAAAAATTGAAAGGTGGTTGACTAGGTTGTGTCTTGTCTACAGTAAGTGTCCGACTATAATCTCCTTACTGAAATTGGGTGATTATACTCCATTCTGAGGTCTGTCAGGATGTTATCCTTTCTTATAAATCACAGGGAATAAAACAGTGTTCTAATCTAACATTTACACTCTATATTTTATGTGGACTTTTACATTGATTAAGAGGGAAGGAGAGTACTCAGATAAGAACTGAATTTACTGTGGATTGTGCTTGCCTACAGTGAATTCAGTAAGCACAGTCATCCTTGAGATCAAAAGAGAGCCAAAAGGTGAATTTTTTAAAAGTGCTTTATAAATTAAAACCCTCAGATTTAAAACCAAAGAATATTCTGTTCCTCAATTAGTTTAGATCAAATCTTTCCAAATGTCATCTGCAGTTCATAATATTTTAAGTTTTGCTTCAAAAGACAGTTTATTGGTTCTATTTTGACTTTCTTATTTATCATGCTCATAGTTGATATACCAGCACTTTGTATGTGACTCTACATGCTTGGTTGCTATAGTCTCAATAAATGTTGGGTTTGTTTTTTTTTTTGTTTTGTTTTGTTTTAAGAGTGATGCTAATATCTTTGTCCATGAGACACAAATCAGTATCAACTTTGGACCATGTTCCACAGTTTTCTTGAAAGTGCCATATGGGTAAATCACTCACCAGGCTTTGTTGTATATTTTCTCTGTCTTTTCAGAATATTCTGTCTCATTATCTTCTTCACAGCATTTGGCTCATGCAACTAACTGAATAAGACAAAAACCTTCTAAGTGTCATTGCATCTTAGAACCAGTATCTTTCAAATACAGTTACCTTGGCATTTATGAAAGAATCATATTCTTCAAAGTTTTAATTTTTAATGCCACTCATATTAAAACAGAATTTTGATAGTATAGACCTCACAGGATGAGTCCCAGGCAAGAAGTTCTCTTAGGGTCAGTATGATTACTCACAAATACAAGTCAAGAGATTGGGAAAAAGTATTGTTCATGGGGAGTTTGGTGCTCCAACAAAACCCCAGTGTTGGATATAACTCCAACACTGGTTGTAATATAGCACAGCAAAAGGAAGCCAAGTCTTGTTACAGAATATTAATTAGAAAAACGAATTTGTTCACTGTTTGGTAAAACATTTGGGTTTTTTTTTTTTTTTTGTTCGTTTGTTTCCAAAAGAAAAGATAGATACTGCAAATACTAGAGTGTCATCATAAAAGGAAGCATAACATCAACTCAGTCTAATAAGTAGAGGTGAAATTAGAAAACAATCCTGAGCGAATTTCTGCTGTTTCACTAGCTTCCAAAGTGCTAGCTAAGGAGATCTGATTAGGATAGTATCAGTTAATATAGTCTAAACATTGCTGAGAAAATTTTTGAAGTCAAACACAACTTAGTTTAGAGATTTACCCAGAATGAGAAAAAATAGCAATTTTTCAGCATTATTGTCCATCTAGGCTCCCAAATATATCAGATCACTTTACAGTCACACAAGGAAATGCAACATGTTTGTAACTCTGACTCTGCCACCTTTGTCACATTATTCCTTTCGGAGGTTTACTATATTAAGTGTTTCCACCATAACCATCATGATAATTTTTCACCTGTCTCTCAGAAATCTAATAGTCGGACAGAAAGGAAAGGCAGAAAGCTCCTGAAAATCAATTTCCCTGAAAACCAGGTATTGTGTACTGAATAAAACAATCTCTGTTTCATTCATTCTGTTGTGTTACCATCAAGAAAGTCATTCACCATCTCCCCTGTTTCTCCAGCTCTTCAACTTCTCTTGAAGATAAGAAAGGACAAAGAGCTTTCCACAAACATAGGTAGCAGAAAAGATGTACCACTTTGGTCATTATTTTTAAATCAGTGTCCCTACAGCATCATAATTTCTTTATTTCCTTAAATTTTGCATGCAGCTCATTCCGCACATCTGCCTCGAAGTGAGATCAGATGAGGTAGATTTTTGTATGAACTGGCAATTCTCTTCCCATTGCAATCACATGGAGCTGCATGAGTTTAATAGATGTTCAACAGGGACCTGCTGAATAGATCAGGTTTAAGTCACATATTCCTAAACACGGGCAGCCTGCCAGCCTGCTGTATGGGTATTTCACTTATTAACAACAAAGCAGAAACTACACCTTTGCTGTGTGTTTGGCTCAACTCTCAACTACCCAGTAGGAGACTGTAGAGAAGATAAAGCCAGATTCTTCTTGGAGGTGCACAGTGAAGGTATTAGAGGCTATGAACATGAGCTGCAACAAGGGAAATTCTGAATAGCTGTTAGGAAAAAAAAGTTCATGATGTGAGTGGTCAAAGTCTGCAACAAATTGCCCAGGGAGGTTGGAGATATTCAATATTTCACTGTGATCTAAAGTTGAAACTAAATATAGCTTGGAGGTTGGCCATGCTCTGAGTGGGAGGTTGGACCAGATTACCTTCAGAAATCCCAGATGACCTTCAGAAATCCCTTGCAAGCTAACCTATAAACAAAATATATGATTCCCAGAAGTTATATTAGCAAGATCCATCATAGGTTTTTGCCTTGTCTTAGATGTCCTGTTCCAAAGAAAATCTTGATTTTCAATACAAACAATTTTTCTGCTGTTGCAGGGATTTACAACATTGAACTTATGATAAAGTTCTCTTTGTACCTTTAATGTTTTGCACAATGGGAATTAATGAACAAAGCAAATCCTTCTAGCCCTGTCTTCCTATATTGTTCTGTCTTTGTGGATATTCTACTGTCAGTTACAACTCTCTGAGCCCTGGTTACAAGTATCCACTAAAATAAGCAGGAAACATTATTGAAGAAGTTTGTTCTGGAAACTTTTTTCTTTTATCCTCTTCTTTATATTTTCATGGTAGATGAAAAGAATGAAGAGAGATACAGAATCACTGCCTCATTCCCATTTTGAACAGTAATTTTCCAGGGGTCCTTTACTTTTATGTTAGAACACCTTCATACCTGACAGGATCAAAACAAATTGCATTGAAGAAACCATCCCCATGTCTTTTCTCTAATCTCTGAATTAGAGTGAAAATGCCACTGAATATGCCAGTGAAAAACTCTGTGGAAGTAAAAAATCCACAACTAAATTTTATTTCCTAATGTATATTTTATCTGATGTAAAAAAAGCTAAGGGCTCTATTTCTCTAACTGAATTTAAGTGGTAAAGATTTTTTTTCCTTTTTTTTTTTTTTTTAATTTGTCATCAGGCTAGAAAATGGTTCAGTGCACTAAACTCCGAGAAAGCCACATCCAAAAGTAGAGTCAAACATCAATACCTTATTTGTTAGATATTCATTTGCATTTGGAGATTGCTTCCATATATTCTGTTTTCAAAAGACAACCAATTGCTTATCAAAGCTTGAAAAATAAATCTTAAATCCAGCATTTTGAATGTTATGACATGGCTATTGGGTTGTTTTGTGGGGTTTTTGTTTTGGGGGGGTGGGTGATTTTTTTTTTTTCTTGGGTTTTTTTTCAGGTTTTTTGTAGTTTTGTTTTGTTTGTTTGTTTCTCCTCAGGACTCATAATATCTTCCACCTGCTCAAATTTGCTATATGTTTTCCATGTAGAAAATTGTTTCCTTTAAACCCTACTGTTTCTGAAGTTTCATGCAACACACAGGGATGGTACAGATACCAAGAGTCTATGTTTAAGAAGATGGTGAAGAACAGACCACTACCCTGTGTTTCAAGAAAAAGAGGAGTGCATGCTGTGGACTTAAGTGGCATGTCATGACCCTAGTGAAAGCACAGTGAAAGCACATAACCTTTAATATGCTATGACCTGAGTACTGTTAGTCAGGCTGTTGTTATGAACCACAGTCAGTACAGAGATTGGCCAGCTGTGAGTTCCTTTTTTATCATGGTGTTCTGGATGCCCTGTGATCTGTTTGTACAGTTTCACAGACCATCAGCAATCCATGGATTGACCACAGTCTGGGAATCAATGTTATATTTTCTATTTCTCCTGCTAGGATTTTCTGCCTTGCTACTTGGTGAAACTGTCAATTTCTGCAGCTGGAAAAAAGCAGCAGGATGCTAATTACCCTTCCTGTGTATTAACCTGTGTATTAAAATGTGGAAGAATATCGTTCATTTTCATAACTCACACAACTTTTGAACAGCTTTTCGGACTTTAAGCAGGGCTATAGAGTAAAGTTCCTTCCTGCTGTAAAATTCCCACATGGATCATTACTTTCTGCCTACCCAAATTTCCAGTTCACTTTCAGATGTATGAGTCACTGTTGAGCTGAATATGTATTTTATTTTCAGTCCTGGTATTCCATCAAAATGATATCAACAGAACTGCATCCTTCACTTTCTGCCTTATATTTTCTGTGCACTGTTGTGCCCTGGTGAGTAATATATAGTATGGTGCAGTATGTAGCATAGCTTGTACTCTATTAAATAGTGCTTGTGTTTCACTCCAGAGATGTAAGTCTGTGATCAGTGAAAACAAGAAGTGCTGTAACATGAAAGCATCTAAAAATAGCTAATTGTTTTAGAGGGACAGGAACATATAATTTAAATTGGATATACCTCAAAAAGCATAATAGTACAGTGTGCAGAATGATATAAAATGAGTTTGTATGGTGGTTTTGTTACTGAACTTTAATTAAAAATTGTTCTGGTGACTCATATGAAAGTGTTTATGACACAAATGATTTGAGTACCATGTGTTATGATTCAGTCACAGGCTGAGCAGATGCAAAGTCTACAGATACTTTGTAACTAGGTTCTTCATCTTTATAGGTATCGGGAGTTCTAAAATATGCTTTTTTAAAAATGTTTAATACTATTTTATTTGGTTGCAATTCTTAGCAACAGAAAACTAAAAAGTGTTGCTTGTTTCTATAAACCCAATCCTGGCCTCCTTATATGACTCAGAATATTTGTATGAAAGGAAAAACTACAAAGTGATTATCAAAACAATGTTTTATTTTTAAATAAAAAGCTGATTCTGATCTTTATAGATATTTTTAATTTTTTTTTCATCTTTCACAATGGACATTTAACTTCATCAAAAACAAACAAATGAAAGAAAAACAATATCTATTTTAAAGTTTAAGAGTTCTTGAGCTGCATACAGAGATTTCTTTTTGAGCCTTCATATCAACACTTCAGTAAGCCACAAAGACAGAGAGAATCAAATGCTGACATATTCCTAAGTTTCATAAGTTCCTATCATCTATAGCCGCGGATCCTACATTTCATTCTCTTGATATGTCATGGACACTAATGCAGTCATCTATCATGTATGATGCGTCAAACACCATGTTCCAGAGGTGAAGTATGGAGATATTAGGTCTGTGTAGCAGCAGGAGGAGTATATCATCCAGTGAGCTTCCTTTGAGACTCTGATCATACAATATGAGAGCTCAGTTGCCTGACCTACCAAACCATTAATGATTGATAGACCATGAGCTGGGAAACTCTGACTCGTGTCCCTGCTTATCACTCTTACAAGTACTGCCAATTACTGTGAAACTCATGGGTTGCAGTAGGTCAAGTGCACACGTGAAAGGGAGCAAGAGAACATGAAAGCACACTGCAGTTCACCTCCACAGAGGTGGAGATGTGACAGACAACAAGGCTGTACTCCTGATGTCATTATGATAACTAGCTATTATTTAGTTTGCTTCCTGTGGTATTATTTCCTACATAATCAACCAATTTTTGTGAGGAGGCATAGCGTAATACCTAGTTGTGGCACAGTGTATGGAGATTTGGTACATTGTCTTCAAAATTATTATCAACTGTTGTTAATATACAGCCTGCATTTAGTTTTTTGCTATTTAATAATAAGAAGATATTCTGTGAGGAAAGTATGTTATTTGTTATTCTTTTTTTTAGATTATTTTGTCTTGTCTTCTAGAGAAGACTAGAGACATTTTTTTTTTTTTAAATAACCATACCTAGACGTACATTTTAAGCTAAGTCAGCAGGTATTACTAGACCAAAGCTATGCTGGTGAAGTAAACTTTTTAAGTCCTTTGAATGATTATCCTGTTTAAAATATCCTTCATGCTAGGTAGCAAGTCTAAAAATCACATTATCTTTTTTTAAATGAGACAAGATTTCAGTAATTTGATATCTAAATATTTCATTACGTCTGGTTTTGGCTTTGGTTTTTCTTTTCCTTTCCAGGTGATAACAGATAAGCAACCAGGTTTTCTGTACATATTTTTGTTCTGTAGAGATTTATGAAAAGAACAGCAAAGGATACATTATTTTTTTACTTAAGGACTTGACTGGGAAGGATGGCATCTATGGTTTTGTACATTCTCTTATTCTACTGACCAGGTGCTCTTAACACACTTGAATGCTTTTGTGCACAATGATACATACTGAATAGGTGGGGTAGTGGGTGATGTGTGATATGTTCAGATTCAGCAGACATTTTTTTATCTGTTTTAAAGGAGATGTGAAAACAGTACTACTGTCTTGGAAACCTTGTTTAATTTTTTTTTTTTTTCATAAAAATACAAAACAAGTCATTCAAGTGGAAAATATGAATTTGTCCTTTTGTGTCTGATGAAGAACCTAGAAGATAATTAGGATGGGCACTAAAGTAAAATTTGCTTTCAGTATTCTATTTATTTATTTAGTGATAAATCTGCTCTAAATAGCTTTGGCACTCATTTATCTGTTATTTCCCATTTTTGTTTTCTCATGAAATAGGTAATATAGAGAACTGTTTGATGCAC
The DNA here is from genome assembly GCF_000699105.1 of Pygoscelis adeliae. Taxonomy (NCBI): domain Eukaryota; kingdom Metazoa; phylum Chordata; class Aves; order Sphenisciformes; family Spheniscidae; genus Pygoscelis; species Pygoscelis adeliae. The sequence goes on along the minus strand of NW_008824231.1, from coordinate 4,428,872 downwards.
TCTTCCTTCTACCCTACCTTTTTTGTACGTCACTGAGCTTTTATACACAAGATAATGAAAAAAAACCCCAAGTAGTCAGGCACTGGTATTGATGGATGACAGTGATTTAAGACCCTGTTCCACTTCTTTACACATTTTAATTCAGCATTTATTCACATAATCAATGACTTTGAGATCAGGAAGAAGGCGGACTCTGTCACAGTCATCATAGCTCTCGAAACAATAGGTTTACTCTTTCTCAAAAGCAAAACATCACCAGTCAACTTAATTAACAGTGGAAAAACATAGTTCATTTAAATTATTCATTTGGATAAAAACTGAAATGATAGAGGATCAGAAAGGGTTGTCTGATACTTATGACGGTGACATTAATGTTAGAATTCCTCTTGCTTGGGAGTGTTTCTGTTTAACACTCCTTGTGCAGCAATGTGTGTGACATCCCCTGATGATCTAGCAGAAAAATACAAATACCCAAGTCGATGTAATAGCCATGGAAAGAAAAAGGTAATGTTAACCAGAGTAAGTCATATGCAAGATAATTCTTTTTTTTTTTTTTAATGATCTACCTTCTGTTTTAGGATGTTGACAAGTACTTGCCTCATGAAGACGGACATCTAGGAGTAAAATAATATGGAGGTGATGAGCTGTGATGGCCTATATAAGAAAGTGCAAAATTTCAATTATCACAGTGTGTCAAATTCAGCAGCCATAACCTCTGTTTGACATTAGCTATGTAGCAAGGGGGCTGAAACCAGAGAACCTGCTCTTGCAGAGATCCTTCTTCCTTTGTAAGTGGCCACAGACAGTCCAATGAGCCTTAAATATCTGGTACTATGCTGAGATTCTAGATACATCCTAAGTTCATCAATGCTCAAATGGACAGCTTGATCTAAATCAAAAACTCTGTAGAGTAGCTCCAAAGACTCTTTTCTGTTTTTCACTTCCCCTCCCCCACCCCCAAATTACATCAACGTATATTAAAAAAGCTGGATGCTTAAGTTATTTTAAAATGGTAGATAGAGGTTACTAACAAACCCGTGCATTCAGATAGTGGCACAAGATTATTATTTTCCCACTAGAATAAAAAATGATGGCAATTTTAAGTACCTAACTCACCCACCTGAATTAGGAGTCAGTCACCTCATACAACCAATGTTGAGAAATGGACAGATCTGACAGGATGAAATCATCTTTTGGAGATGACTGTATCTTAGCTATATAGGAGAATGCCCATAACCTAGGTGCCGTTAATCAGGTGTATAAAGTTAGATAACACTTTCAATTCACTGTAAACTATACAGGAAGCATAGACATTGATTTTAGGGTACTTAAAATTACCTATTAAGCCTGGCATCTTCCCCTACTTTTCCTTCCACTGTCCCCAGATTAAATGTGCATTGGTAATAGAAGGGTTGGCTTATCTAGCACAAGGGTATTCAGAGCTTTCATTCAAAATATGCTTGTCGTTCTTTTTTTCTTATTTGGCCATGGAGTGTTATTTGTGTGGGTATAGTCTCCTATAAAAGCTGCTGCAATTCCTTTTGTGTTTTTTTTTTCCATTGGCTGTTTTTCTCAGTTTCATGTTGTTTTCCTTCTTGCAGCATCCTTCCTTTCTTTTCCCTGGGCACCCTTCCATTCCCTCCTCCAGGGTTACCATAGAAATACGCAGTCACAAATTTCAGCAGAGAAATTCAGGCTGAAGCAATAAAATGAAATGTCAGGAAGAACTACTTTGCATAAGTCACAAAACATTGTATATTTGGATAATTATTAATTATGTGATATTTTTACAGAATTTGGGCATAGCTGTAGGAGCTTGTTTTTAATGTGCTTTTAGTTTGTACTCCAGTATTTGCATTAATAGCATTGGCAATAAATACACTGATTTGAAGCATATCAGCTTGGCAAGCCCTTTTATCTTCTGCCTACAGTATTCATTTTAAACAGCTACAAAAATAAAACTTGGCACTTTCCAAAACAAGACTACAAACAAAGATAAATATACTATGCACAGTATATATCTAAGTGTGACACAAACACTTCATTGGCTACATGTTTGTAATTGTGAATAGGCAAGGCAGAAGAGTTCCCCTTATATAAGACATCTGGAATTAACTGGCTGTCCTTGGTCTAGATATTAGGATATAAAACTTACTTGGGGGTGGGGGGGACATGCTGTTTACTGCTAGATGTGAGGACATTAAGAATATATTTTCTCACTAGATATATAGCTAGTTAAACTATTCATTGCAAAGCCATTTATACATCTGGCCTGATTCTTCATAGGATGTATACTGACCTCAGTTTATGTAAAATGTATTTGATGTGCAACAGTACTACGGTAACAGTTTGAAGTGGCAATTTTCAGCCCTGTAGTTATTGGCTGATTGTTCAATTTGAGAGTTCATTCTTCGCTTGTTATGATGTCTCATTGGTCACCTATTGTTTTTGCTTCTAGATTAGCTTTTGGAACTATTAAAATAATAGAATCGTTAATATGACCCTATAAATAACACTGAGTCAAATATCATTAATTTATTATTAAGAGATATATATACTAATTCGATGCAGAAAAAATGTCTGAAATAATTTTTTCTGTTTCAACATTTGCTGTTCTAGTTAATGGAAAAAATAATGTAATTATTTATGTAGGAAAGAAAATATCATCTTAAAAAATCCTTAACTGGATATTAATTTTGAATACTTTTAGTGCCAATTTCTGGATTTTGAAAATTTTACTGGATAAGGTTAAATACATTAGAAGACAACATCTGAAGGCATCTTTTGTCTTTTTTGGAGTTCAATAAGAGGATAAATTTATTGTTTCTCAGAGTGCAGTTGGTAAAAGCCTTTGGGTTAGTATTATTCATATTTAAATATAAAGAATCTTGGGAGGAGAAGAAAAAAAAGTAAAGTGTAATTGTTCACAACTGAAATTAGAATGAAATTTAGGTTAATTTAACCATTCCAAGTTGACAACAAAATTGAAGAGCATTTTGACCTCTAATTTTGAGTCCTTCAGTTTTGAAGTGACAGTTTTGAGACACACTGAGAACTGAGGTGAAGCACTCAAAATTATTGGATACCTTAAAACAATTCTGTTCATAATTTTTTGATGTTTAATTGAAATATTCCAACTTGTTGAAACTGATTTTTTTCTAGAAACTGTGTTAGTGACCGTCACTCTCTTAAGTCAAAGTATCCTTTAGAATTTTGAAACTTTTGAAAAATTACATTTCAATTTTTTTATTGTCCATTTTGGATATCTTTGTGTGAAAACAACATTTGGTTTGAATTTTGCAAAAATTAGAGAAATTAACGTTAAGGGAAGCAAATTATACGAAAGTAACTGACACAAACATTTCTTTATAATTCAAATTTTTAATAGTTCACTCTTTTTATCCCAATTCTATATGCAGTTATTTTGTTGTCAACTTGGAAGCGTTAAATTAACCTAAATTTCATTCTAATTTCAGTTGTGAACAATTACATTTTACCTTTTTTTCTTGTATAGGAAGTCCTTCCTTTATTTGTTTTTCACCAAGA
>NW_008824231.1:4416043-4425090 GCF_000699105.1 Pygoscelis adeliae | reverse complement strand
GAATAAAACACTCAAGTTATATTGGTTTGTGTCTGCTGGTCACTAAGTGTTATAGACCTCTTTGGTGGCTTAGATGATATACGATAATTTGTCAAAATGAAATAATTTGTTCACAAAATCACAGGAAGCAGAAGGGGAAGGGAGCCTGTGAGTTCATTGAGACAAACCCTGTCTTCCCCTGCCTGTCTCACACACAGGAGCAAAGACTCCTGACTGGTGTGTACCTAAGCTGCTTCTTACAGACATTTTAAGATGTATTTTCTGCCAATATCTTTGGCAAATTAATCCAAAGTTTGGCCCTACTTACTGCTAAGAAGTCTTACCTTAATGGTTAAACTAAGGGCTGTGGTAGATTTGCCTTGGCAGACAAAATCAGATAGATGAAGCTGTTAAAGCACTGAAGTGTTTGTCTCTTCTTCTGTCCATTAATGCAGGGATGCCTGATACCACGAGTGATCAGCCTCTGACTTATCACAGCGTTCAGTCCAGTATATTAAGGTAAATGAAAACTAGATGTCTGATTTTAATCTTCTGCCAAAAGCCTGTCAGAGTCCTAAATATCTTTTGCTGCAATATAAGACTACTGCTTCTTATCCTTTCTTCAGTGAGTATAGGGAGCGATTTATTTATTTCTGTTATGCCACTTCTTATGTATTTGAAGACTAAGAAGGATGCAGAGTTTTAAAGTGTAGATTTGTCTGATTGCCCACAAGGAATTGTGTGTCAATACATCAAGAAAAAGCTGGGAAGAAGAAAATATGGGATAAAAGCAAGCTGTAGGGCCAATGAGATCTCCGGGAAGGTCGGGTGTGGAGTGTTCTGCCAGCGATGAAGGGGGAGTTTCATGTCTCATGTCATTTTTGAAGTGCACTGTGGGGACGATGAGATAGGTAGCTGGCCTTTTTTTGCAAAAATCTGTCTTTGGGTTAGACAATTTTAGCATAGCTTGTGGAGTTTTCCTCACACGATTATCATGAACTCCTTTAATACAATGCCAGACTGCATGATTTGACTTAGGGACTCCTTGAATGAGTCATCCTGGTGCCAGGTGTTTGAATGCTCTGGAGATTCAGAGATATCTTTACTGAGTGCTTATATTATGCCTAACGAGGATACAAGAGAGGCTGGAATATTTATCTAAGGCGGAGAAAAGTGCACTGTGAAAAGCTAGAAAGAGACAAGCCTGAGAATAAGGGATGCAGCAATGTTTGTTTAGTCATCATTCCTTAAAAATAAAACTACTGAGAAAGAAAGAAAAGAATGATGACAGTATATCAGAAACACACAGCTAAATAGTAAAGGGAAATCAGTATGAATGTCCATGCCATTGACCTGCCACACAGCTTCTTGCTAGCACTGCTGCAGTACAAGGCCATACCAGAGATACGGGAGGACCTCTTTCAGCATTAAATATAGTTTTTCCACCTCATAATATTAATTTCTCTGCATAGACCTTGTCTCACTACTAATCAGAATATACTGTTCACTGAGCTATCGCAATTTTTCTAGAGTGTTAAGGAAAAGTTTGTTTCAAGTTTGTTTCAAGAGCACACAAGTTATTGAAAGGTGTTCACCTGGGAATATCAGCCTGAGCGATAAGTGTTGTTTAACTATAAATTTCAGGAGGCCTGTGCAAGCAGAAGCAATGAGTGGGCAGTGTCTGGAGATTTATAAATTCAGAAAATTATATCCTCTTTTGGTAACTGCACTGATATCAGTCATAAATACATACATTCTGCCTTTTAGTTATTGCTGTAAAGTAGGGATGGAACTAGACCAATTGTATTTCACAAATGTTTGTTGTTTTGTTCGTTGTGCAACCAGATAGGATGGTTTGCTGTGTTACAAAGGATCATCATAAATATGTGGAAGACTGCAGTCTTTCTGGCTGGAAGATGTGTGTAACTGCAGGGAATAGCAGAAATTCAGAGTCTCAATCACAAGGAGACAAATGGCAGATGTGGGAGTTCAACCCTCAGGAGAAATGAAGGTTACAAACCCACTACAAACAACCACCAGAGAAGTCAAGAACTGATAAGATCATTGATATCAAAAGTTGTCTTACAATTACTTCTTTAAACTAAAGAGACATGAGATGGCTTCCCATCATCAACCCATTTGCAAGGATACATGCTTAACCTGGGGGCTGCAATGGAAGAAAAGTTCTTCAGGATTTCAGTAAGCCACTATAACAACTCATCACAACTACGTGCTGTCTTCAAGCAATGGGAAATGTACTAGACCAGGAGAGCCCACATCAGTCGCTGAGGACATGTTGTTAAGGCTGCAGGTGAACTCTCAGGCTGCTAGGGAGGCCCTGGCTCAAGGTAAGTGATTGAACAGGAGGTGGAAATCTGCTGGACAGGACACCAGAAGTTGCTGAACATAACAAGTACCAGCGTGGGAAGCCGGAAAAAGTTAGAGTTGTGAGGGATGGCTGAATCTCACAGGTGGTTAAGTAGGAGGTATGTGAGAAACTGCCAAACTCCACAGATAATTGGAGGGGAGTATTGGGAACCTTTGGGGGAGTACAATATAAGGCCAACAGCACTCAGGTAACCATCAGTAATACCATATAATGCCAAGATTGCCTAGGTAATGGTATCAGAAATAACATATTTGGGTATGGATGAAATAGAACTAGGAGCAGTTGGGAAAAAGAAGTTGTGGGTTGAGTTGTTCACCTGGGGGAAAACTGAAAGGAGAAAGGGAGTTACAAGGGTGGTGAAAAGGAAGGCCGAGAAAAGGGAAAGGGATGCTGAGGTATGGAAATGCTGTGAGGGAGGTGTATGCGGGTGTTTGTGGAGAGCCCTGCACTTGCTCACAACAGCTAGAGCAGAACAGGGAACCAAACCCTCTGGTCTGACCCTGAAGCAAGGGTTGGGCCTGCGTCCATGGTCAGTGGGTCTGGGTGGGCACGGGACGTGTGCTTTCCCTCTCCAGCAAGGGAACACATAGACAGATGGATCGAGCATCCCAGTATCACTGTGTCAGTGCCTACTCCAGGCCTCATGGCATCAGCAGCCACCCACCTTTTTGTAATGCAAGTGGATTTTTTTCCTCACATGACTTCAAAACCTATCGCCCCTTGACTTCAAGGCACCAGCAGTGCACAGACTTCCCATTTGCAAGCACCTGATCTCAGTTTGCTCAGTTTGCTCTTCAATCTGTGTCTTTCACCAGCCTGTCTCATTCATTGTGATGGCAATGAGATGCTGTGGGAACACTTTCTAAGTGACAGGTTTTGTCCCCAGAGTTCTCTTGAGTGAAGCTCTTCAGTTCACCCTCATGCTCTGTATTCTCAAGCCACTTGTACGGTACCAGCTCATCAGCTGTGCCTCTGCTCTAGCATGAGACTTCCGTCTCTTGGAGCTGCCCTTTCAGGAGTCTGCAAAAAGTCTGTGAAAAAGAACAATCTATTAAAACAAGTCCTTTTTTTAAAAAAGTGAAACAAAACAAAACAAAACAGAAAAATCCCCAAAACAGAGAGAGAGAAAAAAAGGGTGAAAAACACAAACCACCAATATACATGTTACTATCCCACCTAAGCTTCAGGCTGTACTTGTAAATTTATTCAGAAACACTAAATCCTGAATCTTATCATTCCAGGAGGAAGGGTGGAAAAGCAACTACATGCTCAAGCTATGTCTGAATTTGTCTCATTGTAATTGTCACTGAAAATTCCCTGCTGAAATACACAGATTGTCATTTTATCATCTTCAGAGGCACCCTGACCCGCCACAAGCCCTAAATTGGTCACCCCTCCCTAATTTTTCAGCAGATGAGTCAGCAGCAGTCTTCCAATAAGGTTTTTACTATATTGTCCACTAAAATTCAGCAGCAGAATTACAGTCATTACCTTATTTCTGCATAGGCAAGTCAGGCTCCAGAAAAATTAAAAGTATAATATTCCATATAAAAAACTACAACACACTCTTCAAGCTAATAGATTTTTATACACTATTCATAAAAAATGATATGTTCTTGGTAGACTCTACATTGAAATTCAAGGAAAGAAATCCAATCCTACTTCCTCAGAAAAAGATGGCTCACTTCACATCAGATGGATTTTATCTGTAAAGAAACATGACAGTTTCACACAGCAAAGAAAATTATGCAGTGATAAAGGGGGGAATGAGTCAAATTAAACAATTCTCCATGGAGACACTGAAAGAGACCTTGCAGAACTATTGCAGTTAGATCACAGCCCTGATAGACTCACCCTGCTTAGCTGGACACTCCCTCAGCTGTTGTATTTGAGGCTTGCTGCTTTATGCACACATGTTCCTGTGCTTCCTTTGGTCTGGGAGGTTCCCTGGCATATTCACAGCACATATGCTTTTGTTATCTCACCACAGAAATATGATTATGTGGACCAGATGGCATCATCCCACAGAACGGGTGCTGATGCCTATCTCACCCCTCCATCTTTTAATTGCATCACATTTTGTGGGTAGTCCAGGCTTGTGGGGATGAAAAGCAAATAAGTAGAGAGGGCTGTCAAGGATTTTTAGGTACCTTTTTCTCTTTTTCTCTTCAGTTAATGAATAGGCTTACAGATCTATATAAAATCATATGCATACCCCAAGATATACATTTCCCTGCCTCAGTGCACCCATCACGTAACTCTTGCGAACACTAAATTCAAGCTTCTTAGAAGGTCTTTTCTCCTGTAAGTGGTCTCTGGAGCTGGAGTTTCTGTCTTTCTCAATCATGTGTTGCTATTTTCTCATTTCCTCAGCAATGGTCATACAGACCTCTATGATACCAAATATGCATTTCCCCCCCGCCCCTCCCACCAACACCCTTGTGCTTCCTCTAGAGGGCTGTGTTTTTAAGTGCAGCAGTAACAGTCCAAGAAATTGCTTTGTTCTCCCTTTTTGAGAATATTTCACTCACTTGCTCTAGTCCTCCTCTACAAATAATTTACAAATCAAAGAAATCAAGCTGATATCCAGCCTCCCCCCACTTCCATCATCCCACAAGTGTTCCCCAAGCCTGCCTGTTCCAGATTTATTCCCTAGTTAATAGACCTTCTCAAATACCTTTTACTAATGTAGTTTTATAGATGGCTTTCCCTTGTTTCCTGACGTAAAGAGCATGCAGCAGGTAATAAAATACAGTCAAAAAAGACTCTAAATTATCCAGCACTTCCTCATGGGGCAAGCAGACATGGCACAGAACCTAGGGAAAACCGGTGCCCTCCTAAAGCTGTGGTTGCAAGCCAAGCAAGTCTGTCTTAAGTGGCAATAAATGTCTGTGTAAAGACAACTGAACTTAATTTCTGGCCTGTAGTGCCAATGGAGCCTAGAGAGTACTCCAGTCTGCCTTAAATGAGGCACTGAGGATAGGATTAATATGCCAAAATGTAGGTATCTAGTGCCATTTTAAATGCTATGGGGGATAACCAGCAGCCTCCAGCCTCTTTCCCCTAGCGTTGAAGTCTCTCATACATCACACCTTCTAGTCCCAGACACTTATCTTTGATATTTTTGCATGCTTCAGGTGGTACTAGGCAATTCCCACACTTAGTGCCTGGTAAACTCATTTACCAGCTATGCTCTACTACCTGTAATGGCTAATCATCATTGACTACATTGGGAGCTTAGAAAAACAGCTCACGTGTGGCATCTACAAATAGACTCTTAAAATATGATGATTTCATTTCGAGCTGAATCCTGAAGAAACATCAGATTGATCCAAAACTGGAATTCATAGCTTGTATATAGACAAATTTCTTCATTTTGTCTCAGGAACCAAAACAATCTTCTCCTTTAGCACAGACAAAATAGCAGAAAAGTTCAGAAGCTGGTATGATTTTTGGTTTGGAACTCATTAATTGCTCTCCAGGCTTGTTCTTTCTCACATCATCTATCAGAAGTCCTCATTAAATGATGAATGATGGAAGACTAGAAAAGAATAGTGAGCATCTAATACCAGCATAAAAAATCAGCCCAGTAGAAAATATGACTATGAAACAGAATCATGGCACACATTAGGCTGAAGATTTATTTCCAATGTATGTTTTTATTGTGTTTTACTAAACGTAATGTAGACAAAGCTAAGACAATTACAAGAATCATCTGATTTTTCTGCTGTCCTGCTCCCTGGGAGTCCATCAACTTACTTCTCAGGCAAGCATAGAAGGACATTTATTTTTTGGTCAGTGCTTGCCTTTAATATTAATTTATTTGATTAACTTTGTATCTGGTAAGCTACAGAGTCTGTAAATTCATTTTTAAGTAGGTATTTTTAAATGGAAACACTTGTTTTTTGTTAGTATACCCCAAATGACACTTTCAGACAGCTTAGTACTAAGTCAGAGTTAAAAAAAAAATATGGAAAAAACCAAATGAGTGTTTGGAGAGGGTGAGGAAGAAAGATACATGTTTCACTGAAGATTTCAGCATACTGTACTCCAGCTTTTACAGCTTTTTTATTATCATTGCAGTGTAACAAATTTCAGAGCTTTCAAAACATCACTCACATGGCTAATTTCTGCACAAAGTGAGATCTGAAGTGGAGTGAATGCCTGTTATGTTTATTGGGAAATTTCAAAAGGAGAAATAAAATGTTTTTTCTTTATAATTAATACATAAAAATGCAGTTTATATTCTTTTTGCTTGAGAAATTCACACAATAATGTTTAACAAAGGCCTGTTTCTTCTCATAAGTACAGAAACCTATTGATTTTAATGCTCAGACAGCAATAGATCCATTTATTTAGGTTCTTCCCCAGAGGAATAACAGATGTGTAGAGACATTAAAAAATACACTATTTTTCTGCTAAAGACAAACTTTTAACTCTTTATTCACAAATACACACATATGCATCCATGCGAAAGATAAAAGGAATATCATGCTCCCAGGAATCTGAGTTTTATCATTAATTTATCAACATCAAAATATGAGAGTTTAAATTTTTATCAGAAAATTCTCATGTAGTAGTTTGGGGCTTTTTTCTTTCATTAAAAAATTCATTTGCATCTTTTGCAACACCTGAAGGGATAACAAAATTGTTTCCTCATGTCTAAACCAGCAAGCTTCTATTCCGAACGTCAGGGTTCAACTCCAGGGATGGGGAAATCATTTGCTCTCTGTAGTCTCACTTAGCAGGTGCTAACAAGGGCAGCTACAAAAAAAGATAAATCCTTGTGGTGTTTGTTTTTTGTTTGTTTTTCTTGACTGCTCATGTTCACAGCCGCCCACCAGAACTTTTTTTTTCCTATTTAAGTCATCTGGCTCACTATAACTCAATGGGAAGAAATTAATAATGCTGTATCTTATGCAAATGTAACTTGATCTTAATTGGCATGTGCAGCACAACATTTTTACCTTCTATTTCTAGGTGCAGTTAAGTAGGGCTAGTGTTCAAAAGGCTTTCAAACAGATTAGATACCATATATTTTGAAGAGTTTCTATACTGAAGCCTGTCTGTACAATTATATTGTACCCTAACAAGAAAAACCCAAACAAAGGTGAATGTTTCTGATTTTTTTTCCCTGTACTTTCCCAGTTTAAGTGTTGATTTTCATATGGAAGGGCCAGCAGTTCAACATGGGGAAAGAAAAGGTTAGGTGGGGAAACAGTCTTGACACACTGAAGCATTCAGAAATCAGGAGGTTAAACAGGGGCAGTCTGTTTTAGGCAGCTGCCTCTTCATCTCATTCCTTATGGTGCAGGGAGTTGAAGGATGTGTAGATATGGATTCTAATAGTGCTGGGAAAAAAGGAATTTTATCTAACACAGAGCCAAAAACTTTTACAGCATACTACACCAGCCCTGCTGCAGCTTGAGCTGCAGTTTCAATGCGGTCAGCAGCGGTGTGCTGGGAAGCGTTCTTCATTTGCCTAACCAGATGTGATATGTCATTCATAAAGTAGTGTGCCTACCTTTATCTTAAGGCTACTTATTGACAAACATTCCGACAATGATAATTCAGAGTCTGATAGCTAGATAGTCTTGATAGATATTCTGTATAGATAGCAGAACATGTTAAATGGATTTGGTATTTACCAAAATTACTACCATTTAAATGGGCAGTAACATTGTAAAACATTCTTGATTTCCAGTAAGAGTGCACGTTCTCGCATTCCCATGCATTAGTATAATAACGTGGATCTTAACCACTTTCGTCTCCTTGTTTAAGATTACTAGCAGTATATGCCAGATTTTTACTGAAATACAGAATCATAGAATCATTAAGGTTGGAGGAGACCTCTAAGATCATTGAGTCCAACCGTTCACCCAACACCACCATGCCCACTAAACCATGTCCCTAAGCGCCGCATCTACACGTCTTTTAAATAGTTCCAGGCATGGTGACTCAACCACTTCCCTGGGCAGCCTGGTTCAATGTTTAACCACTCTTTCAGTAAAGACATTTTTCCTCACATCCAACCTAAACCTCCCCTGGTAAAACTGGAGGCCATTTCCTCTCATCCTATCACTAATTACTTGGGAGAAGAGACCGACACCCACCTCGCTACAACCTCCTTTCAGGTAGTTGTAGGGAAGGATAAGGTCTCCCCTGAGCCTCCTTTTCTGCAGGCTAAACAACCCCAGTTCCCTCAGCACTCCACATACATAAGACTTGTTCTCCAGACCCCTCACCAGCCTCGTTGCCCTTCTCTGAACACGCTCCAGCACCTCGACGTCCTTTTTGTCATGAGGGGCCCAAAACTGAACACAGTGTTCGAGGGGCGGCCTCACCAGGGCCAAGTACAGGGGCACGATCACTTCCCTACTCCTGCTGGCCACACTATTTCTGATACAGGCCAGGATGCCATTGGCCTTCTTGGCCGCCTGGGCACACTGCCGGCTCATGTTCAGCCGGCTGTCGACCAACCCCCCCAGGTCCTTTTCCACAAGGCAGCTTTCCAGCCACTCCTCCCCAAGCCTGTAGCGTTGCACAGGGTTGTTGTGGCCGAAGTGCAGGACCCGGCACTTGGCCTTGTTGAACCTCACACAATTGGCCTCGGCCCATCGATCCAGCCTGTCCAGGTCCCTCTGCAGAGCCTTCCTACCCTCGAGCAGATCAACACTGC
>NW_008824231.1:4408402-4413982 GCF_000699105.1 Pygoscelis adeliae | reverse complement strand
GTTGCTAGGTAGTGTTTACACTAGTCAAGGACTTTTCAGCTTCCCATGCTCTACTGACTGAGAAGGCTGGAGGGGCACAAGAAGGTGGGAGGGGGCACGGCCAGGACAGCTGACCCAAACTGGCCAAAGGGATATTCCATACCATGTGATGTCATGCTCAGTATAGAAACTAGGGAAAAGCTGGCTGAGGGGCCACTGCTCGGGGACTGGCTCGGCATCAGTCAGGGGGTGGTGAGCAATTGCATCATACATCACTTACTTTGCATATTATTATTATTATTATTAATATTCCTATATTATATTTCAGTTATTAAACTTTTATAATCTCAACGCACAAGTTTTCTCACTTATACTCTTCTGATATTCTCCCCCATCCCACTGGGTTTGGGGGGGAGTGAGCAAGCGGCTGTGTGGTGCTCAGTTGCTGACTGAGGTTAAACCATGACACTTTCATAAACCCATGCTGACTGGGCCTGTTCACCTGGTTTTCCTGTATGTGCAGCGCAATGGCACGCAAGATGATGTGCTCCATAACCTTCCCTGGCACTAAAGTCAGACTGACAGGCCTGTAGTTCTCTGGATCCTCCTTCCGGACCTTCTTGTAGATGGGCATCATATTAGATAACTTCCACTCAACTGGGACCTCCTCGGTTAGCCAGGACTGCTGATAGATAATGGAAAGTGGCTTGGTGAGCACTTCCGCCAGTTCCTTAAGTACCCTTGGGAGGATCCCATCCGGCCCCATAGACTCGTCTGTGTCTAAGTGGTGTAGCAGGTCACTAACCATTTCCCCTTGGATTATGGGGGCTTCATTCTGCTCCCGGTCCCTGTCTTCCAGCTGAGGGGGATGGGTTCCTGGAGAACAATTGGTCTTACTATTAAAGACTGAAGCAAATAAGGCATTAGGTACCTCAACCTTTTCCTCGTCCTTTTTCACTATGTTTCCCCCCTCATCCAATAAAGGATGGAGAGTCTCCTTAGCCCTCCTTTTGTTGTTAATGTATTTATAGATACATTTTTTATTGTCTTTTACGGCAGTAGCCAGATTAAGTTCTAGTTGGGTTTTGGCCCTTCTAATTTTCTCCCTGCATAATCTCACAACATCTTTGTAGTCCCCCTGAGTTGCCTACCCCTTCTTCCAAAGGTCATAAACTCTCCTTTTTTTCCTGAGTTCCAGCCAAAGCTCCCTTTCCAGCCAGGCCGGTCTTGATAAATTGAAACTTTGGAATATCATATGTGTGTCAATTGCTTATTCCCAAGTTCTGATAACATACTGTTAAGTTTGATAGATTAGATATGGAGGCATTGTAAAGGGCTTCAATAAATAACAGTTAGGAAGAAGAGACCTTGTTCAGTAAACAGGATATTAGTAGTAATGAACAATGCAAAGTGTTCATAAGGGAACATAGTGTCCACATTTCAAATAAGTCTCTGGAAGATGTCACAGCTATGTGATTTGTATGCTTTGCAGGTCATAAATTCAAAGAGGTAAACTTACAGGTCATCTTGCATGGGAAAAATATATCCATTTTATTCTGTCTTGCTAGCCAACACACAAATAACCTCTTATTGAAAAAAAAAAAAGTTGAACATGAACAGTAAACACTTTACTGTTAAAACACATGATGCTGAACACAGTCAATTTGCTATGCTATATAACTGAAATATAAACATTGTATCGAACCAGGAAGCCGTGCATATACAAGTTATATAAAGAACTAATGGGGTAATTCATACTTTCACTTCATCTAGAACTAGAAATCAAATATACACAAGAGAGGGGAGGAAAAATATTTCCTTTATTGAACCTATGTGGTATAACTATTCTCTTTGACATTGTTACATGCCATCCATTGTGCCCCTTATGGCCATACTTTCCTCACCTAACCTAGCCCAGCTGCATTTATTTACAGCTCAAAAAAAAAAGGACTTTTATATCATCAATTAATATCATCTCAGAATATGACACATTCTTTTACCCAGTTGTATAAGACTTTACCACCTTTAGCTACTATCTGTTGGCATTAAAGAGTGCTTAAACGTGTGAGCTGAGATCAGTAACTCCCTGTAGCAGGAAATACTGTACAGAAACATTAGAGCAGTGCAGGCATCTATCCTACATGGGTAAGCAGGATGGTCAGACTGATAAGACCCACTGGTGAAGCCTATAGCCCTTTCGGACTTAACATGCAAGGATTCACATAAATTTAAATGTGACAGTGTGTCTGTCATCAATCTGTCTGGTTTCAGACTGCTTGGTTTGAAGTGCTGTAATTAGTTTTCACCCTTTACCTACACTAAAGAGCCAAATGACTTAGACAATACAAACCAGTAAGGGAGAGGGAAGAGGGTGGTAGATGTCATCTCAGACCTCTACAGCAAGTAACTGACAGAGTGACAGTACGCTCCAGGCCTCCTGGCCCCCCGATCAATGCCCTTTCCTTTATAATATGTTGTTTTCTCTGTAGACAAGAAAAATTGACAGGTAATTCTGAAAAAACACTTCCAGATATGACAGCATTTTTCGGTTGCATTCTCATGTTTAAAATGGTCTGAGCTACTATTTATTGATATAAGGAGAGTCACTAGGTTATGTGAGGGTTAACGTGTAATGGCTTCAGAAAGATGAACGATGGCCTTTTCTTTCACACTAATGTAAGACTAGGTTTTTGTACCAACAACTACAATATTTGCTTATATTTGTATTGGGCAAGATTTCTGCTGAACTCAGTATACAACAGATTTTTAATAATGGTCAGAGAATTGGGACTTTGTACATATATATTTTTGTAAACAAATCTTTTGCTCTGTACCTCCATGATACAAATTTTCTACCTAAACAGAAGTCCCTAATTTCAGTTTAAGTTGTCAGCAAGGAGTGCAACAACATGATCAAATAAAATCTTTAACATCCTTCTTTTAAGAAAAATTTCTAGTGAAAAATGTGTAAAATGTAAAGCAATAATGCAGTCAATTCAAATTTTGCTGAAGTAAATGAAAAAATATCTTTAAACTGGGTCTGACATTATTTTATGAGGAAGTATCTTGAAAGTAAACTTGATGAACAAGAAAATTTGAAGATGACACTTCTTTGTAAGAAAAAAATATACTGAAACCTCACTCAAAAGATGCAGTGGCAACAAAAAAAATCAATTTACTTTAATGGGTCACAAAACATGCAGAAATCTATTAGCTCATCTCAGCATACAACATATAACATGATTTATTAAGGTTCATCCATGCAGTTGCATTTTTCACTTTTACTAAACCTGTTACTGCATTCTAAGATTTTGTGGGGAATCCTATGTCAACACAGTATTGATAAAATGGTTTTTTACTCTGTTGCATCTGAGAGCAATAAAATAGATGCATGAAAATATTTTGCTGTTTCTTCATAGCAAAGAAAATTCTGGAATAACTGCTAGTGTTACAGTGTTTACAAATAACTTATGGTCTACGGTTAAGTGAAACTGAGCATTTAAAATCTTTTTATTTCTTAATAATAACTGAATTCTAAGCTGACACTGCTTACATAAGAGAAATGAATTGAAAACATTGCTTTGTGGTATTCACAAAAAATATATTTTTTATTATATGAAAGGTGTCATTTGGCTGACCTGCAGACTCTACTTCTTTGTTTACCTACCAATCAAGGGCAGCAGGAAAATTCAAAGTGCAAGATCCCCAGCACAGCCCTGCCCAGATGGCTAAGTTTTGCTCTGCTTTTTCCTTGGGAAACATTGTGGTTATTTCCCAGGGACACTTTGAATTCTCAGCCTCTCCACTGAGGCAGTTCATGGATGCAAGCATCAATTTCAACTGCACCAGAGAGACCGGTATAACATATGATCCTTTTGCAGTCAGAAAATTTCTGTGCTGACCTCATCAGAGTATAGAAAATCCTGACTATCAGAAAATTCAGGCTAGGTTTAAACTCTACAGCAAAGTTTTAGCAGGTATTCTTGTTCATTAAATAGAAATGAACATTTCCATGCTTGATGTTTTAAATATAGTTTTTTTCTAACAATGGTTGTGTAGGTTCCAGATCTACTAGGCTATCTATGATATAAGGTATACCAACCCAAGTCCTAGTGGGACAGTAAGAAGCAGGGTTTCTTACCCTCTTACTGTCTGTACCACTTGACTGAAATTTCTGATCAAATTAACTTGGCTTCCTATTCTAAAACAAACAAACAAACAAACAAAAACAAACCCAAAACAAACAGAAAACAAATTTTTAATATTAAAAGAAGTTCTGGATTGCAAAGATGATAATAGGATTTAACAGTGTTATACAGTCACAATAATATCGTTTGATATAGAAGATGGTGAGAAAGTCTTCAAAGGCATTACAAGGTTGTATGAGTTAGAGAGGACTGACACTGGGCATGAAGAAAAACAAAACTAACAAAAATTTCACAGTAGCATATTAAAACCAAAGACTAAGACTGAAAATAACTCTATGAATGAGTTCAATTAGCTACCTTTGAGTCAAGCAATTTTAAGAAGATTTGAAATGTCCCTTAATGACTACATTTGTTTTAGCTCTATTAAAATTATTCAGTGATGAATAGGGTTTTGATTACAAGCATATAGGCCATAGTTTTGATTAAAAAATTGATTGTGCTGGATCTCTGCTACATAATGTGTCATCTA
The DNA here is from genome assembly GCF_000699105.1 of Pygoscelis adeliae. Classification (NCBI taxonomy): domain Eukaryota; kingdom Metazoa; phylum Chordata; class Aves; order Sphenisciformes; family Spheniscidae; genus Pygoscelis; species Pygoscelis adeliae. The sequence goes on along the minus strand of NW_008824231.1, from coordinate 4,409,326 downwards.
TTAACTATTCCATTTGAGATTTTCTTACACAGCCTAGGTGAATCAAATTGTCATTCACACTTTTATGTATATGTGCATGCTATCTTCTGTCACAGATTTTTATTACTTTCCAAAACTTTCCTCGCTTCATTGGCAAAATTAACCATGCATCTAACAATGTGTGCTCCTATGTTAACAATAAAATAAAACCTGTTTATTTATATTACCAATAAACTAAAACCTGTTTACATGTATAAACATAAGCAAGAAGTCTTATTAGCACATATGATCAGACTAACTCATATCTGCTAGAATTGAGTGAAAATTCACTATAGCTAGCAAGTGAAAGAGAAGCCATTAATATCACACAGCTTTTAATTCTGTAAAACAGAGAAAAATAACGCTATTAATTTGAGTGAAAGAACAAAATTAACTTTCCAGGAACCACAAGAAATAATTGTCCTCAACTAGCTAAGATTTGACGTCATGGTGGTATGAACAAGAGCAGAATGAACTTTAGAGTTCCAAATGGATTATTAGTACCAAAATACCCTGTAAGTGTTAGGTTTATCTAACTTACTTACACAAAATTAACTTTCCAGGAACCACAAGAAATAATTGTCCTCAACTAGCTAAGATTTGACGTCATGGTGGTATGAACAAGAGCAGAATGAACTTTAGAGTTCCAAATGGATTATTAGTACCAAAATACCCTGTAAGTGTTAGGTTTATCTAACTTACTTACAGACCAGCTCAAGTGCATCTACACCAATGCACGCAGCACGGGCGGCAAGCAGGAGGAGCTGGAAGCCATTGTGCAGCGGGAGAGATATGACTTAGTCACCATCACAGAAACATGGTGGGGTGACTCTCACGATTGGAGTGCTGCAATGGATGGCTATAGACTCTTCAGAAGGGACAGGAGAGGAAGGAGAGGCAGTGGGG
>NW_008824231.1:4388177-4405957 GCF_000699105.1 Pygoscelis adeliae | reverse complement strand
AGGGGAGTGATCGTGCCCCTGTACTCGGCACTGGTGAGGCCACACCTTGAATACTGTGTTCAGTTTTGGGCCCCTCACTACAATAAGGATGTTGAGATGTTGGAACGTGTCCAGAGAGGGGCAACGAAGCTGGTGAGAGGTCTGGAAAACAAGTCTTATGAGGAGCGGCTGAGGGAGCTGGGGTTGTTTAGCCTGCAGAAAAGGAGGCTGAGGGGAGACCTCATCGCACTCTACAGCTACCTGAAAGGAGGCTGTAGTGAGGTGGGTGTTGGTCTCTTCTCCCAAGTAACAAGTGATAGGACGAGAGGAAATGGCCTCAAGTTTTACCAGGGGAGGTTTAGATTGGACATGAGGAAAAATTTCTTTATTGAAGGAGTGGTTAAACATTGGGCCAGACTGCCCAGGGAAGTGGTTGAGTCACCATCCCTGGAGGTGTTTAAAAGATGTGTATTTGAGGTGTTTAGGGACATGGTTTAGTGGGCATGGTGGTGTTGGGTGAAGGGTTGGACTCGATGATCTTAGAGGTCTCTTCCAACCTTAATGATTCTATGATTCTATGAAAGAGAGAAACTACATCTGGAACCCTCATAGTCAGTCCTCAGAGTGGACTTAATTATGTAAGACTCAAAACACTGACCTGTCACTGGGGATATGAGTTCTATGAAAGTAGGGTTTGCTAATTAATTATTTCAAGAAAAATTAAAAAAAAAGAAAAAAATGTAGGAGAAAAACATAAATTAACGCAATTTATTTTCACTTTCAGAAAGCTTTTAGGCTGTGTTCACTAGTCTGTGGTTCATGGACAATAATTTTGGTGCTGCTTGTGGATATTTAAAAGTTAAAGAGCAGACTAACAGAACAAATTGTGTTGTTTACAGTGTGTTACTTTCAGATGCTCTTGAGCAAAGTTTAGGGATCAATGTCTGCTGGTACACTATTTCTGGTTTGTCTTAGCTTTCACATGTAATTTCTGAGTAAAGAAGTGCCTTTGTAAAAATTTCTGGTTTCATTCTAGCTAAGGCTGAGCTGAATGATAAAGAGTTTACATGATACTTCTAAATAGGTTATGATATTGTTTTCACATATGGCTTTCCACTTCTTCAAGCAACTGATCCGCTTGTCGTATGAAGTCATAAAATAGAGTGGCTGGGTTGTCCTATCAGTTAACAATCTGATACTTGATGATATTTCAGAAGGACAAAAATATCCTTTAAGATAATCTCCTCATGTTCTCTTTCAGATACTTACTGAGCACATTTTGAAACCTCTTTCTAATAGTCTCAATTTAATTAACCTCCTATTGGCTTATTTTTTCTTTGCCCATTTAAATACTGTATTATAAGCACATTTGTAAATCACATTGTTCTTAGGCCAAAACGATTCATTCAATGAATGATTGCTTATATACTGTAACAATTAGCCCGGCAAATTAATGTCTTTGAATAAGGATGGCACTTACTGATGCTTTAGTTCTTTAAAATCCTGCATTTATGCTCCAGTTAAACAGGATCTGTCACTACATTGTACTAATAACAAATTAACTCCTACACTATGGAGAAATAACAACCTATCAATGTTATTCTTCCCCTATAAATTAACTCCAAAACAAATGATCTTCTTGGATAGTTTGTTAGTATAAGAGTTATTTTGTTAAGATTTTGGGGAAGAAAAAAAGTGTAAAGAAAAGGGAAATTATAACACCGATCCTAACTCTAAGGCACTGCCACTCCCTGAGGCAAAGATACATAAGGTCAGAGCTGCATTTTGCTTTAGAGTCTTCAAAACCTGCATTTCATTCATGTTTGCACAATTACTGCAGAAGTGAATTATGTGAAGAACTCTATTTGGCCAGAACAGGATTACAAGGATGAGCGTATAACCTTCTGTAAGTCTGATTTACGTCAGGGAACTCTATATTTTCCATAAGGGCGGTCATGGGGACTATGTCATCATAGTAAATCCTCTTAAGAATTACAAATGATAATGTTCCCTGGCTCCAGGGCAGATGGTAAGGCAAGCTTTTGAGAAACATGACACACATCAGTGAAAAGTGGCTGAAGAAGGAATATATGCCTCTGCATTCTTTGTACTCTTAAAAAGGAGAGCTGCTTGGATAAATAATTCAGCTTTTTTAATTAGCACAGCTGGACCATTAGGATCCAAACCTAGTCTGAAATCTGCATTTTTCCAGATTCCAAAGGTATTCAGACTAGGGGGTTTTGTTGAAGGTGCACATCTATTAATTAAGATGCATATTAAACTTTGCAAACCCCCAGCATCTCAATGAAATGAAGTGAAACTTTTTTTATTAGATACTTCTTTTTAATCACATAGTGTGATCATTAGTCTGGCTTAAGATTTTTATGGTTCTGATCAATTCTTTTCTTATTTCTTTTTTTACTGGGATGTGATTCTTGTATAGAGAAGTTGCATGCTAACACTCAGGCTCCTTAACACTTTATGGACCTAACCCAGAATTTTGAAGATACTAGACATCATTCTGAAAAGAATTAAAGTAAAAGGGGGAATGGAAATCATCTTTGGGAAAATCAGTCTTCATGGGTGCTCCTGTCACATTCTACAAGTTGCTTATAACAGCTGTTAATAAGATGAGAGCTGTTAAAAGAGGGAATGGGAAATATAATATTAAGGATGACCCCAGACAAAAAAAAAAAGAAGGGTTTTTTATGTGGAAAAATTTGTCTACCTTGTGGCAATAGCTTGTGAAAATAAGAGCACCTTAGGCTCAGAACTGAGCAATGCAGAGCAGAGGCACCAAAGATAGACACAATATTATTGATTACTGTACTTAATTCATCACCATTTCAAAGGATATAAGGCATTACAGAATTTGGCCTTCTGTTCTATAGTAGATCACAGATATCCTCTTGCTTAAAATGCTGAAAGCACCATGATACAGTTTGCATATTAACAGTTCAGAATTATATATTAGTGGGCTGAATATCCAAGTTGCCATACTTGTCTATTGTGCTTATAAATTTAAAGTTATAAAATTAAGATTACATAATCCTTATTTTTGCAGCTCACTAACAGATTTGCTTTCGAATGATGTTCATGTTGCGATGCATCTTTACACAGAAAATAGTAAAAATCATTTTAGTAAAATTTCTTCTCTAGGCCACCCATGAAAAACAGCTTTAATTATAACTCTTAGTCTCACCAATCAACATTTTTAATTAACTTTTAGATCTCTGTACTTAATTTATTTGATGCAAATCAAAGCATCTGCTAAAAGATTTCTGTTTATTCATTGTGATTATCCATTTGTGTTGTTTGTATGCTGTGTAACTTGTGCTCCGTAATAGCCCATGTCATTTAATTTCAAAAGTGCAAGAAAATCAAAAAAAGACCAGAGTAAACAGAATAACTTGCTAGAAAAGTGCATGGTAAAGTCGTAATAATGAAATTCAATTGGGGGGGGAAGCAAGTATGTACATAAAAAAAATTGAAATAAAGCAGGTGCATTTATAGATAACATTAAATGGTTTTTATCCACTCAGTCCAATCCTAGTGAAAGCATACTGCAAATTCAATCCTCTGCTGATGCAAGCGAGTAAGACTGATCTATGCTAGTTGAGTTTCTGACACTGGAGTTTTAGAGAAGCTGATGAGAGGCTGAGCAGCATTCAGAGCATGGGTCTTCACCCATCTTAAGGCACAGCTTATGGGAAGGTTCTCAGTGCCATCTTGACAGAAGGGACACGGTAATCTAGCTCTGTTGCAAACATTAAAACAAAACTTCTATGGGATTACAATTGGTGTCAAATTGCTGATTGTTTAAAACAACAGTAATAACAGTACAACAGCTTTAATATTCAGTTCAATACAGCAGTCAGCTTAGATAGCAATACAGTCTCATTTCTTTTCCCAGGTAACAAGGAGTTTTAATGAAAGCATGTACTAACTGGTGTTAAATCCATTTATTTATTGTCCTGCTCTTAGATGTCTCATAATCACATTATAATATTCTATTTATTCACACTTCTATTCATTTAAATTTTCATATCATAGTACAAAAAATAAAAAGGGTAGAAAGTAACCAGAGGTTTTACTGTTTATAAAAAAAAAAAAAATTACACTTACATTACCCATGAAGAGAATGATTTCCAAAATTCCATGGTTACTATCCTAGCAATTTTTGTTTTTACATTTTAATTTAAATACTGATTTCTTCTGAGAAGTCAAAAACTACTCTTGGCTCTGGTAGGAGATAATTTCAGAAGTATTCAATTCTGCATATTTTTTCACACAATCTGTCAGCACAGACTAGCCTGTGCTTTAACATGTGTGTACAAAAGTAGGTATAATACACTGATGTTATTGGATGATCAAGGATAGTCTTAGATTTCCAAGGTTAATAAAAGGATGCACAGTCTGAGTTCACTGTGGGCCAAGTTCTGCAACTGAATTATAGTGGGTATAAACTACCAGCATTGCCAAGACACGTGTAATCTAATGGATGTAACTGATGGATGTAGTTCCTTGCAGAGGTAATTATTGGATCAGAATCTAGAAGTACAGGAAAGGGTTGCTTGTCTATACGATACTGGGGAATTGAATTCTGCTCCAGTGTTCTCAGTCTGCTGACAGCTGTAGCAAAGAAGCAACACTGTAGCAATTGGCCATGATTAATATTAAACTGCTGTTTGTTACTGTTAAGATAATTTGTTGACATATGCAAAACACATAGTTACTGTCATAGGCACTATCTTGTATGGTCAGAAGCACTTTATGAGGAGTTGCTAAAGGAAATTTTATGCTTTTGTTATAAGCAACCTATTGATCTGTTAAAGAACAAGGTGATGCAATTGTTCTTCTAAGCAGCACAAACACCATCAATAACTGGCAAGCCAACAGTTTCTACTATTGAAATATTAAACACCCTGTTGCTACATATTTGGCAAGGTCCACTTCTCCTTTAACCACCTGATTTTAAGTGTCTCATATTATTGACAACTTCTTGACATTTTTTGTTACTGCCTCTTCATCTAAACATGAAATTAGAAGTATTATAGATTAAGTAGTTAAAAATTAAGAATAAAGCTACTGGTCTCCAGGAAGACTTGTGGGGAATCCAGTGGTCCTATGACGTGTTCAAGAAAACAAGCTCAGATGGAAAAGGAATAATGTTCTGACTGAGGGATTCAGAAAATTAATTGCTCGAAGCAGAATATTAAGTATTCCTGGCTGTGATTATTTATATTTAATGGACCTTCATTTGTAGAATTGTGTATGAAGAGATTATGATTCAGGGATTGCTCATGCTCCCACTATGTTCTAAAACATTCCCAGTTTAGATATAGTACACTATATTGGTATTGTCTAAAAACAGTTATGGGCTGCAATCTTCCTGAAATCTTGGCTTTGCATAATTTCAGGTCTTGCTCACTAGTTATGAAAGTTAGTCTTGGACTTAGAACATATAGTCTGAAAAAGCAGAAGCTAAAAAAAAGGGAGATAAAAATTCCATGATAAGGTGTGACTCTGCATTTAGCTTCATTTTGTTACTATTATTCTCAATAAATACTAAACATGTTAAAAAGCTAGGTAGGCTTCATATGCCTCACACTGCGCTTCCTTTGCAGCCTCAGAGTCTGGGTTTTCTTATCGGCACTTGTTTTGCACTTAGACTTCTTTCATGTTAAAAAGTAGACTGGGTTACAAACATGCATCATGTATAATTTTTTTTTTATGTCATATGCACTCAACATCCTTATCCCTTTTACTATTCTGCTTATTTCTAATGGAAAGAAAAGATGCTTAACATTTCAGCTATATTTTTAATTATGGGCATAAGGAGAAGTCAACAGTAAGGTTTCAGATCTCTGCAGTAAGAGATCAAAAGCTCTTTAAAGAGTATCACCTAAGAGAGAATTTACTCTGAAGGCAAGATAGTACTCTAAATTTCATGAGGGCTTGGCCTGAGTGTCAATCAGACATGGCAATAGCTTAGAAATGAGCTATTCCCTAAAGGGGAAACTAGTTAAAAATCCAAAGATATAGAAAGGTTTAGGAAAAAAATCTGTCTTGAGAGACAGTAAGACAGTGTCAGCAGTAACAGGGAAAATGAAGAAGTCGTATAGGCTCTCCAGCTGTCCATGAGCAGAGAAGCAGGACTTCCCCATGAGTGAAGGTGAGCCAGGAGCCAAGAGTGATCTTGGCATGGGCAGTGGCCTCACTCATGGGGTGAAGTCCCACAGCAGCAAAGAAAGCCTGGGGTGGTAACACATTGTGTTGGCTCTCCTGTGATTATCTACCAAGGAGAGGTAATGAATCGGGCCAGGGTCTACCCAGGAAGCCCACTCAGTGCAGCAGGAGACAGGACCAGAGATGAGGATAACTAGAGCATGGCTCAAGACAAGTCTGCCAAGGCCTACACTGAAATGGGGCTCCTGCACCCATGGGCAGGATGTGGGCAAGGGACCCAGGTGAGGATGGCCAGGGCCATTAAGGCCTATTAGTGCCTTCAGTGTCCTTACAGCAGCAGCAGCAGAATTTCCTGGGCAGGGGCATGTATTCAGAAGACTTATTTATTTTCTACATTTTTTTCTATAGTTTCTTTGTGGGGTTCCCTTTCTTTTTACAAATAAGAGCATTTTAATGCATTAAGAAGAATTAGGAAGAGTATATATTATGAAGCTCCCAGAAACTCTTCACAGAAGCCAAGATACTTTAATTTAGTCTTCCAGCTCTGCCCTGTCTAGAATTGCAGTAGAAGTGTTATTACCATGACACTCGAACCATATCACAGAATCAAAGAATCACAGAATGGTTGAGCTTGGAAGGGACCTCTGGAGGTCACCTTGTCCAACACCCATGCTCAAGCAAGACCACCTAGAGCTGGTTGTCCAGGACTATGTCCAGGTGACTTTTGAATGTCTCCAAGGATGGAGACTCCACCACCTCTCTGGGCAACCTATGCCAGTGCTCAGTCACCCTCACAGTAAAAATTGTTTCCTAATGTTCAGAGGGAACCTCCTGTGTTTCAGTTTGTGCCCATTGCCTCTGATCCTGGCACTGGGCATGACTGAAAAAGGAGCCTGGCTCCATCTTCTTTGCACCCTCCCTTCAAGTATTTATAGACATTGATAAGATCCCCCATGAACCTTCTTTTCTCTAGGCTAAAAAGTCCCAGCTCTTTCAGCCTTTCCTCATAGGAGAGATGTTCCTGTCCCTTAATCAACTTCGTGGCATTTTTCTGGACTCTTTCCAGTACAACCATGTCTCTTTTGTACTGGGGAACCCAAAACTGGATGCAGTCTTTTAGGTATGGCCTCACCAGGGCTGAGCAGAGGGGAAGGATCACCTCCCTTGACCTACTGACAATACTTTGCCTGATGCAGCCCAGGATACCATTAGCCTTTTTTGCAGCAAAGGCACATTGCTGACTCATGTTCAACCTGTATCTACCAGGACCTCCAACGCATTTTCTGCCAAGCTGCTTTGCAGCTGGGTGTCCCCCAGCATATATTTGTGCCTGGGGTTGTTCCTCCCCAGGTGCAGCACTTCCCCTTGTTGAACTTCATGAGATTCCTGTCAGTCCATTTCTCCATCCATGTCAGCAGGTCAAGAAGTGGACCCATGTGAACCTCATGAGGTTTAACAAGGCCAAGGGCAAGGTCCTGCACCTGGGTCGGGGCAAGCCCTGGTATCAATACAGGCTGGGGGATGAAGGGATTGAGAGCAGCCCTGCCGAGAAGGACTTGGGGGTACTGGTGGATGAAAAAAAGCCAATCGTATCCTGGGCTGCATCCAAAGAAGTGTGGCCAGCAGGTCGAGGGAAGTGATTCTGCCCCTCTCCTCTGCTCTGGTGAGACCCTACCTGGAGTACTGCGTCCAGCTCTGGAGTCCCCAGCACAAGAAAGACATGGACCTGTTGGAGCGGGTCCAGAGTGCTGGAGCACCTCTCCTATGAAGAAAGGCTGAGAGAGTTGGGGTTGTTCAGCCTAGAGAAGAGAAGGCTTTGGGGAGACCTTATTGCAGCCTTTCAATACTTAAAAGGGGATCATAAAAAAGACGGGGACAGACTTTTTAGTAGGGCCTGTTGCGACAGGACAAGCAGTAATGGTTTTAAACTAAAAGAGGGTAGATTCAGACTAGACATAGGGAAGAAATTGTTTACTGTGGGGGTGGTGAAACACTGGCACAGGTTGCCCAGAGAGGTGGTGGATGCCCCATCCTTGGAAAGGCCAGATTGGACGGGGCTCTGAGCAACCTGATCTAGTTGAAGATGTCCCTGCCCACGGCAAGGGGGTTGGACAGATGAACTTTAAAGGTCCCTTCCAACCCAAACCATTCTATGATTGTATGATCCTGTTGAGGTCCTTCTGGATGGCAGCATGACCCTTTGGTGTATCAACCACTCCTCCTGGTTTTGTGTCATCTGCAAATTTGCTGAGAGTACACTCTGCCCCATTATAGAAATCATTAATGAAGGTGTTAAACAGGACTGGACTCAGTATTGAACCCTGGGGTACAATGCTATTTACTGGCCTCCAACTAGACTTTGACTCACTAACCGCCACTCTCTGGACCTTCCTGAAGTCCAGGTGACTAATATCAGTGCTCTCCCCTCATTGACTAAGCCAGTCATTTAATTGTAGATGTTTATGATAGAAGTCTAGGAGTGACGTTTGCTTTCTTCCAGTCTTCGGGCACTTGTCCTAATCACAATGATCAATAAAATTTGTTGACAGTGATCTTGCAATGACACCTGTCAGCCCCCTCAGCACTCACGGGTGCATTGCATCATTGCCCTTGGACTTAGGCATGTCCAGTTTGCTTAAGTATTCTCTATCCTGATCCTGTTGCACCAGGGGTATGTCTTCCTTGCTTCAGACTTTTCCCCTCGTCTCTGGGTCCTTGGATTTGTGGAAGTTGGTCTTACAAGTAAAGACTGAGGTGAAAAAGGCACCTCAGCCTTTTCCATGACCTTTGAAAATGGGGGTCCTGCCCTATTCAGCAGCAGACCCATATTTTTCCTAGTCTTACTTTGCTACTTAAGTCCTTGTAGAAGCCATTGTTGCCTTTAACATCTTGTGTGAGATTCAACTCTGGGTGAGTTCTGGCTTTCCTAAGCATGCCTCTGCTTAGGAAAAGAGACAATGTCTCTATATTTCTCCTGGGTTACCTGTACCTGCATCCACCTTCTAGTCTGAGTTTTGCCAGAAACTCATTGTTCATCTGTGCAGGTGTCCTGGGGTTTTTGCCTGACTTCTTGCTTGTTGGGATGGACTGCTTTTGAGCTTGGAGGTGATCCTTGAATATTAAACAGTTTTCTTGGACCCCTCTTCCCTCCAGAACTTTATGCCATAAAACTCTTTCAAGCAGATCTCTGAAGGGGCCAAAATCGGTTCTCCTAAAGTCCGGCATTGAGATCTTGCCTTTTGTCCTTCTCCCTCTTCTTGGGATTCTGAACTCCACCATCTCATGGTCGCTGCAAGCAAGGAAGCTAAGGCATATAATCACAATGAGGTTTGAGAGACCAGGGAAGGTATTTCATTTGACCAAAGTACGTGGCTGGAAAAAAAGCAGACAAGTTTTGGGGTATATATATTAAAGAAGCCCTTTATGGAACTGAAGAATTTAAAATTAATTCACGCATTTGGTCTACAATTAACAGGGGAAGAAACTCATTACTTTCTAATTCCAGTTTGGCCTCATGATGTGTCTTCTTACACGCAAAAGTTTGGGGGTTCTCCTCTGGCATTTTTGGTTATTGTTTTTTTGGGGGTTTTGGGGTTTGGGTTTGTTGGGGTTTTTTTAGGTGGAAAATTTTTTATTTTACAAAGGTATTTCAAGGATGAACTCAGCAACATTTCTCAAGTTCTTTGATCCTCTGTGATCAAAGATCCTCTGTAAGTGCAAAGTATCAATTATTGAAAAGAAATTTAGGAGCTGATCAATATTGAGGTATCTCTTCTCTGTTTTAAGGCAGCTGTGATGTAGGGAACTTTCTGAATCTTAACAGAGTATCTTTTCTTCTCAAAATTCATTCAGCGGTTAAAGACCACATCAGAGCAAGCCTGTTGTAGATGGAGACTGTAACAGACCTTTAGCTTTATGTTACATCCTGTTAGTTTTTCCACTTCTTCCAACACATGTTCTTACAGGGCAGATCTCATTCTGTGGTAAAGAATACTTAACTAGAAACAAAGAGTTTCTAATTCTCAGAAATTACTGTAGCAAGTATAGTCTTTTGTCTTGAAATAGATTCTGATATATGCAAGACTGCTGTGCAGTGAATGGCAAGATTAGTGTGTAGTTAACTTTAGTTAGCTGAGTTTTGTCACAGGATTAGCTAAACAGAAATAAGAAAATGCACCAACTATGGCACAGTCTTTTTTTTTTACATTTATATCCCTTCTTCCTCACCTGTTCAGTTTTTCCGCAGTAGCTTTAAGGGTATTGTTGTGCCTTTTTTTTTTTTTTTTCTTTCCTCAGCAATTAGGCAACATGAGGGGCAGATTACAAGAAATTATGTCAAAGGCAGGTATGTTGGTGCAATATTACCTACATACAAAGAGGACTGTTTCTCTGAGCACTGTGGACGTGTGCAAGCTGGGAGATTCAGAAGTATTTCCCAGCTCCCATGTCTGAAACCTGCTTGTGGCCTTATTGCACACTTTGTCCATCAAAAGAAAACTTAGATGTGCAGAGAGGGAGGCAATTGCAAAGAACCAGAGTGAGTCCCTGGTCTGTGTGAACAGGAAACTTCAGCAACATTTGCAAAGGAGCTGCTTATATAGAAGTCAAGTTAGACTCTTTTGGTTCATATATCCCAAATTGTCTTTTTAGTCAGAAATCTTTCCAATTATCTCTCTTAATTGCCAGCTACTTAGGTAACACAACAAATGTTCCTCTTGTCATCTTTTTGTCTTTCCCCACATCTAGGGCTGTTTCAGAGTCATAATGCTGCACAAACTTATGTTGTTAAGCTTTCAGTTCCAGTTGCTGGTATTTCCATTTAGCCTCATTGTGGGCTCATGGCTTCCATTGTTTTGATTACTGCTGAGCAGAGTGTTCTTTAGTTATTCCTTAGTGGAAGCCATTCAGAATTCTTCACAGGTTTAATATGATTAGTAATGGCACATAGATTATAAAAAAATACTATGAAAGGCTCGTCCAGAAGAATATGTGTAGGTAGAATTCTGAAGTCTTACTGTTGCTGGAAATCCTAAGAGTACTAACCTTTTCTGTGCTTTTATTTAATTTTATATCTATATGTGTGCCTGTATGTGTGTGCATATGTACATATATGTATGCCTATAGACATACACACACAACTTTTTACTAAATCCTACTAACTCTGACCTACGTATTCAAAATCATTTATTTTACCGAAATGTCACATGTATTTATCAAAGGTCATTCAAATATCAAACTTAGGTTGATTTGCATTTCCCAGGCTTTGACTTTGCTAAGTACCAAGATATTTATATACTTGGCGCTTCCAGAATATAGTGGAACACACCTCTTTTAGAGGCATCACAATTACTGTGTGATTTCTGCATAATGTAAAGTGATGCAAGTTTTGAATCAGATAATTAAATTGCACAAATTAGAAGAACAAATTTAATTGTTATCTTAGATTGCAGTAGATATCTAGATACTCATTTGTATTTCACATAGTATTTTCTAAAAGTATCACAAGGAAATCAGTGAATTTATCCTTGTAACAGTGTGAAATAACATTTTTCCCCAATTAAAGCAATCAAAGCAAAGGAAGATTGTAGAGTTGAATAAAGAAATATTTTGTGCCCCATGCAATTTTACTTGTCATATAGAAGTGGTTAATGCATTAGGTGCAGTATTGCAAGTTCAGAACATAAGAAACTTTTTGAGGATAACATTGATGTTGTCTTGGATACTGGAGCAATAACTTTAGCAAAAGTTTCTCATTCTGTTTCAGGCCCCCAAAACATTGTGGAACTTGTATAATTGGGCCTTGGTTTTCATCAGAATGAAACCCCTAATATTCAGAATTTATCAGCCACACATGAACATATCAATAAACAAGTAGTAAAGTCATGATCATGGAAAAGAAACCCTTGAATCAACCGACTCTTCTCTGCCCAATTTGAAAATAAAACTCAATTTTCACAGCCTATTATTCCATTTTATTGAGAATAATATCTGGACCTGTGTCCTGGTTTCGTCAGGGATAGAGTTAATTTCCTTCCTAGTAGCTGGTACAGTGCTGTGTTTTGGATTTAGGGTGAGAACAATGTTGATAACACACCGATGTTTTTAGTTGTTGCTAGGTAGTGTTTATACTAGTCAAGGACTTTCCAACTTCCCATGCTCTACCGACTGAGAAGGCTGGAGGTGCACAAGAAGGTGGGAGGGGGCACAGCCAGGACAGCTGACCCAAACTGGCCAAGTGGATATTCCATACCATGTGACGTCATGCTCAGTATATAAAGCTGGAGGAAGAAGAAGGAAGGGGGGATGTTCAGAGTGATGGCGTTTGTCTTCCCAAGTCACCGTTACGCGTGAGGGAGCCCTGCTTTCCTGGAGATGGCTGAACACCTGCCTACCCACGGGAAGTAGTGAATGAATTCCTTTGTTTTGCTTTGCTTGTGTGCACGACTTTTGCTCTACCTATTAAACTGTCTTTATCTCAACCCTGGAGTTTTCTCACTTTTACCCTTCCGATTCTCTCCCCCATCCCACCGGGGGGGGAAGTGAGCGAGCAGCTGCGTTGTGCTCAGTTGCCAACAGGGCTTAAACCACGACAACCTGAATACTTTCATAATAAAATTTTCAGTTATACTTTTTAAAAACACTTCAGCTTGGCAAACTGTTTTTCTGATAGATGAAATATTATTCTGTAAAAAATCCTGGACAAGCCGCACAACATTTGAACTTCTAATGCAACACAAAGATGACCATTGCTATCTACTCATAAAAGAGCAGAGTTTCTATTTCAGGTATTCCTGATCAACAGTTTATTCTACCTACAAAAAAGATTGGCTACAATATCCAGAGACTTTTCAAAATGCAATCCATTTTTAAGCCTGTAGAGGAGGTTATGTTTGACAAGATCTTCTTTGCAGGTATGGGGACAAGAAAATTACTTCTTCTTCTTCTTCTTCTTGTTCATCTTTTTTTAATGACACCTCAGATTGTCTGGTAATTATGGGATTTAGGAGATTTAAGGAAAAACAAAACAACTAGAGATCACACAGTGCTAAAAGGGCGATCTTCACAGAGTTCTTCCCCTTCCTTTTGCTTCTGACAGAAGCACCTTAACCACAGTGTCACCATCTCATTTTTTATGCATCTGTCTACTTTTTGTCACTGCTTCATTTTACATTTCAGCAGGCCTGACTACTCTGAAAAATACACCGGCATAAAACCTGCAAGGAACAGAGAAAATACATAAGTAGGGGTGAAAAGGGAAAAGAGAGCTCTCTGCACTCTTATCACACCTTTTAACATCTATTGGTTTCAGGTCTCTTGTGATTCATTCACCCTTTCACTATGTAAAAGGCCAAAGAGAAGCTGCAGTGATACTAGCATTCAAGATGAATATCAAGGAGGCAGGGACTCAGAGGAGAGCAATATTCAAAAACCCCATGGGAATAAAGGTCACAGAAAAAGAAGGAGAGATTAAAAAGGAGCAGCATAGAGCAATCAGTCAGACAAGTTCCTGCATCAGAGTGGTCTTTGAATAGTAAACAATAGGAAAGGAACCATAAAATCAAGAACACAAAGACAGCATTTTATGAAGATGTTGCTTTCCTGTGTTGCATTTGCAAACCTGGGCAAACCAAAACATTGTTTTGTAATAAAGCCAAACAGGCTTTTGATTAGAATTGGTTAAAAAAACGCAGAGGAAGCTGGTTTATGCTTTCCTAAAGGGCAAGGCATATTAACTTGAGCCCATTATTGGGTTCACATAGTTAGAGAGCTTCCACTGTGTCTTCAACCACAAGGTGCAAGGCAGGAACAGAGCAGTTTCTTTCTGAGAGAGGTCATCTGGAGCAAATCCCTGTGTCTTGGCCCACCACAAAATTATGCTTTTTTCTGCTGCCATGTGTTTTCCATTTCCTTATTGTACCAAGGAAATTATTGCTGCCTCTGCCAAACATCATCAGTGGGCCATCATGAAAAATTTCTCCATGCTAAAGTGTGGAAGTTGAAAAAAAGCAAAACAATTCTGGTTTTCCCTTTTTTTTTTCCCCTTAGCTCCATCTGTGATGCTCAGAGCTGTTTTCATACATCCAGAAAACAAAGTTTTGAATAGTTAGGTGGTGTAAATCTTTAATTCGGGGAAAAAAAGAAAAAAAAGCAACTTTTATTCCACATGTGATAGGTGGGAAATGTGATGAACTGACAAGAATGTTAGGGGTCGTTGACTGGTCATTTTAATTTTCCTCTTCAGACATTTTATATATTTTTCTCTTCTCCTTCCAATTCTTAAAAATTGAGCAGAATTTTTGGGTGCTTTTCTTTTTGACACCCCAACTTGTTTTATAGAAAGCATGAAGACACTGTCTTCTCAAAATCAGGTCTTATTTGAATGTCTCTTTCTTAGAGCATGCATTAATGCATGGTGCTACTATGTGTTGTATATGATACTGTTGTAGGCGAAAAAATAATTTAAACTGTGAATGCCAGCACATAATTGGGGTCTATGTGTGTGTGTGTGGTGAATGTCTAAAAGTGAACTTTTGAACTCTCAAGCAGAAGTCTGCTGTTTGGTAGCTGCAACGAGTATGGGCCAGTTTTAACTTTTATTAACACCTGCACTGAACGAAAGTGGCAAGTCCTGAATCCTCCAATTAATAAAGAGACATGAGACAGAGTCAGCAATTAGGAAGCTGATCACGTTGTGCTTCTGCACACAGACTATTTAGGTGAGAAAAACTATGGGCTAGTGGTGGAAAAGAAGGGTTCCCAAAAAAGTGGTCTTAGAAGGAAGAAGGGGGACCAGGAAAGAAAAAGGTGAAGACCCTGGCTAGAGGAAAGATCCTGGAAGTGGGGAGATCCTGGAGATGGGGGACATGCATGGAGAGGAATGCCAGGGGATGCCCAGGATGCCAGGGATACCTGGGACTGATAACTGTGAGTGTGGACTGACACAACTTTCTGACTGACCTTCCTGGACCAGCAGTGACCTCCCTGCCAGGAAGGGAGAGATCTAGTGAACACAGCACTGAGGGGGAGTGAGTGAGTGAGTGAGTGAGTGAGTGAGTGAGTGAGTGAATATATGGAGTAGCCAAACAGGATAAAAGCTCTCATCTCGCTGGCTCTTAAGTAAATCCCTATATCCAGATCCACTACGGGTTGTCTTTTACTTTGTCCTGCCTATGACAGGTATTATACTAGTACCACAGCTAATCAGTTTAGAGCTTGAATGGTTATCTATAGAATTCATTAGCAGTTGCTTCTGCGACTGCAATAAAATTTCTCACAAAATACCAAATTATCTGAAATTTCCATTTTGTAATATAGCAAACTAAAAATGTTGATATTTTGCAAGGTAAAATTATTACATTTTTAATATTATTTGATATTTTTAATACAGATTTTTTCCAAATACATATATATAATTTTTCATAAGGTTTAGACTATTACCTCCTTTTTTTTCACCTTTACATCCTTTCCACGAGTCTGAAACCCTGCAGACTACTTTTGGAAGCTGCCTCTTTGTACGTGTTTCCCAGCAGGCAGGCAGCTTCTGAAATCTGCAAGCGAGAGCTCTCCTTCTCAGCTAACAGCTGCATGCTGACTACCTATAGTTTTCTGACCCTGTTTCCACAGAAACCACCAGAATGTGTTAACTTTAAGCAATCTTATTTGAATAATGGAATGTGTTAAACTTAAACAATATCACTTTTGGTAAAGAAACTGCTGTTCTTTTGTTTTTAGTTTTGCATTATGTGCCTCCCAGCCATTTCATGATTCTTTGTAACTTTAATTCCTTCCTTTCTTAAATGGTAACATTTGCATCAAGCATCTTAAACTAATTCAATGATGGGTCTGCCCCTAGTAATGTAAAAGTCTAAAGTTTCAAAAAAACAAGTTAATTTTAAAACCAGAGTCACCTACTATTGTTTCAGTATGGACAGAAAGATGGATGAATAACAAATGAATAGTTATTTAGGGAAGAGAACAAAGGAATGGACCTCATGTCTCAGTCCCGTAATCTCCTATTGTGGACAAACATGCTATATAATCCCTCTGATAAACCAATAAATCTCTATATGAAAGCACCTTTTCTCCCATACATCTCTGGGATGTATGCAATGTTTGCAATCTCACTTCTGGCAAGGCCAGATACTTTCTTTAGATTTTTAGCTTAAATTTACAGGCCTATTTGTTCTTTTGAGAATTGCATCTTTTAGGTTATATCAGTAATTTTTTTTTTTCTTCTTCCAGGGGAAGCCACACAGCTTATTAAAGAGGCATCTGAAGTATGACAAAGATACCATGATCACACACATCTTCATGTGTAACCATGTACACATACCCCTAGCAAAAGACCTGACCTGGGATCTCGTGATCACACCTCATTGCTCAACAGGTTATTCTTGCACCTTCATTTTCCATTCCTAGCTTTCTCTCCCACATCTAAATGGGAGTTGCATAAGGTGTCAAGAACAATCCACACAACTTAAATCTCTCCCTTATTTTCAACATGGAATATTTGTCTAGTTAAAACTGGGTAGTACTCAAGCAATGCTGCAATAAGGCAGGAAAACTGTGGTAAATTCTGGAAATATTGATGTTTTATTATTTCTCGTGGCACATAGTC
Source organism: Pygoscelis adeliae (assembly GCF_000699105.1). Classification (NCBI taxonomy): domain Eukaryota; kingdom Metazoa; phylum Chordata; class Aves; order Sphenisciformes; family Spheniscidae; genus Pygoscelis; species Pygoscelis adeliae. The sequence continues at coordinate 4,389,171 of NW_008824231.1, read as the reverse complement.
ACCTTCTCAGATGGACACTGACAATATTCTTGCCACGTTTCTCATTCAGTTTAGAAAACAACCAAATTAATTGCATTCCATCCCATCTCATAACAGAGACTCCCCATTTATCTTCTCCTTCTAATAACCTTATGTGTTCTACTTAGACTCATCTTCTGCTTAGTGAATGGGATCAGAACTGCACCTATCCTGCAGACGACATTTTGGTGGTGCTTCACTCAACAGTTTTAGTATTTCTTAACCTCTACTGACAATGCAACAGCTGAGATCTTCTTGTATTTTGTGCGCACATTTTTCTTGCATACAATGTAGTTAATTCACTCTAACGTGATTCTCTTCCTTTCTAATTTCATAGATTCATAGAATCATAGAATCATTAAGGTTGGAAAAGGCCTCTAAGGTCATCAAGTCCAACCGTTCACCCAACACCACCATGCCCACTAAACCATGTCCCTAAACATCGCTTTTAAATACTTCCAGGGATGGTGACTCAACCGCTTCCCTGGGCAGCCTGTTCCAATGTTTAACTACTCTTTCAGTAAAGAAATTTTTCCTTACATCCAATCTAAACCTCCCCTGGCGCAACTTGAGGCCATTTCCTCTCGTCCTTTCGCCAGTTACTTGGGAGAAGAGACCGACACCCACCTCGCTCCAACCTCCTTTTAGGTAGTTGTAGAGAGCGATGAGGTCTCCCCTCAGCCTCCTTTTCTCCAGGCTAAACAACCCCAGCTCCCTCAGCCGCTCCTCATAAGACTTGTTCTCCAGACCCCTCACCAGCCTCGTTGCCCTTCTCTGGACATGTTCCAACATCTCAACATCCTTCTTGTAGTGAGGGGCCCAAAACTGAACACAGTATTCGAGGTGTGGCCTCACCAGTGCCGAGTACAGGGGCACGATCACTTCCCTCCTCCTGCTGGCCACACTATTTCTGATACAGGCCAGGATGCCATTGGCCTTCTTAGCCGCCTGGGCACACTGCCGGCTCATGTTCAGC
>NW_008824231.1:4366026-4385563 GCF_000699105.1 Pygoscelis adeliae | reverse complement strand
CTAGTTTAACGCCCTCTCGATGAGCCCTGCCAATTCATAAGCAATGACCCTTTTCCCCCTGTGAGACAGCTGGACTCCATCTGTCGCCAGCAGGCCCGGTGCCATGTAAACCTCCCCATGATCAAGAATCTGATCATGATGGGGACTGAGAATGCTGTGGGAGATGGTGACCGCTCCATAATCTTCCCTGGCACCGAGGTCAGGCTGACAGGCCTGTAGTTCCCCAGATCCTCCTTCCGGCCCTTCTTGTAGATGGGTGTCACATTGGCCAGCCTCCAGCTGCCTGGGACCTCCCCTGTTAACCTAACCCCATTAACCATTAACCCCGTTAACCATTTCAAACTGATATATCACCATTTATAGCAGAAACTCTTATTATTAGTTCCCAAGTAGATAATCTCACACTCTGTAGTGTAGCACTCTACACAGTTTTTAGTATTTCAATAATCCTGTTCTTCTGATATACACTTATGATTTCTCTCTAGATCAATGATGTATCTTCAACAGGTTCAATTTTTGTGTTGCTACTTTTTTTTTGCCAACTTGCTTAATTACAATATTACCATTAATAAGATTGGCCAGAAGAAAATAACTGAATGGTATTATCTGATGAACTAGCCTTACCTAGATTCAGTAGAAGATATTGAATGCTAATCAAATAAATGCATTTGAGAGTTATTAACATATAAATGAGAAGTTGAGGAATGTAACATAGCTCCACTGTATCCTACTGAAAGCTAGGACTATCACTACTATTAAAATTCAAAGAGTGATGTCACTTAACAGTGTCCGTTGGGGCTATTATGCTTTGGTGATTACTGAAGAGAATTCTGAGTAATACCTTTAACACAGCCTATGAGTCTGTATGAAAACAAATAGGTTAATAAAACAGAATAAAAGAGCTGTAACGGAAGATCTATGTGTCTTAAGTTAGAATTACCTGAACACCGATGTAAGAGGTAACTAGTAAATTATGCAGTTCATACTCCAAGCCACAGCTGGATTCAAGGTAGGGTAAAAATCAATACAAAGTATAATATCTTATTTTTTGATGATTGCAAACAGTTCATATTGAATTAATTTAGTAAAATGCTATGTTACTTATCTCCACTGCTGCCTTGCATTATGGTAGATAGCTAGTGCCTTCATCACATCCTAGACAGTCAGTTTCGCAGAGATTACATTTCCTATGATGTAATGCAGATTTGCAAATTCTACTGATCCAGTGGGGGCTTTTAGAACAGTCATAAATTTCAGGGGCTACATCCATGCCAATTAAATGCATTATGACCAGGAATGTTCCTGGGCATTGAGGACAACTAATAGAGAAATGTCCACATGGCTGTAGTAGCAAATTCTTTTACTTCCAAAGTAGGTTGCATGCAAACTCTTTATTGAGAGTGATCCCTGAGGTGTTTTAACTGTCACAGTGTGCCTGGAAATTGTTTGAAAAAGTGACAGATTGAATGGACCAAAAACATGCTGGGGTATGTCCTATCAAACTGTGAGGATAGATAGTAATTTTCTTGACTCCAAGGATGTTCCCAGGTTAATTTACTAGGTGAGATGTAGCATAAGTCTGCTGTAGCCCATGGTGACCATGCGGGAGGCTCTCAACATGCTGTGGGAAAGTTATGGCCAGGCCCACTCTGGCCCATGGGAGGCCACACCAGAGCAAAGTCCCCATCATGATGCAGCCATGCCTGGGGCTGATGACAGCTCTGCTGTTCCAGGTGCCAACCCATGGGCTGATGTCCTGACCCAGCCTTGGTCCGTTCCTGTCCCCATGGAGGTGCCTGATGCCTGTGGCTGGGGTCAGCACTCTGGTCCACAGGGAGCTGCTCCAGCCCCTATGATGCCCTAATTGTGACTCAGTAGAGCTAAAAGAAATGTTTCAAATTCGGAGAAAATTTATTTAGCTCTAAAATATCTAAACAAACTCAGTATATTTCTGAGTTAATTTCTAAAATTTTGTGAAACAATCAACACTTCAAATTTCCATCTTGATTTGGGATTCAAACAAGAAGTTGATTTGACAGATTTCCTACAAGGAGAAAAATGCACTTTTTCTCAGTTAACCTATAAACCTATAGCTAAGGTTTAAAAGGCCAGAGAAGAAAAGGAAAATGTCTATCAATGATAAGAAAGAAAATTCAGTAAAAAATCAAAGCTTCAAAGTGTTATGTGTTCTGCAAATTAGAACCAAAGGGTGACTGCAACCTGACTTACATAGGTATAAGCCATGAGCAATATTAAATGCATCTGATATGATTCTTTCTACCCCAGTTCATATTTGTCTTGTAGTTAATTTTGTACAAATATCATTATTGAATGATCATCTAAGTATAGAGATGCATGTATGACATTTCTCCCCTCATTAATCCTAAGATATAGTATCTTATTGCAAAGAACCTAGGAACAGGAAGAATGCTTGCGAGTCAACTATTTAAATCAAGCTATTTACGTCATTCTTTTTTCTTGTAGCAAGATTTTTTTTTTTAATTATTTCTCTTTATAATGTTTGTTTCTTAGCTCCTGTATACTCCTAGAGGCTTCAGAGTGCTAAGTTTCCTATTAAAAATACTTTATGCCCAGAGCAAGTGTAAAAACAGAAGACTGGATTATTTCATATAACATATATATATCATATAATTGACTGAACAAAGGAAAGGTATCTACTATTTCAGCAGCTGGAGCAGATTGTCATTTAACAGAATAATACTGTATTCTAAATTTTGGGCTACATTAAGGGTTTGAATAGTCCTGTAATAATTACCAAAGCTCAAGCCCACGATAGAATTCTAAAGAAAAAAGGAACATTCATGAAGCAATATTAAATGCATCTGATATGATTCTTTCTACCCCAGTTCTACAACCACTTACCAATGGGATATCAACATCCCCAGGAGGAGAGAAGCTGATCAAAGAGATGCTATTGCTCTTCTCAGACAAGATTCAAGATATAGGCATCCAATAGATTGCCTGGAAGGTGTGCATACTGAAGCAGAGGATACTATATGGAGTGTCCCTTCCTTATGGACAGTACAGATGCCACCCTGTCCAAAATCTACAGTTTTTCAGTGATGGGGCATTGGGAGCAAATGATCTCTGAAGAAATATCATCTTCAATTATTTAAGACTTTATAGACAATAACATCTTGAACAGAACCCAGAGTGGAATACTGGTATAAAATGGTATCTCCATTGTGTTGAAACTTTGATGAACAGCCACATTTAAATCCTGCATAAGGATTCTTATAGGGGGGAGCAATTAACTTGCATGGATTTCCATTGAGAAGGAGGGAATGAGGAATGAAGAGGAAGGGAAACATCTTGAAAGAAAGATCTTCAAACTGAAAAGTTTTTACACTTTCTGAGAACATAATTTTACTTCTCTTATCATCTAAACTTCAAGGTTCTTCCCCCCCTCCCAGTAAATTTAATTGGATTGAAAAGAGATTGGGGGCTGAAAACCACAGTGGGGAGGGAATGAATGAGAAATGGAATGCTGTTGAGAGCGGGAGGGACTCTAGGAATATTTTGAAAGTGAAATGTGAAATTTTGTACACTTTGCAAAGGTCTGGAGATCACTCTCACCTTTTTTGTTGTAGTCTGCATTTGGCAATAGTTTGTATCCAAACCCATCTGAATGTGTTCCAATTTTTTCTTGCCAAATGGAAAAAAGGAATAAAAAGTGATGTAACTGTGGGCACAAATCATTCCATTCGATCCAAAACATTTCAGTTTGCACAGTTTGCAAGGCGGGCAGGGGAGATGAAGTTGTGTATTCACAGACCTTGAGACAGCTGCCCTCATCCACCAGCTGCACAACTATAGCTCCATGTGGACATTGAGGTTCATAAGGCTTGAAAACAATGTAGGTGAGGCTCTCATGTTCAGGTTTAGCATGTAGCTGGGACATGCAAGTACTTGAATCCCATAGGGGAGGACCTACGAAAAGCATTGAAGCTGATGTTATGAGGTTACTCCAGGCCTCATATATACAATCTGTTCAGCTTGGGTCCATCTCAGAAAAGATTAATGGGACCTCTGAGATGTTATGGACTATATGGATCATTCCTCCTACCCTAAAGCATGATGTTTTCAGTAAGTAGTCCATAATATCCAGAGGATTAAAATGGATTTCTGACCCAGATTCAAGTTTATGTCCTTCCTGATGACATTCCTATCTATTGGGATAGTCATCAGGACGTAAAAATCCAATTTTCCAGGTTACTGTTGTGCACTAACAAGTGAAACAATTGCTATAAGAATTCTTTTAGTGTACCCTGTGAGCTGGTAGAGTTCCAAAAGGGATCTGCAAAGTTACCATCCAAGAATGTCAATTGCCTTTAGACAGATGCAGTCAAGTATGAAGCTATTCTTTTCCTCTTCAGAGATTTGAATAAAATTCTTGAAGCTTTCAGGTGCATGTCCTTCTCTCAGAAAATTCTCTTAAGTTCTTCTCTTAGGAGCTCTTTCACTATTTATAGTCATGTTAAGAGTCACCAGTGTAGGCTGAAGTCTCTGAAAACAGAGAATTTGCAGCTCTCTCATGCTGAACAAGTATCTTAATGTCTCCTCTTTTTGTTCCAACAGCTTGCACATATATCCTGGTTTATCATCTACATATGTTATTATAATCATATATATGATATGATAATCACATATGTTATATATATGTGGCATGATAATTTTATATATGTATATATAAAAAGTTAGCTAATAGTATTTGTAAATCTGTATTGAATTCACCAAACAGTTTTGGGATGACCAAAATTTAGCAAGTCTACTGTTCACACAGAATTTTTCTCTAACTCTTGAGGAATACCTTGTAAACATCCTTGTTAGCAATCTCTAAAATCATGACCTAGCAGTTTGATATATTTACTTTTATCCTATTTTTACTTCAGGTGTTTCATCTAGCAAAATTTCCCACAATGGCACCAAAATCTCATACATGCCACACACACGCTTTGGTAAAATGATCATTGCTGGTACAGGGAAGATGGAAAAGGAGGTAAAAAAATCAAAGCAGAGGCTAAAACACACAGTATCACCTTTACAGAAATGTTAAGTGTTTGACTGAAATTTCTGAATGACAGCGGTTGAATCATTTCCCAGATTGTCTTTATTTCAGAGCCAAGTCCCTCCAACTGGTATATATCCCCAGCCTCTTGTCAGCCTCTCCTCCACGCAGACTCTTGGGGATCTTCATGGGTTTACTTAGTTTCTGCACAGCCTACAATCCTGCATGTGAGTTTCTAGTGAAATACAATGACAAACAACACTATTGAAATGTAAATATGCTGTCTACTGTTAGCAAAATGAATTAAGCTTGCAGATATACAGTAAAAAATGAAAGGAAAAAAATATATATTCTTAAAAGAGTTCATATCTATTAAAGGAAAATTTATACATGGATAATCCAAAATTTCCCAATGATTACAAAGCTAAGAAATAGAGATATATTTTGAATGACAGAGTGTAAAAGGCTTGCTACTTGAAAAGGTCTTTTGAAGTAGTTTTCATGTAGCTCATCTGTAAAAATGTTCTCTTTCCAGGAAGGCTTGTACCCCTCCTTTTTCCTTTTCCTCAAAGGACTTCCAAGGTAGAGTTTGGAGTATTGCAAGAGAATTGCTCTCAGGTTTCTGCCAAGAAGATGCAAATGAGACTTCAAGGCCCCCTATTGCTAGGTTCTGCATACACATGTAGTAAAGATTTAAACTACAAGGCCTTGACCCTGCAAATACTTACACAGCTGCTGCTTAACTTCTTGAATTTTAATAGATTCTTTGAATTAGCTACTAAAATCAGGCAGGTGTGTAAGAGTGTGGGATCGAGGCCTGGTTTACACCACACAGTGAAGCAAAAAAGAATATGTAGAAGAACATATGCAACTTGATAAGCTGTTATTATCTAATTTAGTTACTAAGCCACTACTTTGATATTAAACTCTTTGGAACAGAGTTTGTGTTCTTATCTTGAGTCTGTAAAGCAGTGACTTTCTGATCTGTAACAAGAATTATTCAAACAAAGAAACCGCATATACAAAGAAACCTTTATATTTTCTCTGAAAAGAAAGAAATATTTTTGAATCACACTGTGTCTTGGCCTAGAGCTTCTCAAATATAACATTTTGTTCTCTTGTCAGACAATATACAATTCATACCGATTAAAAGTGTTTGCCATTTAAAGGGTATACCTATAAATACATATAACGAGCAGTCTGCATTATGAAAGTAAAGATTTGTTTTATGAAGGACAATTAAACACAGCAAATAAAACTCATCCTGTGAAGATTAAATTGTTAAAAGTCAAATGATGGTCAAGATTGGAAATCTAATAATTAGGAAACAACCCATTATTGCAAGGTAACATTGTTTAACTATCCACACCATTTATTCCACAGCATATTTTATCTCACTAGAGTGTGAAGGCCTCCAAAATATTCTTTTTATCCTTCTAGTCAAATCTGTACTTCACTTGGTCAGTGTGACTTGGTGTTTTCACAAGACAAGCAGCTCCTAGCAAGTCTTTTCAGCTTCAGCAAAGAAAATGATAACAGGATTATCTTTGGTTATGCTGTTGCTAGTGTTTAGTTGGTTGGTTTGGCCTATTTTTCCAGATGGGGTGGTTGCTAAAGGAGAAGCTGAACTGGGGCATTAGACAGTTTGTCTTCAGTTCAGTGACCTGGATATTTTCATAGGAGATAGAAGCTTATATTCCCTATTTCCTTCAACTAAGGAAAGTCTAAAATCCTTACCTTCTTCTGCACCATGAGTTCCAGTTACCAGGAAATCATCAGGGAAAAAGAGAGAGTCTGTTGGTCTTCTGGCAAATGTGTCTCCAATTCAAAATAGTGACCTTGTTCTCCCCTCTCAAACAGAGTTCTTTGGAAGTATAACAGTAGTCATTTACCTTCTGGAAAGCAAGTGGGCTTTGGACTCTTGAGGGCTGAAAAGCATCTCTGTAGCCCTACAGGTTTGTCTACTCTGAGAATAAAGAATGAAACAGAGAGACCATTCCCCTTTCCCATGCTTACAGCTTCCAAATGATTCTCTCCATAATGAGCTCAGTATGGGGATGGATCAGATTGTCCTTATGAGGCAGCTAATTCTTTTCTTATCCTGCATGGGAAGATGTGCCTATCTCCAAAGAGATTGCACTTTAAAGGTAGAGCACATTTCATCTTCTGTAGTCTGTCATTTGCAAGCCCTTAGATATCCTATAATATTTACTACTGGATTGTAACTAGACAACTATGCAAATATTCACAGAGGATCTGGTTGTAAGTATTTACATTTGTTAAGAAACATCAACCTTTCAGAAAAAAAAGGTTTCACCCTGTACTGGAACATTTATTTATTTTAAAGTACCAATAAAGGAATTTTTCAGAACTATTTCATTTAAGATCAATCAAATTATTATGCCTGATCTGATACTGACCTTTAAGAACAAATGATTTGTTCATATGAACTAAGTCCAACTCTAGCCTATACACAATAAATAGATTTCCAAGCAAAAAGGTTCAGAGTTCTGTCCTGGTACAGTTAAGTTCCTGACCCATACAATATTTTGAGTTGGATGAAATAATATTTTTCTAATGAGAAATATTCCATGTTTTGTATAATTATTTCTAAGGATTTGATTCCTTAGATTTTCCTGCTGTCTTGAGTATAAAGTTTTGGGTTTTTTTCTGCAGGGAAGAAAGATCAAATTCTGTTTATACCTTGAAACCAGAAGAAAATGGTTATAGATCTTGTTACATGCAATTGTTATATGGTCTTTATAGATCATAACTTTTTTTTTTTTTTGAGGTACTAGAAAGTAACTTTCAATTGACATAATCTGGCATGCTGTTGAGATTTTTTTAAACATGGTAAGAATGCCAGATTTATACATTAGAATCTCATATTTTCCCATATTTTTACTATTGGTGTATCAAAACCTTTTTCTTATTTTACATTAATGCCACATTATACCATCTACTAATGAAAATGGATATAATATAAATTATATCACTCCAATTCATACATATGCACTTTAAAGCTCCTGAAAATTACCAGGATAACATAAATCAGCTTACCTTAGATGAGAATCAAGTACTTATTATTTATATCAATGTCAAACATTTATATATTTTTAGGCAGAAATCTTCCTTGAAGTAAGGAAAAATTATTTTCTTCTAAAAAGTTATTCTGTGTTGAGCATCACAAAAATAGTAGCTGCCAGCACATGTGTGTCAGCTATTTTGAAAGTAACTTACCTGATGGTACTGAAATAGATCAAACATTTAAATAATGGTATACCTTCAGGATCTGTGTGCTTCAGTTTAGGTGTATAAATGTATGCATGGTGAAGAGAAATGATGCAAGAAATGATGTGAAAAAGTTTTTGTGGTAAAGTTTTTTTTTTCCCAGGAATGGAACCTGAATCAGTATGGCAGTGATTTTTTTATTTCCACATAGTCAAGCAGCAGCTAGTTTGCAGATAGGCACTGCAACTGCCTGAGAGCTGATGAAAACCAGCAGCCCTTTCCTTTGTTTTATACTTCAAGATTTATTAATGTTTCTTGGAGAGATAACACAATATAAAACCAGTTTGGTTAGAATAAACTTGTGTTGAATAAGTAACTTCAGTCCCAAAAATATTTAGTGGGGAATAACAAAAGGTTTTTTTTTCCAAAAGTAGAATTATCTCAATACTTGAGGATTTCTCTTAGCATGTAGGAGGATGAGATTTAAATCCTTGCTCCTTTGACTTGGTTGTGGGATTTGAACTTGGAGATTTAATGTGCTATGTGGTGCTCAGTCGTGTTGTGTGAAAAACCAGTTTCTTACTAGCAAAACAAATTTTAAACTATTTTTCTATTTTTGCAATTTGTATACATCCAGAGAGTTCCTATGATTAGAGACCAACAAGAACTTGAACATGGACCGTTCAACATCCATAGGATTCCTAACCACTGCCATACCTGGCATTAGCTAGGAGACAATATTTTCTAAATTATTTCTGATTTAAAAAAAACAAACCACAAATCCACAAAACAAAACCCTCTTGTTTTCTTTCCACAAACAACTGTAAACAACTTTCAAACCCCTGAAGTTTTACAGAAAATATAATTTTGACTTTCTGGCCTCCCCTACTGCCAGTGATCAGCTGCTACAAATGAATAAGTGCAAACCTTTTTTATTTGGTTCTTCTGGAATGTACCGATTGAAATAATGAAGGTTTAGAATGATGACTTGTCATTTGTCCATTCTCCTACCGGGTGTCAAGTCACAGCTGTAGACTTTACCACTGCCATATATTACCCATGCAGGTTATTTTTACATTCAGGAAGCAGAAAAGTAGTGATAGGTAATTATGAATCATACAGAAGGACAAAAAGTATAAATATTTAACACATAAGGCTGAAAAAAGTGAGAATAAGACAAATAAAAGGTGTAAGGGCTGCAATCAGAATGTGTCTGGAAATAGGATGAATTTCAGGAAGAGGATGTAGAATAAAATAACATAGACACAGGTCAAACTAACATTAACGTGGATTGGCAACAAAAAGGAATGCAAGAATGGAAGTCTTGGTTAGTATGAAAATGTTACGCTAGGTTCTGTACATCTCATAATAAGGATCATGCTCTGCCCAGAAGGCTTACAGTGCTAATGGACAGAAACCCCAAAGAATTCAAAGAAGTGGAATTAAAGTGCGGAGAAATCAAGCTCTGAGAGTGCAATCATTTTTCTGAGTTAGAAGGAAGATGAGGAGGACATGAAGGTGCCCAGCCCTTCTTGAGGAGTGATATAAGACAACTTGAGGTGTGCTCTCAGATCAGTATCCTGCAGCTCAACCAAGGGGATGATATATGGTGCCCTCTTTTCATCCTGCTCCCCTAGACTCCTTAAATTGCCCCAAAGCCCATTAGACCAGGGCTCCCTGCTTTTCATTAAACACAGTACTTCTGACCTCATAAAGTTCCTCTCAGCTGTGCCCTCCACTCTTCTTATGCTTCACCTGTGCTTCCTAATTTGTCTAAAAGTCCCAAAATTTCCACTCAAAAACTGCCTCTATTTACTTACACCAACTTAATCCTCACTCAGTCCTTTAAACCTCCTCCCTCCCAAGGGGTTTAGCATTTGATTCCCAAGTCCCCTGGTCCCAGCCCTCGTTACCACATGACGTCATTATTGCCAGTCCTCCCAAAACTGTGGCTATGTTGCATTTTGCACCGCTTTAGTGACCAAGAACTTTTGCTGCTCTCCCTGATTGACTGCTGGAGCCAGGCGAGTCCTGACTCTTTTGGCAACAAAAATGACCCAGTTCTTGCATTTTCTGAGGATTTCAAAATCCAGGATGCTGAAGACAGTTATCAAAATTTATCTGAACAAGACATTGGGGAAGAATTGGCCACTATCTTTCAAAAAACACTGATTTTCTAGAAAAGCAACAAAATGCCTTAATCTTACGCCATGGTGAAAAGACTAAAGCTTGATCACTGATGACTTCTGTCTTGCAAAAGGCCCAGAGCTGAGGAAACCTGATTTTGTTCTAAGCTGATTGTACCTTCATTGTAGTCAAGAGAAATATGAATTGCAATACTACAGTTCAGAAATGGCAAGCTATCTGAAGGATGAATCCCCTTCAGGAGCAGCCTCATCTCACCATTGATTCTCATTCTCCCCTTCCTGTATGTAAAACCTCAAACCACTGTGCTTTCCTTCATTAAGAACAAGCGAAAACCAACAACTTTGTGCAAAATTGAGCTGTTTTGCTGGCAACCAAAATGTCCAGGGTAAAACTAGGCAGATCAGCCACCTGAGTAAACGTTTAGGTAGAAAAGCATGTACCCTGCTCATGTTAAAGCCTAAAGAAAAAGTAAAACCCACACAAGCCTTCACCTGAAAATCTAGAGGGAAGGATGTCCAGGAAAGGAAGGTCATTCTGTTGACATCTGGTGGAGTGAAGGAGAAAGAGAGAAAAAGAACTGATGAGCAAACTAAAACATGCTTGCTTTGCATGTGGAGAGATGTAACAACTGAGAGGCCGTTGGGTGTAAAAAGAAGTTGCTTTACAACAAAGGTAAACGTTAGTGACACAGAACTTTACCAGGCAGCTCTGAATGTGCCTGTGGTGAGTCCTCACACAACCGATGGCTTTTACTTCCAGAACTGAAGCACAAAGGCTAAAGGCTGGAAAAGAGAGTAAGAAGGCAGGGAACCATATGCAACCTTTATGAGAGACAGAAGAGACTGCTTAAGATTTTTTGTGAGCTAAAGAGGCTGTGGTTAGTTCACAACACTGCACTAGCTCTACTGAGAACTGAAAACTGCAGGTAAAGCTACCAAAGTTACCTTCATCAGCTTGTGAAGTACCAGTGTGGTGCAAGGCATGGCTTCTAGCAAGTAGAAAGGCAAGAAGTGGCATTAGGTGTAGCATAAAACGTAAGATTTTCTTTAGAGAAGACACTTTAAAATTGAGCTGTTTTGCTGGCAATGCTTCAAGAATTGGTTATCATTATCATGTTCATCTGTGTTGTAAGAGTTTTCTTTACTCCCTTAATTAAAATATTGCTTTTTAAGCTACTTGATTCACATTTGTGAGTGTGAAAAATTAGCTCCCAGAACACCAGAAAGATTAGCATAACTCTCCCAAGAGTTTTTGTAGTAATCTCTTCAAATTTGAATCAACTTCTTGCTGCCAATCAAGACCTGGCAGAAGGGTTGCAGTGGGAAAACCGGGCATATGGAATAAGAGTCTGTGGTGCAAATAGAAACTAAGCCAAGATCTCTTGAGTCTCAGTCTTATCTTAACTGCAAGGCTCCCAGGTGACTCATATTTAGCAGATGTGGGTATTCCTGTTTAAGTCATAGTTTCTATAGTCCATTTTCCTTTTACTTTTAGTGTCTTCTTTTCTGGCTCAGATGTGAGAGAACTAAAATAAAGAGAGAGAGAGTATAAGCAGTAAAACTGACCTGCACAAGATGTCAAATAAAGAACTGAAAAATTAATTTATTTTGTGTAATTTCTTACACTTAACAGAGGAATATTTTTATCAGGCAGCTAGCTAATACAATATGTGTTTAATCTAGTACCTGATGAAATTTTAGCTCATAAACATCTACACTATTATATGTTTGTATTTCTGTAGTACTCACATTACTTAAGAGGGATTGGTTCACAATGGGGGAAATACATTAGCGTTTGAAAAGGCTAAAAGTCCATTAATTCAAGTGAGATGAATTCCTTTTTCTAAAACCAGATCTATAAAACATGTTGCCATAAATGGGGAAAATTTTACAAAAGTACCACTGAGGCTTAATTACATTTTTGGAGTGGCTCCATGCTACAGCACACAAAGAACATTGATCACTTTTCATTTTTAATGAAAAATAGCCATGTTTTCTGCCAGGGTCAGAGAGCTCACTACACTTAATTAACTAATGATTCCTGTGATGCTGATTTTTCAACAATTAAATGTTGTTTGGCCAAGTTGCTTCATCATACCTGTTGCTTCATCATACCTATAAACAAAAGCAGAGAAAAAGGGTGCAAGAGTGACTTTAAGCAACACTTCAATTCCCTTAATCCTAAAAAAAAATCATGCTAGTCCTCTCCCTTGCTGTAAGTGAGAACAATTTACAAGCAGGTCTCTCTTGTAACAACTGGTTTCAGAGAGTAATCCCAAAGGTGGGGAAATGATAGTTTTGCCGCCAAATGTACTTAATTCAAAACAACTTGAGTTCAGCTAACTTCTGCTGAGCTGATGGCAGTGTTTCACTGGAATTTACCTAGAATTTTTGCAGGTCTGGGACCTTGAAAAATGAGGGGACCCTGAGCCAAGGGCAGATATGTCTGCAAACTCCAGTAACTGAAATATCACAAAAAAATAAATTGACTTGGCCCAGAATGAAATCCAGTGTATATATCATTTTGAGTGGGGGAATATAGTTTATTCACATTATTTTGAAATAAAATAAACAAAAATAAACTGCTGCTGGATCAATCTGAAATGGTTGATTCATTTGCCTCTGAAATACTGAAGAACAGTTTCCTTTCAGTTTAAAAAATGAAAAATGACATTTCAAAACAAACAAAAATATTGCATTACAGCTGTCAGAATGACATGTTTGGACAATTATTTCCAAAGCAAAATATTAAAATGAAGTATATTTACAAAATTTGAAATCCCTTTTCTCTCATAAATGTATTAATAATTTATATCCCTCTCAAATTTATATTCGGGACCAAATAGTCATTGATTAAAAAATGTGTCTAGCTCTGTGGATAGGGCACAAGGAGCCTCTACAGAAACAGGATTCTATTTTTTTTTTTTTTTTTTTTAAGTAACTAGTATTGTAAAGATCTATTAATTAAAAAATCTCTCTTGATTTTTTTTCATGTCTATCTGTTCCACTGAACTTCCCCAGATGGTACTCCATTTTTAGGGAACCTAGAGATTAATTCTTTGTTCCGTATTATTCTTTTGTTACTCTTGTTAGAGATCTTGGTCTAGATCCATGTAAGTAGATGACATTTTACTCTCTTTTTTAAGGATTCTTAAAAAAAACTCCAAACAAACAAACAAACAAACCCCTTAATATGTGCTTACATGGCAGTTGTCACTCAGAGCTCACCATCAACTATAGATGTGTAATACAAAGCATGTTACCACTATGCTCACCCCTATGGGAATCCTAATAGCTGATCCTAAGGAAACCAGGACTAAGGCTGCCCAATATACAGATTTTCTCTGAAGTGTTCTAATGTGGCAAAGCACCCAGTGCCCACCCTATCTTACAAACATTGAGCTCATTATTATAACCTGCCTTGCATATAGATTTACCTTCAACTGTAAGAATTCTCAAGAATCTCATGCAAAGCCAGCAACTGTGTTTTATCCACCGTTTCTGCCCTGGCAAAAGATCACTAAACCACTGTACTCCGTGGAAATTTAACTGCTGGTGTACTCTCCCTTCCTCCACTGACACCAAAGAAAGAGTATGTAAGAATAATAATAGTAGCCATAGACTGCCCTAGTTTACATTAGGGCCTCTGCCTTCAATCAGTCCGAATTATTTTCACCATTATCTTTTAAAACATTGAAACAATATATTTCTTCTGCTTTGCAGTCTTGCAGCACTATCTGGACTATCAGTGTAAGGGGGGGAAAGTCATTAAGAAAATGATTAATTCTGAGAAATGGTAAATTGAATTATTGATTGAGAGGTTTCCTGATACTTCACCTAATCCCATAAAAAAATAATTTGTCTGCTTTTGGAAAGCTTTCAAACATATAGAAGTCCCCTTTCCATTACATAAAGGAGATGTTGTATAAATTGCCTATAAGCAGTATTTCATTTTATCATGCATAATTATCTTAGATTGTATGCAATGCTTAGTCCTGAGGAACTGGCCATTATTGATGCTGTGATGTATAATGTAGCCCTCCATAATGAACTTTTAAAGAAAATAAAGACCTTCATTCTATTATGCATTATATTTATTTTTGTTTTCACAACACCAAAAATGAAGGCAAAAGGGCCCTTATCATACACTGTTTAGCTCTTACTGAGGTTCAAAGATTCCAAGGCCACAAAACTTGCTGAAGAATATACTCCTTTGCAGGAGAAATATGTTCCAACAGAATTCCAAACAAAAAGTAAATATAATGTAATACCTCAGTATGAAAGGGAAGCTATTGAATAAATTTATTTATTTTCATAATTCACTTGCTGTATCTCTATCTAACTTTAAATCCCAGTGATGTCAACAGGGGACTGCAGTCTATCAGAGAAACGCTCCTCTAAATATCTTGTAGGAACACATGTCCTGCTTGGAACTGCACAGAGCTTTGCTTGTGAAATGACATAATTGATACAAGCTGCAGAGAGGTGATAGTGCAGGAAACAATAGAAGAATTAATGAAATACCTTGGAAAAGCAAACTTATACAGCATGAAAATTGTCTTTCCAGCTGTGTGTTCAGCAGAAAATTCTCCAGGAATTTTTCTTAGCCCTGGGTAGCGTGCAAAGACAACACACTGAGGAAGCTCCCCAGCAGGCTGCACAGCAGGGCTTAGACAGAGCTTAGCGGGAGCAGGTTCCTCAACGTGGTCCTCTGTTTAGGACTGCATACTGCTTTGCTACTTGAATGTCCGATGATCATAAATTCATGAATATTCCATGAGAGATTAAATTTTAAAACAAAGACAGCAAGAGTGTTCTGAAGGATAGGCCTAAGATGTTTAAAAGAATAATTGACTAGTCTAAGCTTGTCATCTAACCTAGTCGAAGCTGTCCATAATGCAGGAGTGAAGGCTGCCAGAATGGATTAATCCTACAAAAAAACAGTTCCTAACAAAAGCAGAACTGGTAATGTCTGTCTCTTCCCATCAGCTATAGATGGACCCTAGAAAATAAGTTTATACTACATGTCCACCTTATTATTTTAAATAGCTGAAGATATTAAACTCGTGATAAGGGTAGGGATTAGATTGCTTTTGGAAAATAAAAATCCTTTTGATTCAGTATAATAGGATTGAATTTATTTAAACCGATCTGTTTCTAAACCAATCAACCTCAGCGCAAAACTCATGTGTAGACAAAGCCAGACAAAGGCAGAACTGTGCCTGTAACTTAAGTTTGCCAGGAGAATTTTATCTCCGTGAAATATATTTCTGGCAGTGCTAGAAGGAGTCTGAGATGTAAGAGTACTTATTACCCTACAGAAAATGTGTGACAAGTGCAGCTGACTGGAAAACCGCTTTCTTTATTTTTCTTTTCTAGGAAATTCAGACATTTTCTTGTTCTGTTGCAGAATAGAGTTAGAGGTGAGCAACTAGATGTGGTGTTGAAGTGTGAGGGGAATAACTGCAGCGCTCTCCACAGAAACCAGCCCTCTATCTCATAGAACCATTACATGGGATGTAGTCATATCTCCAAAGCTGAATGCCTTAGTCCTAAATACTGAGTCGTTGGGGACTGTTTGTCTTAAATTACTGTTGTTTCATTGGTCTTTCCAGAGCTTCACTTCCACAGGGCCAGAGATGAGATCTGGGTAGAGCTGCAAGTCCTGGGGCTTCTGGCTCTGTCTTCCACAGCAGCTGCCTGTCCTGAAAATCATCCTCTCAAGCCCGCACTGCCAGGCAGTGTGCATCACACAGGGCACACAGGTACTCTCGTAGTCCACACTTTGAGGGAAAGTCTGCAGGAAGGCTGACTCGAAACTGGGAATCAGACATTTCCAGGTTCCGTGATAGGAATTGTTTTTTTTGACAGAATCAGGTTTGTTCTCCCAAACATAACAGGTACAATGCCAGGTAGAGAATGCAGGCAGCGTGGTTAGCATTAGTGCATTAGCTGTCCCAGAGCTGCTACACTAGGACTAAGGTGCCAGGAATCTGGACAGAGTTATGTGAAGCTTTACTGTGCTTTCAGTGAAGGTTTGCTCACTTAAAGCTCAGGAGGTTTTCAGTGAAATATTTTAGACTCAACCAATTCATATTTTCCAATGAAACACTGTTTCATCAGAAAACATCTCTACAGTTCTTGTAGTATTTGATCTACTTATACTGCTGTGTCAGCATTAGCTGGTGAACAGACACAGAGAGAGGTAAAAACATCTCCTATGGCCAGATACAGCTTTTTAAAAATTATTATTTATTTGTGACATCTAGAGTTATGTTATGCCTGATTGTGCCCTTGGACTTTACATTACCAACCCTAATGACTACTGCTTCTTGAATGTTAGTGCTGTTACTTTGAAAGGAAATAACCCCCCATCCTTTTTTGTTGAATACACACCTGGCCACGGTAGCTTAATGTCTGCCATAGAAGTCAGCACCACCACAATAAAATGTATATACCTAAATGAATGTACTTGCAGAGTACAGACAAGAATAACATTTGTTTCTCTTAACTCAGTGTGATTTTTTTGTTTTCTGATGTTGGAAAGCCTTTCCAAATATGGTATCTACAGAATGAGTGCTTTCTCCTGGTTTGAGTTTTGTTTTTTTCAGCACAGCTTAAAGTTGCACAGTCTGACATTTGTGGGCTGTTCACACCACATACTGTTTTCAATTGCTTATGTTGCCATCTTTTCAAGCTTCTGTGCTATTTATGACTTCAGGGACTCTTCTAATAACATCCTTATTACACTCCATTATTGTCAGGAAAAGGCAGTTGCAGAACTTTGCTGATCATCCCACAGAAAAGGCAGGACTCTTTGCAGTGTAGGGAGGCCAGTTAGCCTATTTTTAAACAGATGAGCAAATCAGATCTGGAATTCAGGTATAAAGGTTCTTCTGATATTTTGGTACCTCTGTTTATGTCCTAGTCAAAACCTGAAAGGGTAATATTGTACTAAGAAATTGAGTACAATTTGAAGGTCTAGAGTAGTTTCTTTGCAAATATATCTTCATGGATAGGGATATCCTTCACAGCTAATATGGGTAGCTTTGCAGTTTACTACGTTATTTTCTAAAGTTCAAATTTATAATTAAATCCATCAAAGCTTGTCACATTATTGAGCATCTCTAACACTCTCAGTGCACACTCTCAGTCCATGGTAAACAAGAGGTCATTCAAGTTAGGTAAGCTAACAATGAAAAAGGGTGAAGGTAAACTGCATTACTATGCACTTGTCTTAGTGCATGTATGGATAGGTACTTGCAACCTGGTATATGATAAATTGCTAAGTTGTAGTAATTTGACAATGTATTGGAGTTCCCAGAGGTGAATACATTTCAGTACTGCTGGTTTATGTTTAAGGCTCTTCGGGCTCCTTAGCCTAGAGTGTGCACTTTAACAGTATGATGCTGTTTACAGATCTTACTTCCCTTTTAAAACAATGCCTACAATCTACAGGGTTAAGCTCCACTGGTAATAGAAAAGGGAAGTCTCTCTTATTAATAATTTATTTGGGAATATGAATGCTATTTGCAGCACAGAATGTTTTGTTTTTCTAAAAATGTTGTGCAGTGACTTCCCTTCTGATTGAAATCCATCCTAACATCATGATTTTATGTTTCTAATGATACAGAGGTTGACTTGTAGGATTTTCTTTAATCTCTTATTGGAAGCACGGTGATTGAGCACCATGTTGAAGGCATAAAGTAATTTAAAAACTAATCAGAACAGTTTAAAATACAAATACAAGTCAGGAATGTCTGTGTCTAAACAGTAAAATGAGTGAATGCAGTACATTAACCGCTCATCTACCCTGATTGGGTAAAATGAGGATATAGAGACATTGGTCTTCTGGCAGAAGCAATAGCCAACCAAAATGTCTGAGTTTAAATTATTGAGAATAGTCCCCATCCTCTTTGCAAAAACAGACCACTGTTGACCATCAGTATTCTTGTAGACCATGACATAATATATCATAAAAAATGTAATACAAAATACTGGAAGTCCAAGAATTTCATATAGCCCTGTGGATTGGATTCAGTCACTAGCATTTCCTGGGCCACAGTTTAAGAATCTATGGATTATTAAACCCTTGGAAAATTTAAGGAATTGTATAGTCTTGGTTTACTCCTTAAAAAAACCAAGACAGAATGTTAGCCTCTTCTTAGGTCACTATTGATAGATTTTTCCCCTCACCTAATCAATTGTATAAGCAAAGAGACCTTCATTTTCAATTTGAACTCAAATACTCCAAATTGTCTTATAACACCCATTTGGATATTTCCTTTGTGAAACAATACATTTCAGCATCATTATTCCTCTCTATCCAGACTTCTTATTTAGATGTAGTTTTCCTTTATTCTCTGTTCACCATCAGGTGTTAAAGAAAACCAGGTACACTATAAAGATCTTAGGACTTATACAGGCGAGAATGTGCATGAGACCAGATTCAGCTCTCATAAAACGCATTGCTTCTAAAACTTAAAACAAATCAGAAAATCTAGATTTTAATAAATATATGACAGGTGAAAATGCAGGGGAGAGAGCTGCTCTTGATTCTACCACATTTATAACATTGTAACTCCATTGACCTAAGATTCACAATGGGAGAAGGTAGATGAAAGCTACTCCCCTGGTCTTTACCCTGAATAAAATATATTTTTAGTATCAAAAAGTGTCCAAATGCCCATAAGTTACTTAGGATTCTGCATCCCTTTTACTCTCAGTGTACCTCAGTACTTAGCAACCTAAGAATTTTTTTTTTAATTAAACATAGATTCTTTAATCAGTTGGATACTGTTAAAATTTTTATCCTGTGTCTACTTTGCTCCCCATGACCATGCATTAAGAGGTTCATTCTTCACTATCCCTCAGTCACTACAGAGGACACCCCTTGAGTGACTCAAATTGCCTTTGAACCACACAGCTCTCAGCTTGATTACTTCTACAAAGAAGTTCACTTCCTATAAAAAAGAACTCAGTGTGTTTCCTTTTTCCCTTCTGTGCAGAGAATATTCAGAGTCCAAACGTCCAATCACAATGGATTCAACCACTTTTATTACTTTTTCCAAAAACTCGCATGTAGAGCATGAGTTCAGTGTAGACTGAAGAGCTGCTCTTCAAGGCAGCT
>NW_008824231.1:4357334-4365991 GCF_000699105.1 Pygoscelis adeliae | reverse complement strand
CCCTTAACATTCCTTCCACAGTGCAATGTATGTTTGCAAGTAGTTATGTATCCTTTTTTAGAAATATTGTCCTCTGCCACAGGAAACTCGAGCTCTGTGCCACTTGGATGCAGCGTCTTTATGTTATGCATGATATATTATCAGACAAGCTGAAACTTTGCCTGAGTATTAAGAGAGGTAAAAGTTAAAGGAAAGAAAGATGAAGGTCTGAAATAATAAGCCTTAGGAAGAGCCTGACAGAGCCCAAGACTGTAATATAGAACTGTGATTTCCAAGAGAAGAAAAAGAAGAAAAGAAGGAGGGAAGAAGGAAAGGAAGGAAGATATGGGTAAGGGGAAGCATTATGAAAGCTGTAAACTAAATTTAAGTCAAGATACCAGTGATGAGGATATAATACAAGGCCAGTCCTCATGACCAGAGTTGTCAGGTAACATGAATTTTTCTTCCTTGCTTCCAATTTGTACCAGAAAGTACAGGAAAGAGATTATTTGATCCAAAACTATTCTTTATTATAATATTTATAAAACAATTACAGTGATGGGAAAGTGGGCACATGATATTCTTCATCTATAAAAAACCCAACAATATGTTTACAGCATGTATATGAAGAAACAGCTTTCTTCCATTTGCAGACAACAGACTGATGCAGCAGCCTCTTGTCTCAGTAAACAAACATAAGCAAAAAAAACCCTCACCAGCTTATTAGTTACACAGGAAAGAAGAGCTAGATCAAAAAGTGTCATCCTCAATGCCAGTAGCTGGGTTGCAATCTCAGCTCCTCTAGGAGTGGTGCATTAGGAATTGGTAATCTTGTCACACTTGACTAATCTTGTCATGCAGAAATTCTGGAAGACTTATTGGGGTGCACCACTACCACCCTAGCAGGGCCTACTACAACATTTTCTTGCAAAAACCTCTGCAATATTTTTTGAGAGAAATATTTGGTCTTGATAAATATCTCCAGTTAAGAAAAAATATTCAAATAACTTGTTTACTGTTTTTGAAAAAGAAAAAGAAGTCTTAGTTGCAAAATGCCGTAATAATGTGTAGCCCATTTTAAAAAAAATATATTAGAGAATTTTAAAAATAATTAAATATTTTGGTGACATGACAACACCTGAACTAGAATCTTCTTTTAATTACCAGCTGGCAAATATATATGCATTTCTATATATTTTCTTGAGAGATGTAAAAAGACAAAGACATAAAGACAGGGGAAGAGGCAGAGGCAGAGATAGAGAGACAGAGACAAAGAGAGAGATAGAGATAGAGAGATAGAATTGAAAGGAAAAAGTGTTGCATACTGAACATTATTCCAAAGCAGTAAAATCATGTCCCTTTCTGGACAGCTCTCTAAGTGATGATTGCCTCGGTGCCCCAAACATAAGGGCATTCATTGATCTTGGAGGCAACTTATCTGAATTGAATTGTTGAGCAGAAATACTCCCACAACTATAAAGACGACATCACTTACAAAATCCACTTAACATTCATTCCATATTTGTCCCTGAAAATGAAACAGAGCTGTGATAAGTTTGGTGGGTGGATGCAGCAGACTGAAGGATGGAGGCTGCCCATGAGCATGACTTAATACGGAAACCACTGCTGGGAATCTGATGAGGACAGCAACCACACAGCCACACAGCTCCTCACATCTATCCTGAATTTCCGTGTGCCATAATGACAGTGAAGAATTTGACTTGTATCAGCTGCAAGCAGAAATGAAGGCTTTATCCCAAAACTCAGGCTGTTAGGGAATTCCAGACTACCAAGCCTGACTGTTGAGTTTTAGGATTTTAATGGGACTATAAAGACTTCTGCATTGACAGGACAAGGGGGAATGGCTGTCAGGACAAGGGGGAATGGTTTTAAACTAAAGGGGAGTAGAGTTATACTAGATATAAGGAAGACATTTTTTACACTGAGGGTTGTGAAACACTGGCACAGGTTGCCCAGAGAGGTGGTGGATGCCCCATCCCTGGAAACATTCCAGGTCAGGTTGGACGGGGCTCTGAGCAACCTGATCGAGTTGAAGATGTCCCCGCCCACAGCAGGGGGGTTGGATTAGATGACCTTTAGAGGTCCCTTCCAACCCAAACTATTCTATGATTCTATCAGCAACCTAAACTGTTAAAATGACATTGAATATATATGAAAAAGACTGGAGCATTAACCTAGACGTATGTAAGCATGTGTGTAAAGATGGAGAGAATTAGGGTCTAGTTTTTCATTGTAAACAGGTAAGTCTCAGAATATCTTTCTGAGGGAAATATTTGTTAAGTATCTGACTTCTGAAGTAATTGCATCCAATTGTAAGTGCATTCCAACTGCACTTCAGAAACACCCTGTGACAAAGACAATTTATGTGAAGAACAGCAATTTCTAAAAGTGACGGAGAAGTCATAGTCCTCCTCACTTAGCTCTGTGCTAAATTTTAACAATTTATCTTGATTGCGCCCAGGATTAATGTTCAGGATGTTACTCCCAGGATTTCTCAGTGAAAGACACTTTGATCCCTCTCTTTGAACCTCTAGCTATGTTACTGGCACAGGTAAATGTGTGGGGTCCTTGGTGGGCAAGCTTTAGGAAAGCAGAGTATTCAAAACAACGCATAATCAAAAAGCTTTCCCAGTGAACCACTTCAGAATAAATAGAAAGTTGTAAAAAAAGTCCAAATGAAAATAAAACTCACAAATAAATAGATTTAAACACATAGACTAACTTAAGGAAAATTAAATTCAGATGCCTGTCTTCAGAGACTAGTCCCCTCCAGCTGCTTTTGTACTTCAATAGAGGGAGGTCCACACCTCCAGAGGGAGAGAACTTGCTGAAGGCACAGCCTAGCTCTCAGTCTCTCCATGCAAAAGATGGAGAACCCAGCAAATAAGCTGCCCTGGTAACATGGAATTAATCCGTGATGAGCCATCTACTTTTTTCCCATTAATGATAAAGGGTGCTCAGAGGAGACAGTCTCCTAGTTTGGACCCCTAAGTTAGATACTAAAAATTAGGCAGAATAAATATTCAAAACAGGAACCAACTCGAGCACAACCACTAACTTCTGCAAAAAAGAAACACTTGATCACATTCATTAAATAGCTTAGTCAGGCCTACATCCTCAAAACAATTTAAAAACAACCTAGGGTCATAAAGAATGATAGATGACAGTCACTTTTGGTCTCGTTTATCTTTGTGAACACCTGCATTACTGACGGTTATGTCAGCAAATATACTTTGCAATAACACCATGAAATATGAGTAGGACCTTTCTTACGTTAAATGAATAGTCATTGTCAGGACAGGCCTGGGCTCTGATGTTCTTGCCTCATACTGTGGTATAAAGCAGCTCTGAAGATGCTATAAAAAAACACAAAAGCATTAACTAGCTGGTGGATAGTCTTCCTATGATGCTGATGGAAAAGTTTCTAACCCACCTCTCTTATATCCCAGAAAAAGTAAAAGAGCTTACTGTGGTGGGTCTGTGGTCCATCAGGCAGAACTGAAGTTATTTAACCCATGTTTCCAACAGGGGATGCTGAGGACAAAGTTGTCCCTGAAACTCCACCACTTTATACTTCATTGTATATAACCTTTAGGCTTAGCTGTAATTCAGGTAATGACAAGAAGCCTAGGTGTCCCAAACAGGCCATTTGGTTAAGCCTTTTCTCTAAAAAGTTTGTTGATTTGTTTTAAAGGAAGTTGGAGCCCTGTCACATTCACAAAGACACACTATATGTGTCACTTGTACAAGAGGTCAGAGAACCAAACTCAACCCCTCTGTCGGTTCAAAAGGAGTCAAATCCACATCTTTCATTTTCCAAAATGATTAGATCACTAATAACAAGATTGCAGGCTTTTCTGGCAGTCAAGATGTTCTTATGTTGACTAAACCACTGACTGCTTTGCATATGATTTATGGAAATCTTTACTAAAATATTAAACAATGCTATGGTCTTTTTGTTGAAGGCTGGTACATATTCTTAGTTTGATTATTTAAACCAAAAGAGTTTCTCAAGTTTCATGTTTTTCTGTATTCTAAAATAGTTTTATCTTTTATTCGTAAAATACCTTGTGATGTCTGATGTGAAACATATCTCGTAACAAATGCAAAGTTTATGACTTCCCAGTTGTTCCAGATACATATGTTTTTAACAAGTATATAATGTTTCTGTAGAATCTCTGGTTGCACCTACACTGGGAAAATCTAATTTATGTATATAAAATTTTGCTCTCTTTTTCTATTTTTCTTTTTCTTTTATTTTCCTTTTTTTTTTGTTTTCTCTTTTTCTTTTTCTCTTTCTCTTTGTTCTTTTCTTTTTACTTTCTTTTCCTTTTCTTTTTATTTTCCTTTTCTTTTTTTCTTTTCTCTTTTCTATAGAAAGTCTACGAGGCATGTAAAAACTGGTAAATACTTTCTTATTATTTTCCAGGAGACAAAAGTTTTTAAAAATGTAAGAAATACAGTTTCACTCAGTTTAATCTAAAAAGAAGAAAAATCATCCTTCTGAAGTGAATTTCCCAGGGAGATATTAGTGATTTGGGATCCTTGCAAGAAAGTTGTTTTGGGTTTTTCTTTTTCTTTACTCAGTTCTGCTAAGCATGGAATTGCCAGCCCTCAACATATTTGTCAGTAGCTTGGAAGTGAAAGCAAGATTGTCCAGACAATGTTGAATAGGCAGGGATTGGAGAAGGAGAAATTAATAATTAATCTAGCTACAAAAGGATTTATATTAATTAAGTATCTGGGCTAATAAATAGAAAATGGAATCCAAACAGATAAAACTGATATAAATATGTTTTGGAACACTGGATAAACAAAGTTTATCTGTTATAGGAAGAAATGTTACTGACAAAAGAATGGGATTTGACAGTATCAGAAAATTCCCCAAAGCCTTCAGCTTCAGAAGGAAGTAAACTTTGTTAGGAAGGAAATTACCAGAGAAATACAAGAAATCAGCAGAGCATATCACTACCATGCAAAGCTACATTCCTGATTTCTAAGAGTAAAACCCCTTTGCTAGGGACTAGGACTGATGAGCAGAACTCACCAGGGCTTACATCAAATTTGTCCTTAATGCACAGAAAGACAGCATTGAATTTTCTAACACAGGGCTTGGACAGAACTAGTGTGTTCTTGGTGTCCCATGAACATGCTAATTAAAGAGCTTGAACTCTAATAAGAGTAAACATTATTTTTTTTTCCCTGATAAGAATGCCTGAGGGGTAGGGATATTTCTATTCCCTATCAGGATCCATTTGTTTACCTGAAGGAACTAAATAACCAACCAGTACCTTCAAAAGCTAAATGGCTTGATGGCAAATCAGCACTTCAATCATTCTACAATCTACTTTTATCCAGTGCAGGTAAAGTGATATGAGCTCACAAAAAGACTATGCCTTGACCTTTGTAGAACTAAGGTCAGTCAGAGAAATAAAGAGTTCACCCATCTATCATCTCAGCCACCCACAAATTACAAACAAGAGGCCAGCAGTGGCCAGTGATAAACAACTCCCACAATCTAATAAATTGGTTAAAAAGGATGCTGTGTACTGGGTGTACTGCGCACACTGTCACATATCCCCGAACTCACATGGGAAGGACGGTTCCTCCACAAGAGTACAAGGCAGAGAGGGTAGAGGGGAAAGCTTGTGTCCTCAGAGAGATCCAGCCAAGCTAGTGTGAAGCTGTGATCCAGCTCTGGCCCTCAGCAAGGCTAAATAACATCAGTGCTCCAATGATGTGCTTTTACTGCTTCTAGTTCTGAAACCAGTTTTCTCTGAGCTGTGCTCCATTGCCTGCTGTACTTATGCCCAAAGATTATTTAAATATTTAGTGGCTGGTGAAATAAAGAAGCAAAAGCCAGGTTTAAGTGACAGTGGACAATGGAGAAGTTCTTGGCCCAGTGCCTGCCCCGGGGCATCCCTGAGGTTCTGTACAACCTTGGAGTATATTTGTTTTGGTTTTCCCACCAGTGTTTGGTTCTACAATTTCACACATTTGATTATAGGTGGACATGGCCTCACCTTCAGCTGTGCACAACTACTTCAGCTCTTCCTCCTTATATTGAATAGCTAACACAATTACCTAGTTCATAAGTATTTAAAACATATATCAGCTTACCCTGAAGACTCTAGGATTTTATATATCTTTAAAATCCTTAAGGTGCTTGACAAAAAGTTTTAGTAACGTTAATAATCAATGTTCCATGTCATAAACCACTGTCCATGCAGCTAAGGGCTAGTACTCTTTTTAGAGCACCAGCCTCAGCTATGTTCCTTGTAAGGACTTGTGTACTTCTGTTAGACCTTTTAAAGCAAAGGCCTTGGCTCTGCAAAGAAGATGCCAGGTCTCAGCAGAGTTACTAAATAACAATTGTGCCTTATCACACAATCATGTAAGGCACACAGCATGAGCGCGTGAGCATCTGCCACCCCACTGTAAAATGGTAAATGAATTACATAGAAAGGCATAGGGAGTAACATCCTAAATACTTTATAGTCCTGCCATTTATTGCCTCATCTATAATGCAAAGGAAATTAGTGGTCAGAGCCTGGATGTGCCAAATCTTACTGAGAATGGCAGCAATTCAGAAAGGAAAAGAAAATTTAGAACGATAAAATGAACCAAGCCATTCATTGCTATGAGTAAAACTCCAGTACAAGTAATAATGCTACTGTTTGGACTGTGTTGATGAGGCAATTTCCTATTAGAAGGAAATAAAGATTTCCCAGGATGCCTTGCCTGGACAATAAGAACTGTCCCATAGACCAGCAGAGACACCTTCCCCATGCAGTATTAAATAGTTCCATTCTAGTGTCTAAAAATCGTCAGAGTTCCCCACGAAATCTAAAGACAGAAACATTTTGAACCATTCAAAATAATGTTCTTTGACAGTCAAAATCTCTTCTGAGATTCTGAGTCTTGAGAAACATATACTATACTAAATATACTATACTAAATGAAGGAGAAAAAGGTGGTTTGACAGTGTATCCCACAATATTCTTGTTTCCAAATTGTACTTTTACAGTCTGAATGGGTGGACAACCAGATGGATAAAAAAATCATTGCATAATCATGCTCAGAAGGTGGTGATTAGTCGGATGTTCTCTACGTGGAGCCCGGTAACAAGCGCAGTACCACAGAGCTCTGTCCTGGGACTGTCCCATTTAATATCGTTGTCAGGGACCAGAAGAAAATGAGAGTGTATTCTCAACAAGTTTGCATATGGCACTCCTCAGGGGGGACTAGTAGATGGGCTCTAGGGCTCCACTGCCATTTAAAGGCATCCAAGACATGCTGGAGGAGTGAGTTAGCAGGAAACTAAAGAAATTCAATAAGGACAAATGCAAAGCTCCTCACCTGCTAAGAACAAGCCCCTGCAACAGCACAGGCTGGACACTGCTTGCCTGGAAAGCAGCTCTGCAGGAAAGTCCTTGGGGGTCCTGCTGGGCACCAGTGCTGAACATGGGCCCATAGGGTGCCCTGGAAACAAAAAGGTTAACAGCATCCTGGGCTGTATTTACAGGGCAGAGCCAGGAGATCCAGGCAAGGGAATATCCTCCTCTACTCATCACTTGTTAGATCATAGACACAGTGCCCAGTTTCGGGCTCCATGCTACAGGGAAGACACTGGTAAACTGGAGAGAGTTCAGTGGAAGATACTAAGATGGTGGGGGCTGGAGCACTTGTCCTGTGAGGAGAGGCTGGGGGAGCTGGGCTTGTTCAGCCTGGAGCAGAGACAGTTTTGGGGGCACGAAACAGCAGCCCCCAGTGACCAAGGGGAAGTTATCGAGGAGCTGTAACTGTAGCTGAGCTTTTCACAGCACTGAACTGAGGGACAAGAGACAATGGGTAGAAATAGAAGCAATAGAGGTTCAGACTGGAGAAACTTTTTGCCCATGAGGACAGTTAAGCACTGGCATTGACTACCCAGAGAGGTTGTGCAGTCTCCATTCCTGGAGGTTTTTAGGCCTTGACTACATGAAGCCCTGAAAAGCCTGGTCAGATGTCTTGGGGACCCTGGTTGGAGCAAAAGGTTCTACTAGACACCTCCTAAAATCCTTTCCAACCTGCATTCGCTGACCAGACCTGTCCCACAGGGAAGTCTGCTGCCTCCCTGGGGCCCAGGTCAGAGACATTACTAGGAAGCTCCCTAGTCTGGTACGGTCTACCAACTACTACCCGCTGTTGGTTATACAGGCTGGCAGCAATGAGGTTGCAGAGAGAATTCTTGAGGTGATCAAAAGGGACTTCAGGGCACTGGGGTGACTGGTTGAAGGATCAGGAGCACAGGTAGTGTTTTCCTCAATCCCTACAGTGGCAGGGAAGGACACTGGAAGGAACAGGAAAACACACCTGATCAACACGTGGCTCAGGGGCTGGTCCCATCAGAGGAATTTTGGCTTTTTTGATCATGGGGAGGTTTACACGGCACCGGGCCTGCTGGCGACAGATGGAGTCCAGCTGTCTCACAGGGGGAAAAGGGTCATTGCTTGTGAATTGGCAGGGCTCATTGAGAGGGCTTTAAACTAGGTTTGAAGGGGGAAGGGGATAAAACCAGACTCACTAGAGATGAGCCTAGGGGGTGGAATACGGATGCTGGGGGCGAAATCGATAGCCCAGCTCAAGTGCATCTACACCAATGCACGCAGCATGGG
>NW_008824231.1:4353928-4354893 GCF_000699105.1 Pygoscelis adeliae | reverse complement strand
GTAGATGCGGCGCTTAGGGACATGGTTTAGTGGGCATGGTGGTGTTGGGTTGATGGTTGGACTCGATGATTTTGGAGGTCTCTTCCAACCTTAATGATTCTATGATTCTGTGATTCTATGATTATCTTGTGATCCTATGATTCTCTAATTTATAATGTAGAAGAAAAACCCATGGTTTTAATATGAAGAAATGAAAAATCAAAATGCTCAGTTTCAATAAGGGAAATGAAACTGTTGTTGTTTCTGAAACATTTATTACCTTTTAATTTCAATTCATATTTCAGCAAAATCATCAAATTCCCAGAGGAAGTTTTGATGCTAATGGACCTGCAATCTCAGATTGAGGACTGTCCTTTAGGAAATTTTCAAATGGTTCCCATGGTAATTATTTACATCAGGAAAAGGGACCTTAGTTTGCTGAGTGTTTTATTAACATAGATTGGAAGTGATCGCTGCATGAGAAAACTACTAATCTTAAAGACACATAGGAGATAACTGGGGGAGACAGGAGTCTGACAGGGGAGATCAATGCATTTAAAATTTAACTTGTCTCTGCATAACTTGGCTGCATGCTAGAAGCACTGTATCAGAAATAATGTGGCCAGCAGGAGTAGGGAAGTGATCGTGCCCCTGTACTCAGCACTGGTGAGGCCACACCTCAAATACTGTGTTCAGTTTTGGGCCCCTCACTACAAGAAGGACGTCGAGGTGTTAGAGTGTGCCCAGAGAAGGGCAACGAGGCTGGTGAGGGGTCTGGAGAACAAGTCTTATGAGGAGCGGCTGAGGGAGCTGGGGTTGTTTAGCCTGGAGAAAAGGAGGCTGAAGGGAGACCTCATCGCTCTCTACAACTACCTGAAAGGAGGCTGTAGCGAGGTGGGTGTCAGTCTCTTCTCCCAAGTAACTGACAAAAGGACGAGAGGAAATGGCCTCAAGTTGCGCCAGGGGAGGTTTAGATTGGACGTGAG
>NW_008824231.1:4352561-4353857 GCF_000699105.1 Pygoscelis adeliae | reverse complement strand
GGAAGTATTTAAAAGACGTGTAGATGAGGCGCTTCGGGACATGGTTTAGTAGGCATGGTGGTGTTGGGTTGACGGTTGGACTCGATGATCTTGGAGGTCTCTTCCAACCTTAATGATTCTATGATTCTATGATTACTTCTGGCAACATGACTCTCAGAACTGGTAGCTTCAGGAGCTGTTTGGGTTTTTTCTGACCACATCTGTTAGTTCTTTATGAAATCTGTAGGAAAACATAAAGAGGAAAATCACATCCCAGTGGCTGGAACTTTTCTTTTTTTTTCTTCATGTGGCCAGAGGCAGGAAAAACAAGAGTTTGAGATTTCCCTGTTTCCTTCTTCCTTTACACTAATGAGCGACCCACCGAACAGTTGCATTCACAAAGTGGAAAATAAGGTTTGTTTTCAGTGATCTGATGAAAGCAGCTTTGTGACAGAAAATATTTAAGTCTTCTTTCTGAAGCAGTTCAGCAGTGCTTCAGGAAAGCCGGCTGGAATAGGCCTACTCTTAGTCCTTCTCCACTTCTGTTCTTCAGAGGAGACCCTCCTTCACAATGTCTTTCTGTCTCCTGTTGGAGCTGTGTTGGGTTGATGGTTGGACTCGATGATTTTGGAGGTCTCTTCCAACCTTAATGATTCTATGATTCTATGATTCTATGATTATCTTGTGATCCTATGATTCTCTAATTTATAATGTAGAAGAAAAACCCATGGTTTTAATATGAAGAAATGAAAAATCAAAATGCTCAGTTTCAATAAGGGAAATGAAACTGTTGTTGTTTCTAAAACATTTATTACCTTTTAATTTCAATTCATATTTCAGCAAAATCATCAAATTCCCAGAGGAAGTTTTGATGCTAATGGACCTGCAATCTCAGATTGAGGACTGTCCTTTAGGAAATTTTCAAATGGTTCCCATGGTAATTATTTACATCAGGAAAAGGGACCTTAGTTTGCTGAGTGTTTTATTAACATAGATTGGAAGTGATCGCTGCATGAGAAAACTACTAATCTTAAAGACACATAGGAGATAACTGGGGGAGACAGGAGTCTGACAGGGGAGATCAATGCATTTAAAATTTAACTTGTCTCTGCATAACTTGGCTGCATGCTAGAAGCACTGTATCAGAAATAATGTGGCCAGCAGGAGTAGGGAAGTGATCGTGCCCCTGTACTCAGCACTGGTGAGGCCACACCTCAAATACTGTGTTCAGTTTTGGGCCCCTCACTACAAGAAGGACGTCGAGGTGTTAGAGTGTGCCCAGAGAAGGGCAACGAGGCTGGTGAGGGGTCTGGAGAA
>NW_008824231.1:4340893-4352420 GCF_000699105.1 Pygoscelis adeliae | reverse complement strand
AGAGGAAATGGCCTCAAGGTGCGCCAGGGGAGGTTTAGATTGGATGTGAGGAAAAATTTCTTTACTGAAAGAGTGTTTAAACATTGGACCAGGCTGCCCAGGGAAGTGGTTGGGTCACCATCCCTGGAAGTATTTAAAAGACGTGTAGATGAGGCGCTTCGGGACATGGTTTAGTAGGCATGGTGGTGTTGGGTTGACGGTTGGACTCGATGATCTTGGAGGTCTCTTCCAACCTTAATGATTCTATGATTCTATGATTACTTCTGGCAACATGACTCTCAGAACTGGTAGCTTCAGGAGCTGTTTGGGTTTTTTCTGACCACATCTGTTAGTTCTTTATGAAATCTGTAGGAAAACATAAAGAGGAAAATCTCATCCCAGTGGCTGGAACTTTTCTTTTTTTTTCTTCATGTGGCCAGAGGCAGGAAAAACAAGAGTTTGAGATTTCCCTGTTTCCTTCTTCCTTTACACTAATGAGCGACCCACCGAACAGTTGCATTCACAAAGTGGAAAATAAGGTTTGTTTTCAGTGATCTGATGAAAGCAGCTTTGTGACAGAAAATATTTAAGTCTTCTTTCTGAAGCAGTTCAGCAGTGCTTCAGGAAAGCCGGCTGGAATAGGCCTACTCTTAGTCCTTCTCCACTTCTGTTCTTCAGAGGAGACCCTCCTTCACAATGTCTTTCTGTCTCCTGTTGGAGCTGATTGGTAAGGAAAGCATTCCTATACCTGTATGGGAGCAAGTTAGGAGAGTCACATTCAAAGCATTATTCAGTCTGTTCAAAGAAACTCATTTAGAGACCTATGTTATAACACTAAGCTTTTCAATCAATGCAGAGAGGCTGGTTTCCAAGCAGTGGTCTGTCTACCTGCTGGAGGAATTTTCCTCTTTTGAAAGTCTCCCCTGTAATCACTAGAAAGGAATAGGTACTTCCACATTTTTAGAGGGCTATTTAGCCCACCTATCCTAGATGGTCATTTTAAGATGAGATGAATCACCCTCTGGAGATAGATATCTATAGAAAGGACAAATGCCATGATTTAAATACCTTGGGAGAGTCCTTGTGCATTTTGGATTTATTGATGTAGTCAAACACATAAATGAAAAGTACTTATATTTGTTTAGCTAATCCAAGTACATGACTAGTGTTTTTGGCAGTACACAGGTGGTAATCATTTATGAATCTGTAATAGCAGGAGATAAATACAAGCAGAGAGTGCAGCATCTGACAGACCCATACAAATAAATCTGTCACTTTCCTCCCGAAGTGTCCGACTTGTCTTTGTGCCTTAGTCAATAAAGTCCTCAAATGATTAAACAAGTTGACTTATCCATTGTTTTGAGAACACCTCCTTGCTCATAACATATCAAAGTCATGTAGAATTTGCATGTGATATTATATTATCCTCTGGCAGGCTTTTTCTTTCCTGCAGGAAAAGTTACCTGTTGCCTAAGAGAATCTTGTCTTCACTAATAGATTATGTGATGTTACCAGTGATTTTGGGAGGTTTTTTATGCAGACCTGATTTTTTTCTGCTAGTTCATATGTAGTTAGCATTGAATGGATGTATGCCTTAGTTCTTTATTCTTGGGTAGTATTTTAAAGAATGAATGACTGTGGTGGATTGACCCTGGCCAACAGTTAAGCACCCACCAAGTTGCTTGCTCATTTCCCCATCACTGGGATGGTGAAGAGAATTGGGAGAGCAAAAACTGAAAACTCATGGGTCAAGATAAAGATAGTTTTATAAGTGAAGCAAAGGTATGCACACAAGCAAAGCAAAAATAGGATTTTTTCAGTATTTCTCATTGGCAGGCAGATGTCCAGCCACTTCCTGGAAAACAGGGCCTCAGCTCACTTAACAGTTGCTTGGGAAGGCAAACACCATAACCACAAACATTCCTTCTTCCTTCTTCTTTCCCTGGGTTTTTACTGCTGAATAGGATGTCATAGGGTATGACCATACCTCTTTAGTTAGTTCAGGTTAGCTGTCCTGGCTGTGTCCCCTCCCAACTTACTGTTTACCACCAGCCTACTCACCGTAGGGGCAGCATAAGAGAAAGAAAACCTCAGTACTCTGCCAGCGCTGTTCAACAATAGCCAACACATTGATGTGTTGTTAACACTGGTTTAGTTACAAATCCAAAACACGACAGCATACAGGTAGCTATTAAGAAAATTAAATCCAGCCCAGTATTAAATCCAGACCCAGTATAATGACTCACGTCATTTTTTCCTAGAGAAAAAATATGTTAATGCAAAGGTAATGCAAGCATGAAGTAGATGGGTAAGAGAGCTGAAATAGATGGGAGAATACAGCAGTGTAGAAGCTTAAGTAGTACTACAGTAACTTATGTCTGATACCCCTCTCTAAACAGGTTAGGCTGGAGAAATCTAAATTGATAGTCAGCTTTTTCAAGGTGTTGAGCATCTTATGAAATTTATCTGGTATATGACGTAGATTCTGGAACTTTGTTCTGCAAAATAAGGAATTCTGGAACTTGACTATGTTGTTTATTAAGAACAAATATTTCTTCAACTGTTTAGAGCTGCTGTAACCATGGTAGTCTAGTGATATAAACATGTTAGGTTTGTAATAAAAGAAGTATCTTTTATTAAACTATTGACAAAGCTAGGTAAAACAGATGAGCTTTCAAATATATAAATCTCTCTTCCATCCTTCTTTGGTGTAGACAGATATTTGTCTATTTTTTCAACTTTTTCAGGCATAAAAAGGAATTGAAAAGAAGAATAATTTAAACACCAAGGTATCTTAGAATTAATTAAACAATGTCCATAAATAACTGGCACAGGGACTCAGATGTACCACTTCTACTGCTTGCTGAACTATCATACTACCAAAGTCTGTCAGAAGTTTTCTCTCCCTTCCTTTTCTTACCATGTTCTAGTGAATATTTATATGTAAATCCCACTTCTATCATATATTCCTTTCATATATTTCTCCTCAGCCTTTTTTTTTTTTAAAGTTAGCTTAGATAGAGTCTACAATCAGCATACTGAGTAAACCCCATTCCTTGGATTCTATCTCTGTAACATGCACAGTATAAAAAACTTAAGTGCCTAATTTAGGGGTTTGAAGTGCACCCTAGGGACCACTTGCCTGAAGGTATGTTTTAAATGCTTACATTCTGTATTAGATCCAGCCCTAATACTTGGGGTTAAGAAAAGCCCTAAGCAACAGGATATCTTAAACTTAGGCTTTGGAATGCTAAACCTTAATTCCCACTGTGAATCTAGCCTCAAGAGATTAGATGACTTTCTGAACCCAGATCCTCCAAGCTGTGGTGTAGAAAGCCCGTTCTCAGCTCAAAGTGTATCTGAATTTAGATTAAAATAAATTTATTTCCATGAATTAAACTAGCAGTTTAAGAGGAATACTGGAACCCTCTAGCTGTAATACATAGTACCTGAGCAGTTTCATGGTCTTACTACAAGACACTATGGGGACATGATAACCAATTTCAGCAATCATGATATAATTACAAAGAGGTAACATTTTAAAAAATCTCTTCTTTCTTTGATAGAAGAAATTGCATACTTAGGAAAGAAGTTAAACCCAATAGGAATAACCCCACTCTCATGAATATAGGGAATGAAGAAACTTGAATTTTGTGTCTTTAAAAGGGGAACCCATCCTCCTCTGTCTATCACAGGCTTATCTGTGGTAAGATAGCTCTCAAGGACAGCGATACTCAAGACCAAGGCATGAAAGCGTGTTTCTCAGAGCCGACTGATGAAGCCAGCTCAGGTTACCATCATCAGGAAAGATGCCTACCTTTTGATAATTTTACGTGTATATTTCATCTTTCTCTTTCTGATATCTCTGTATGTCTTTCCATTGGTCTTCCAGAGGGAGTCAGTTTATCTACGCTTCTGCTTATGGGGCAAAAGAAATGAACTTTTGAAACACAAAGAAGATGCTACATTTTGCAGAAGCCTTGTTTAAAGGCTCAGCTTCACGATGAAATTACTACAGCAGTGTGGTAAGGAAACTTCACATCGCTGGGATAACTGTCTGTGTATGCTTCAGGTCTACTGCAAAGGCAAGGTTACAAGACCTCTTTCATTATGGGCTGGGAGGAATTATGTTTCCTTGCATTTGTCATGGGTCAAATGTCCAGACATAGGTATCTAGTGGCACAGCAAATATAAAGTAAGTTGTTAAACTATGATTGCTAGATGACAGGTCTGCATCTTGCGTATTAGGGCTTCCCCTGCATTGATTTTAATGAAAACTGTATTAAGCAATTACCTCTTTTATGTACCACACACTTTTCTGGACATTACAGAAGGTGTAACTCCTTAAGGACAGTGGAATCTTTTCCAAAGGAGCAGTTTTTATTATTTTTGTTATTTCTTGTTTTGCCCCAGCACCTGGGTAGAAAAGGGAAGTTTCATGTTTCCTATTTCAGGATTGGCATAAGGACCTGACTGCTACCCAGTTTATACACTTTTTATATGCTTTGTATGCTGCCAACCCTTCTGTTCTGAGGTCCCTTCTGCTCTTCATCTTTCTTTTTCCCACACCCTGCCCCCACATCTCTATTTCAATTTCATCATACAAAAAAAAAATATTTCGTAAATGAAAACAGGCCCCAACTGTCACAGGCATTCAAAGCATGACCATCATTTTTCACAGATCCTAAAATCTTTCCCGAGATCCTTGTTAAATCCACTCTTGGGAAGAATGTTAAGCATATTGTTGTGATTCTTTTCCTTTTTGTCTTCTGAAGTACAGCTTGATATTTACATATACTCCATATGTGACAATGTAGAAGGGCTTTTTTTTTCCTCTCTTTAAGATGGCTTCCCATGGCAATGTGGTTGAAGAGTTCAGAATGCTACATCTTTTGTCACAGTCATTATAGGTATGCCTCTTTTCATCTGTTCATCCCCATCACTCATGGGGAATAGTACCTAAATTCTGAGCAGTGGTCTAGGAGACAATAATCTGAATTTTAAGAATTTACATCTATAACTATGTCAGTTCCACGTAATTGCTGTAATGAGGTATACGAAGAGGCACTAAATAATACATAACACTCCATAAAGTCAGAAGGAATAGTAGTTAAAAAAACACTGAAATGTCTCTATGAAAGGGGACATTCGTTTTCTGTTATGACCATGGACAATGCCTAGTATTTTTTTTAGATATATATTATTTTATATAAACATGGTGAGATCTACAACAAAACAAATAATGATATTTCTACTCTAGCCTAGATATAGATGTTTTTGTTGTTATTTGCTATACTCACAGGTTTCTCTTTCTCAACTATGAGATGAATTGTGTTTCTTTATAGAAATTTTCCAAATTATGTGTGTGAAAAATTCAAATACTTTAAGATTAGACCAAAATCAAGGCCAACAATTTTCCTTTAAGCAACCCAGTGTAAATCCTGTTTCTATACGTTAATTATTTAATCTACTGAAACACCATCAAAGGTAAAATCTGCAATTGTGTTAATTTCCCTGAATGACTATTCATCCTTATTTTTTACAATGAAATTATTTAACAAATTGTAAATGTCTTATTTTAATGAAAGAGACATTTAGCAAAATAATTTTTCCAGCTTAAAAAAATTAATAAGAAATGTATACACATACATTTTTCTTCTTGGCTAAATAAAACAGGAAAAATGTTGCTGCAAGTGACTTCTCAGAATGAAACTTAAGTCAAAGGAAGAAATTCTTATTGATTTTAATAAGGCCGAGATCTCACTTACATCCCATTTGTTCTGTAAAATATTATAGTTTTATTGCTAGGGTGTCTCACTTACAACCTCATCTTCTACAGCCTCCATATCATATTCATTTACTACTTTTTCATCTAACACAATCAGTATTTTTAAAAGATTTCTTCGAGCGATTGGTCAGTGATCTTCATGAATAAACCTCCTTCTTTGAAGAGTTTGACCTTGCAAAACATTACACATTTTCTGAGATGTGGTGAGTCTCCAGAGCTCACTGGGAATTGACAAAATGTACAGTCATTGGCACGGAATCGTTAAAACTGAACATACAGACTGAAAGCATAGTTCTTCTACTGTAGACTCAGATGCTGAAAATTTTTCCTGTATGGCTATTTGATGATTTCAAGATAAATTAAGATGTTTTAAGTCTATTAAGCACCACTGTGACAGCCTAGTCTGAATTTACATATAGACTATTTCTTTCACAGATTTACATTTTGACTTGGGTGGATCAGTTCTCTTCCTTATATTCCCATTTTCAAATAAAGCTGAATTTGTCACTTAGCACTTTACCCATTTCAGCGTAACACCATAGGTATTAACTAGCTTATATTTGAAAAATGCTTTGAAGATGAAAACTTTGGCATACATGATTCAACGTGAAATCCATTACTACTAAAATACACACTTGATTTTCTAAAATCTTTCTAGCCTTAAGGCACTGGTGGTTTCTGGGAAGGACAGCCTTAAACTCTGCTTGGCACTCTAGAATAGCTGTTTTGAAAACCACTCATCTTTAGAAAGCTCACAGTGATGCCTACTCACTTTGTCATTTTCAAGGAAATAGAAGTGACTCTTCACACTCCTAAAGAGTTCCAGTATTTTGCTGGGCCAAATTATTTAGAGGGTAAGATTACTTGACCAAAGATTTACTTGACCTCTTATTTGAGTTTGAGTTCACCACTGAAACCCGTTGCTTCTATGGGTTTCAGGGTGCACTGGACCAGGCCCTACATATTTGAAGAACTTAAATCTATATGCATACATGCACGTGTACTGCATTTAGACTACGAAAATAAAGCATGCTACAACAAATCCTACAACACAAAGAACTATCTTTTGTCATGAGCTTATTCTGTTATTGTGATGATGTGTCTTAAAATAGAAGTTCTAACCATTTATTTATACCATAAGCTTCCTGAATGTGCAAGGAAATGGTATAAATTCTTCCAGTGTGACAGTTTTAAAAGCAGTTAAATAATCTTCTGTAATAAACTTGATATGTCTGAAATAATTCTATGAAAATCCTGTGAATCAAAAAGTATGCCTCTGCTCTTCTCAGAAAGATAAAATATTTACAAATGAAATTCAAATAGTTGAACATCAGAGCAAAATCAATGATCTAATTTAAATAAGGTAATCTGGTATTATATATTTTATCCACTTCATTGCATTTTCCTTGATTGTCATTTTTACAGTTTGTTCTAAAAGTCCCATCAACTGTCACGGGAATTCCCATGTTGCATTACCAAGATAGGTTTCTATGTGGTTTCAGTACCCAGGTGTCAATGGATGAAATCCTGATCTTCATCAGGCAGACCCTTTTTCAGTGGGTGGATCACTAAAGCCAAAGGACAGCCCCAAAAAAACTTTTCAGTCAAGAGACAGGTTCCAGACAGAACCTATTTGTGTGTGTGTGTGTGTGTGTTTTTCACTTTAAATGAAATAGGCAGAAGCTTACACAATTTTAATTGCTATGGACGCTAAAGAAATGGAAATATCTAAAGATTAACAAAAAATAATGTATCTTTAACTGGAAAATATTAAGTACATTCCAATCACAGGAATAATTCTTATTTAGGCAATTGTGTTTATTTAAATTGCCATAATATCAAGGAAATTAACCAGCCAGAAGCCAATCACAAAACTAGGGATTTTATCACAGTTCTTTCATGTTCAGAAATTATCGACCAGCCCACTCCATTTTTCCCTTCAGTTAAACCCTACCTGGAAACAGCTGTTTCCAGAGGCCTTACAACTTAATATGGCCACTACAATTCTTCAACCTCCAAATTTTTCTAATACAGCTAGCAGATTTTTATTTCCTGACAAGCTTCCCAACTTCTCTACTTACAGTTTTATTTTCTTATGTTACTTCCTTATGTCTCAGTTTGGCCTAAATCTAAACCTTTGCCATCTTTTTATTTTGACTGCAATTTGTTACTCCCTTTACCAAAGTCTTGATAAGAGGCATCATGGGAGTTAACAGTTTGGAAGAATTTATTCAGTTCCCTAATGAACCTACCCATCTTGCTGCCAGTGCTGTGTAGGTTTATATTTGAATTGGTCAGCCTTACACATTCAGCAAAATATAACGTTTGCACAGATTGTTATTTTTACATCAGTTAAACAGAGCAGATGATGGAATTCTAAAGCTCAAACTGAACCTTGTTTTAAAGTGTAATGAAATATTTATTTTGCTAATCTTGAGTGTTCTGCAATTTCTGTCTTCTTTTTTGTTATTGTCTTTTTTGTTATTGCTGATTAAAACTTCAATATATTTTACCAAAACATCCTTTTCTGTCCAGAATTTCTCCCCAAGACCTTTGATATACTCAGTGATGTCTCAGTCCTTCACTTATACTACAGAAATTAACTGTATTAATAACAGAGAACAATAACATTTGAAAAATTACCCTAACATTTTTTTCAAAGTTTTTACTTACCTTTGAAAGTGAATAATTCACCACAAAATATCAAAAATGGACAAATGCGATTGCTTAGATCTTATTTAGGGAGACTGAGACACAAAACAATGTAACTGGTTTGACCAGCATTGTATTCTTAGTTTGGAATATAATCCATAAGTTTGAATGAAATTTTATCACATTTTGATCACATTAATGTTGACAATATAAATTTCCAAAAGAATAAAATAATCTATTTAACAAAATCAGAAGGTTGTAATAAAGTATGTTTACTTAAAGGCACTTCTAAGAGTGGAAGTTCTTGACTTTTGGACTTAAGTGGGTATACAGATTGCTTGGTCTAAACAGTGAGCTTATGGAGTTGAAATTTTGCCAACTTAATTTGAATTCAGTGTTTTTCAAAATGTCCACTGCCGTAGTGGTATCCAATTAAGGAGCTATATTAAATTGCAGACATTAGGGTAGTGCTATCTGTTACTAATTCAACTTTTATGGGCACTATCAGGAAGTTTTATTTCTAACAGGTTGCATATATAAATTACTTATAAATGAAAGTTATCTAAGTACTACTTTTTACAATGCCTTTAACAAGTCTGAAATAAAGAATTGTGTTAAAGGAAATAGCCTTTTTCAGTAATTGTCTTTTATAGCTATTTATATAGATTTTAGACCAATGTGGATTTGATTTAATCATATGGAGATTATATTTGTACAAAAGGTGACCAGCAGTGAAGCAGTACACATATATCATAAGTTATTTTTAATTTCCCTTGCATTTCAGGTCTGGTTCCTTTAGCTATTGAAATATGAATGCCTCAAAGTGCATGTAATAATTTATCCTATTCTTAAGGTGAGGTTACTTTTGTTCAATTAAAAAAAAAAGTTACTGTTCTTTTTAAAGCTATTGTAATGAACATACTCCTGTATTAGCAAAGGACTTAAAGTGCACTGTTTTTTAAAGAACATTTTTCAGACACTATAAATTTAAAGCTATTTTACTGCAATAAAAGAGATAAAGTGTTGGATAGACAAAGTTTCTAACTTCTATAGCTGAGTAACACTCATGTAATGAATGCATCAATACTACAGGATAGATTTCAATTATTAAATAAATTAAGGTGTAGAATATTTATAAGTTGATGTCCACTAATTGTAACAAAAAGTATCTGTGGTCAGTTCTAGACTGGGAAGAATGCAAGAAGGAACCTATGTACTCAAAGAGATTTTATGTCTGAACATATAGCTTAATAAAGTGATTAACATTTTCTCCTCTATTTTTCCAGCTTAGACAATCAACCGTTTATCTTTGCATGACAGTTCTGTCTGGCCATGT
The DNA here is from genome assembly GCF_000699105.1 of Pygoscelis adeliae. Classification (NCBI taxonomy): domain Eukaryota; kingdom Metazoa; phylum Chordata; class Aves; order Sphenisciformes; family Spheniscidae; genus Pygoscelis; species Pygoscelis adeliae. The sequence goes on along the minus strand of NW_008824231.1, from coordinate 4,342,665 downwards.
CTGAAGTCCATGTCTGTGGGTAGGACAGAGCAATTAGGACATAAAACTTTTTTTTTTAATGACTGAGGATGCTAGTTGTACTTTACTACCAGATGGGATGCAAGATTGAAGGGGAGACCGTTAACACACTGGTTAAAAGATACCAATGGCCCATGGCCCAGGAGATTTACAGGGTCTCTGTCTTTGCTACTGCAGTTGTCCTCAGATTCAGTGTTTATGTATCCCTCGCAATGGCCTTCAGCACCATTTCAGAATCGCATATGCACTTTTGGAAAACAACTGGCTGGATGTCCAGCTGGATGCTCACCCCTTGCAGGAGCTCCTCAGGCTTTGCTGGTGTTGAATGAAAGGCAGAACTGTTATGGCTTGGATGATCAGTGCTCTGCTGCTGCATTCTTGTTTGATCCCCATGCTGTTTACCACAACATTTGCCTTTGAGCAGGGGAGAATCAGTGGTGGGCTTTTGCTGAAATGCTTCACAGTTTTGGCTGAAACGCTGTTCAATTTAGTTCACTTGAAGAGTTTGGAGCAAGGATGTTCAATGAGAAGGCACTGAAAGAAGAAGGGCTGTTGCAAGACATGATCAGTAGCTGTGTACAAAGCTATATAAGAACATATATTTATAGGCAATCCAGCTGGCAAATAGTCTTCAATATGTATGCAAAAGGGAAAAGGTCATAAATAGAGGATTTAAAGATAGCCACACTAATTTGCTTGTCAAGAAGTCTTTCTCCTGTGAAGTGTGACTCTTTGCTGCTCTTTTCAACTTTTGTTATTGCTGAGTGATATTTTGGTTAGGCAGAGGTGAACACATTTTGAGCTTATTTAGTAGGGGAACTTTCAGTCATTAATTCAGTAATTCATCAGAGGGAGGTTGGGAACCTGCAGAGGTAACTGGAATTGGAACAGCTCCAACCTCTGCATATCCCAGCTGACTGCTGTAAACTATTGTTCTGTCATATGGTAAGAAAGGACAGGCAGACAAGTGAGTTCTGTAAGGTCCTATATATATATTGAATTTAACAGAGTTTTTAAGGTGCTTAGGAAATACTAGGGAGTGGCAGCCAAATAGGGACTGAAGTAGGGTTAAGGTTTGGGTTTTTTTTGTCTTTTTAAGCTGTCCTTAAAATTGTAGTAGGTTAGAAATAGGATAGGAATAACAAAATCAACCAAAAGGGGCTTAAGTGGGGTGACCTCCAGCACTTGCACATCAGCAAGGAAGTGCCTAAAATGCACCATTATGGGGAAATCCCCCAAACCCACTCCAGGAACTCAACATGCAGGGGTGCCTCTCTGAAGTGCCTGTATACTAATGCATGCAGTATGGGGAATAAACACAACGAATTAGAGAAGTGTGTGTAGTTGCAGGGCTATGATCTTGTTGGGATCATGGAGATGTTGTAGGATGACTCCCATGACTGGGGTGTTGCAATAGAGAGATAAAAGCTCATTAGGAAGGACAGGAAGGGAAGACAAGGAGGGAGAGTTGCCCTTTGTGTGAGAGAGCAGCTGGAGTGCATGGAAGCTCTGCCTGGGGATAGAAGGAGTGAATCCAGGGATGAAGTTAGGAATGTTAAAGTCCAAATAGAACTGAATCTGGACAGGGATGTCAAAGACAACAAGAAGGGCTTCCATAAGCATAGAGGTGACAAAAGGAAGCCTGGGTAAATGTGGGCCCATTGCTCAACAAGATGGGGGACCTGGTTATACAGGACATGGAAAAGGCCAAAGTACCAAATGACTTCTTTGCCTCAGTCTTTACTAGCAACGCT
>NW_008824231.1:4321176-4336836 GCF_000699105.1 Pygoscelis adeliae | reverse complement strand
TGGACTAGATGACTTTTAGAGGTCCCTTCCAACCCAAACTATTCTATGATTCTATGATTCTATGAAATCTGGACCAGGAAAGAGGTACCCTTGGTGGAAGAGAATCAGGAGGAGTGGCTGATACACCAGAGGGTCATGCTGCCAACCAGAGGGACCTCAACAGGCTGGAGAAATGGAATTACTGAAACCTCATGAAGTTCAACAAGGAACAATGCAAAATCCTGCTCCTGGGGAGGAACGACCCTAGGCACCAACATATGCTGGGGCCACCCAGCTGGGAAACAGCTTGGCAGAAAAGGGCCTGGGGTCCTGGTGGATACCAAGTTGAACACGAGCCAGCAACATTCCCTAGCTGCCAAGAAGGCTAATGGTATCCTGGGCTGCATTAGGCAAAGTATTGCCAGCAGATTGAGGGAGGCGATCCTTCCCCTTTACTCAGTCCTCGTGAGGCCATACGTGGAGCACTGTGTCCAGTGCTGGGTTCCCCAGTACAATAGAGACATAGAATCATAAAATCATAGAATATCTCAAGTTAGAAGGGACCCATAAGGATCAATGGACATGGACATACTGGAGAGTCCAGTGAAGGACTACAAAGATGAGGAAGGCACTTCCCTCCTATGAGGAAAGGCTGAGAGATCTGGGACTGCTTAGCACTAGAGAAGAGAAGGCTCAGGGGAGATCTCATCAAATGTGTATAAATACCTGAAGGGAGAGTGGAAAGAAGATGGATCCAGGCTTGTTTCTCTGGTGCCCAGTGCCAGAACCAGAGGCAGTGGGCACAAACTGAAACATGTGAGGTTCTCTCTGAATATCAAGAAACATTTTTTTACTGTGACGGTGACCCAGCATTGGCACAGGTTGCCCCAGGAGGCTGTGGAGTCTCCATTCTTGGAGATATTCCAAAGCTCCTGGACATGGTCCTGGGCAACTGGCTCTAGGTGGCCCTGTTGTCCCCTGAGGTCCCCTCCAACCTCAACCCTTCTGTTATTCTAGTATTGTGTGACTCTCTGAAATCTGTATTCCATATACTATGGAATACTCTATTCCATATACTATGGATATATGATAATACTATGCAGTGTTTCTGAGAAATTGTGAATAAACATTGTGCAGAGGCAGGACTTCTTGGACTTCTTAAATAACTCTAACTCTTCTACTTAATGATAAGATAAAAATGTCTATTTCCCAGTTCCTACAGAAAGTTACTAGTCATTAATCTTGACTCTGGAAAAACATTGAATTAATTCCTACCATAGTAAACAGACTTGATTCATGTATGTCTTCCAGCACTTCAAATTACCCTTCATACCAGCAGGATGAAACATCTTTATACAGCTTTAATCTCTCTGCATAAGTAACTGTTTGCTATCCTTTCCCTCTTCTTCACTGATGAGGATGGATCACTTGGGTTTGTACGTTCCTTCTAATCAAGCTGTTAGCAAGCCCCTGTGGCCGTTCACACACTCTGGTTGTGTTTGGTTTGAATAATATTACAACATAATATTTCTACATCCCTATTAAATGCTTTGACCAGTTCTTGACATCACATAGATGCCTTTGATACACATCTTTGTTAGACATCAAGGTTCTTTATTAATTATCATTATTAGGCTTTGTGCTATTTTTTTAAATAAGTACTCTCATTATGATGTTTTCTGTTTGCAATCACTGGTAACATAACTACTTTTTAATTTACCCCTGTCATTTCAGTGTGGCTTTGTACAGAAAGTTTAAACAACTTCTGGCAATCACTTCATAACTGGAATGTTTAAATTCATTTTTTCCAGATCCCTAGTTAACAAAAAGGAATTCACAACAGATAGTTAAGGCATGGAATAAGGCAATAACAGCTCAAAGCAGAAGTTGTTGATGGAATATAACTTGATATTTAGAAATAGCAGTTCAATAATGGCCTATCAGTGTTGGTCAGTAGATGTTGGTCATATATCTTCCTTCTCCAGGCAGCTCTTCCCTGCAGCCACTGATGGGTTCCACAGGGTTGTCTACTCTTGGTCATTGTTTCCCAGTTTATATTAATATTGGCTGATCAACAGTCACTCTCTGAAAGTCCTGGTCTGGTCATGGATCTTGATTCAGGACTAAATTTGTCATGCAGTTTCTCAAGTATCTACATTTGACATTTTCAGGTGGTTTTTTTTTTTTCAGGTCTCCACATTCCCTATAGATGGTGAACTGTATCCTCTGACAGTCCAACAGCCAAAATGCAAAAAATACCCCTATTATTAGAAAAAAGATAAACTACTATGTTTATATATTTAATCTGCTCCTTACATACTATATAATGAATTTTTCTGCCTGGTTATTTTAATTGTCTAGTTCCTCAGTGAGTATCCTAATCACGTAATCAGGCTTGAGTTATTAACAGTGCCTTGTGTTCAGTTAATTCTATGCATTTCTAAATATATAATATGTCTTTTTTTTAGTACTACTGGCTAGTACCTAATGTCTTCAGTTGCACAGCTATAATACATTAGACCTAAGGTCTGTATGGCACTGTATGGCACTGTTTTAGCTTATTCTAGGAGGGTAGAAAATTAAAGAAGTTCTGCTTGTTCTGTAGTCATTTGTAGAACGGGGGGGAACAAGTACATTCTTAAACTACTAACCTTCCATTATTTTCAGTTTTGTGGTCTTATGAAGGTTCTATTTTTGTATCAAGCAATCATAATAATTTCACATTAATGTTTTTGCTTTGATCTGATTAACATTCCACCTTTGGCTTTGACAAACAGAACTCCATGACAACTGTCCACACAAGAATATAACTATCCACATCTTCAACATTATCAGAACTCCAGTCCTATTTTATATTATCAGAACTCCTCCTGTATCACAGCATACAGAAAGCAATCTGTCAAATAATCATATTACAGTTTCTACAATAAAATTCTATGATGACCAGTAACATAAACAGGGCTTCTTTCCTATAATTGAAGTATTTTGATTGCTATAACAATTCTTTACCTGTGCAATAATTGTAACATAGCATCAAATACCTGCAACATCATCACTACTTTGGGCAAAGCCAGAGGTGCATTACAAGCCCTCATACCAACATATTTTTGTGCAAATCTATAAACAGGAAAAGCTCCATTCTTGGCTTAGTCAATTCCATGGCACCACCATACACTGATCCTGGTTTCTTCCTTAGCCCCTTATTTCTGCATTACTCTGTGAAATCCATTCCTATGTAGCTCCATGACAAACGTGTACAAAAGCTCCATGCTTTTCACTAACACACAAATGTTTGAAGTATCAGACATCTATCCCCTGTGGATGGAGGATAATCAAATCTCTGTCAGAGAGATATACCCAAGGCAACTCTACAGAATCACAGAATTACAGAATGGATGATGTTGAAAGGGATCCCTCGAGATTGTCTCGTTCACTGCCCCTGTGCAAAACAGGGTCAGCTAGAGCAGGTTGCTCAGGGCCTCCCTGATTCAGGGGAGATGGAGACTCCACAACTTCTCTGAGCAATCTCTTCCAGTGTTCTGGAAACAAATCTCTAAACTTGGCAGAGACCTGGAGTCATCCCCATCTTGACATAAACACTGTTCTTTGACACACAAATTAGTGGTCTATTGCTTGTTAGTGCATGCAGACATACACCCACACTTACCTGCAGAAAGCCACTGCGTCAGCTCTACAAATATCAGGAATCAATGGCCATCCCTGACGTGCAGAGGAACACAGTTCTGACCCAGGCAGACTTCTGTTCCTTTATCTTGTAAGAGCTCCATCTCTGTCACTGCATACATAGACTCAGTGTCTACTACTGACATAGGCAGGTCCCTTTCTAACACCTGGTCAGTTTCTACTTAGGCAGAATTGTGGCATTCCTAGAGAGAAACAAGAGTACATTTCTGTTCTAATTAAACCTCACTGCTTTGCCTTCTGATATGTTTCAGAAAAGAGTGCTTTAATTATGCAGAGGAAATACTTTGAACTTTCATTTTCTAGAAAAGCTGCAGTTAGATAGAAATTTGGTATAGGATAGGAACCTCCACAATCCAAAAGAAGCAGGACACTAGGTGGGTTTCAACTGAAACTTTGAAACCCCTCCTAAAGTCTGGTATAAAATACTTCCTGACTCTTTAAGAAGTTTTACCTAACATCTTCCCTCAGTGCTTCCATTTTCCAAGCAAACTTCACTGTTGGAAATCTGATCCAATGGTAAATTCACAGATTTAAAATAAGATTAGAAGACTACCATTTTCTTCAGAACTGGAAATGAAGAACCTAATCAAAGTGTCTTTATTCTAAATATTTCCCTGGCTGATCACTTAAAACAGTCCTCAAGACTTTCACCACAACAAAATTAAATTAATTGGTTTATATGTCACCAATATGTCCCTGCAGTGTTTTGTTTTTTTTTTTTTAATTGGCATAATCATAGATATTGCTCAATTCTGAAAACTGTTTAAATATAGCTAGAACTATAGAACAGATTTATTTAGGATAGAGATACAGGTTTGGGGGTTTTGATATTTTCTATATGTTTAACCAAGCCTAGCTTTAAAAAAAAACAAAATAAACTAAAAAAACCCCAAAAAACTAAAAAACCCAAAGTAAACAAAAAAAAAAAATTGGAATTCTTGTTAATATGCAGCACATTCATTATTTTCTTCCCTAGCAGTTTTGAATTCAAATCTAGCATTTTTCCAATAAAGACATGCAAATATTTTATTTATGGGCTTTTTTTTTAAATGGCATGTCATTTCCATGGAACAGTTGTCTCCTGCATCTGTGCATCCTTTTATTGCTAGCTGAAACTTTCAGAGTTATTCCCTCACTCAGATGAGTATATTTAAACTATGACTTATTTATCCATCTTTCTTCAAGATCTGAATGTTCTCTCTCCCGTCTTCATTCGTGATATATTTGTATGTTTATGTAACACGTTGATGGGGGTGCAGATGCTGGTTTTAATTCTTCCTACCTTTGCTGAGCCAAGCAGCCGCCTCTGTGCTATGTTCAAGCAACACCTTTGGAAGCAGAGACACCAGAGTGCTTTTTCAGTTGCTGATTTAGTACCAAGTAAGCAGCTGAACCATATGACTGGCTGTATATAGGTGTATGGTAAAATAATGAAGGCTTTAGAAGCTGTTAAAACATGATAGTGATAACAATAACATGATTATACAGGCCAGTGGTTTTACAATGCTGAGCAGATACTGTGCAATGTGGAGCATTCTATCCCCTAAAAAATGGGACCTGAAAATATGTAGGCATTCCACATCCTGCAGGACAAGGCCAATATGGTGAGATATGGTCTCTAGCTGTTAACACTTCCAGAAAACGCAAGAACGCTGTCCTTTATTCTGAGAACAAAAGAGACATGGGGAATGCAAGTTCCTTTCACATCTTATGCTGCAACACATTAGAGATGTTTGAGATCTAGTTCTGGCAATCAGACCAAACCATGCTTCCTAACAGACATAATTAAATTGGCCTGGAGCTATAGCTAGAGAAAGAAGATTTCTTTCTAGGATAAAAATATACATTAATAGTTCTGTTGATAGCACTTAAAATATGATCTATGGCTGGACTTGAGTATATAAAACCATAAGCCTGTGAGTATTCCCACATGCTTGAGGTTCTTCATATGCCTGAGAGCCTAGCTAATTCATGGCCCTAAGCATGTTGTTGGATCATGGCCCAAATAGCTTAATTAACTATTCTAAAAATACTTATAATAAAAAAATTAAGAAATAAAATCAAAGCACTAAGACCTTTTGTATCAGACAGAAAATCCATAGCTTTATCCACCACCATCAGCTTCCAACAGACTCCTCCCAATTTTTCCTTACTTCTCCCAGCCACTGTCTCACAACTGCCCCTCACCCTTCCAGCCTTTGAAACTGCCACTGACTTTCCCAGATCCCTCAATGACCCCCCTCATCTTCCTTTACCCTCACAGCTCCTCAAACCCCATTCTTCTTTTTAGCCCTGATATCATACCTCTGCTAACCAAATTCCCAGCTCTTTCTTCCACTCTTCCAGAGCTGGCTCATTCACTTCTCAAAAACTGAATTTAGCCTGTGTTTCTGATGAGCACTGAGCTTGTTCTGTGTCAATGTTTTGAGCAAAAGCTGCCTTAGGTGGCCTGTCCAATATTACTCAAACCAAGGTTTTCTGGCTGATAAAGAAAGACTGGTGAACAGAAAAGACAAAAACAACAGAGAAAAGAACAAGAGAGGAAAAGTATATATTTTTTCAAACAGATACTAAGTAAAATATTGTATAATAATCCCAAACTTTTTGGTCTATAGAGCTGTATTACATCTTGGGATACTGACGAATAAGTAAACAACCCAGGCTTTTCATGGGATTCCTTTATTAAAGTAAGACCCCCATAATGCACAGATATGTACTATTACTTTTGCATGTTTTCTCACAGTCCTGACTGTAATACTCTTTTTAGTAACAGTGACTTATCAGCAGCATTCATCTAATCCTATAAAATTTTGACTTTTTGATATTGAGGAGTTGTCTGATTTTTGGAGAGAGATTTGCTGTCTGGGGCTGCATCAAGTCTGGTGACACTAATACGGCTCTTAAGGTTGTCAACTAGTTTGTTTTGCCTTAATATAATTAATTTAATCTTAGAGATCAAAATTTGATTTTTTTTTCTTGTATAGTTTACAATATTTGTCTGACAAATCATTTAAAATACAAGGTTTAGACAACATTTTTTGGGGGTAAGGTTTTCCTTTTGAGCTCTGTTTTTTTTCTTTTAGAATACTGTGAAGCTCTTTCACATATTTTGAGATGTCATGGTCTAAGTAAGTAATTTTGATTCATTGTTTATCTCAGCTTTAATCCTTCCTTTCTACTGTTTCTTTTTAGCCATTCCTAACTCCATTCAATCACTGAAAAAATCTGGATTGTTGACTTCTTAGTCTAAACTAAATAATTATATTTAAGGAGCAAATAATTTAAGGAAAATATGTCAATGTTTGATGGACAAAACTATGAAGAAAATGTGAAGAATTTCTTCTCTAAGTAGCTTAAAAGTAGAAATAAGAATGTGTGAAAATGAGAAGAGGAAAGTTTTACTTACCTAGAGTGGAAACAGTGACATTTCTTTACTGGACAATAGCCTGCCAAGTGAAAATGAGCCTTCTCCAATGTTTGTGACAATTATAATTGCAGTTTTACAAGTCCTGGGAAATGTGATCAGTCCTCATTAGGGGAAATAATCCCATTATCCATCTGGGGAAAATGAAAAGCGGCTACTTCTTATGGCTGCTCTGATGTTACTTTCCACCCCTGCTTTGCCAAAGTGCCATAAGTTAGAAGATACATTCTGGTTGGTATCACAGCATAACATCCATACCTTCATAGCAGTTCCTCTGCATGTGTGCTCCTTTAGCTTTAGTTCTAGATACAGTCCCACCCATTTCTCATATCATCATCTCCATAAAATGGAGTCCAGTTGTCTTATCCTGACCTAGTTCCATTTGTGTTCTTAAAGTTTCTCCTCTGTAGCCTTGGACTTCCAGACTTTCCGCTTTCTGCTTATTAGCTCATGTTTCTTCAAATCTGAGTCTGTGGCTTCGGTAATTTGTTTTCTCACATTCGGTGAGTCCAGAATAATGTAAGGTCCTATTAGAGATCTACCAATCCTGAAAGGCAGACAAGCAGCAGAAATTTGTTTAGTATCACAAAATAACTTTTTTTTAAAAACAAACTAGAATTTAGTAGTCAACTGCAAGACAATATCTAGGTATTGCAGGGAAAATTCATGAAGAATGGCTCGTATACTTGCCAGGTAGCAATATTAACTGAAGTGTCAAAATTTTATTTTGTGTGTAGTAGCCAGTTCTTAAAACGGCATCATGACACATTGGTGGTAGGTTTGAGGGTTTTTTTCAGATTTTATTTATGTATTTTTATATTGGTTATTCAAGATCTCCTCATTTATCTTCTGTTGGTTTTTTTTAATTATTGGGGTATCCAGTTCACAGGCTGGTATTCCATGAGATTTCTCTCATATCAGGCTTAGTAGTTTACTTGACCAATTCTCTTCTTATTAGAATTCAGAAAAGAAATTAAACTCTTCAGGCATAGTAGGTACAGTGAAACAGTAAGTCTAACTGAGCCAAATGTACTTTTCCCAAAAATACAGCTTTTATTTTTTTAGATTCTGTGCAATAGGTCACTTGGGTAAAATACTGGCTTGTAACTTGGCAGACTCAAGGATTCCATGAACTAAAACAGGTTCAGACACCTGGCTGGGATTCACATTGCCAGATGTAAAGTCTGTAACGCAAATATCTATGCGTGAGTTATGTTCCTTCACAGTTTGACTGGGAATAAACTTTTATAATTTAACTGGGAAACAGAACATGTCAAAGGAGGGTTTCATCTCGTTGCAAAATACCTGCTTAAAATAGGTCAGATGAATAAATGCTCTGTAGGTGTCTAAAGTTAGATGAGGTGCATCATGCCCTGATTCATTAGGTGACATGAGTAAGCTGTGAACTGCCCATTAACTCAACTGTAATTTAGCCAGGTGTTTGACTGACTGAAAGAGAGAAAAATTAGATGTTTTTGAAAATGAAGTCCTAGTATGGCCAGATGAAGTAATGTTAAGCAATGGCAAGCAGAAAAGATGGTTGGACATATAGATGAGACAAGATAGTATCATTAGATATTAGATTGCCTATTACCTTAGACACAGTTAGAGTGAATTTTAGTTCAGTTTGGATGGTCTTATAGGTTAGGCAGCTGTTTGGACTTATTCTCATTTTGCCTATATTATTTTATCCATCCTTAATTCAATCTCTGTCAGCAATCAGCATGTATCACTTCTTTTTTGGAACAGGAATCTATCAACTTGTAGCTTGGTCACAAGAATAACCACCTCCATTCTGCCCAGCGTTCATTCCTGTTTATATTGTACAGAGGCTTCTGATTATCCTTAATTATTATGTAATAAGATTATAGTAATAACACTGTACCTTTATAGAATCATAGAATCATAGAATCATTTGTATCTTACATAAACAAGGAGAAAGCCTTTGAATTTGTATTTGTTCTTTGAATTTGTACTTGTTCTTCTGTTTCTTTTCATTCTTTAGATTAGTATTCAGTAACCCTTCACTTTTTAAATGTTATTTGCTGTATCTAGAAACAAAGGCAGACTTTCTGCTGACTTACATATACTCCTTGTGGTAGGTTTTTCATCATGAACTATTATCCATAAAATGGACACAGGCCCCAGCTTCACATTATAGGAAGGAGACAAATGAAAAATAGGGGTTTGTCCATAACACAGTGTTAACAGCAATTACTTTATTTTTTAAATAGGAACATGGGAAAAAATTAATTAAAAACCTTAGTTCCACTCCACAGAGCACACTCACATATCAGTTTTGGAAATAAAAAACAAAATATAATTGTGTGTAGATGGAAAACAAAATCCAAGTTATTTTAATATAGAATATTAGTGTTGGGATCATTTTAGGAGTCTATCTTTGCCAACATTAAAAAATGTACTTTTAATATGTTATCAGCTTAATGATACTACTGGGCCTGTCAAAGAAGCAAAAATCTCAAATAGGATTCAAGTGTAAGATGATCGTGCTTTGTAATTTTTTTTTAATTTTTCATTTACTCTACTATTGTTCTTTAATCCTTTTGATGTTAGTGAGCTTCTCTCTCTCCTTAAAAAAAGGAAATGTCTTTTGTGAATTAGTCACTGATAACTAGGAAGTGGACTGTAGCCACCCAACCTGATGGGAAATACAATGGCAAATGGCAGGATTGCCAACAAATCTATATACCTTATGTAATATTAATGTGATTGTGCAGCGTATATCCCCAGCTGATGGTTGGGAAGGCCTAAAATAAATTTAAAAAACCCAATGAGCCAAAACAACAAAACATTCTTCTGCATAGTGGGACTGACTGAGAACAGATGAATTATTTTTACATTACTTTGTAAAAGAAATAGATTAGTTCTACTGTCCTATTGCTTCCTAAATAATTGGGCGTTAGTTCTGTGATGATTTAAAGAATCTTACATCCTGAAACAGAACTATGTGTTCATATTTCGTGGTTAAACATGTTTCAGCAACATATCATTATATAGTAATCCTTCTCCAATTCATTCATCATAGATTAAAAATAACAGTATGAACAGATATTACAGCTTAGTTTTACTTGCCACACATGAGGTGAATTACATTAGTAGATAGGTTATCGCTGTTTGCAATGGCTAACAGTCCCCTTTAAGCTTGAGCACTCAAAAGTTGGAATGAGGGTTTCACATGAAATTTTAGCATTTTAAATTTGAACTAAAACTTAGCAAACCATCCATAAAACATCATGCCAGGAACAATCACTTAGAATGAATCTAAAATGAAAAGTAGTCCATAAGATTCAAAAAGCAGGTAAATAAAACTGATGTTAGCTTTGTATTTTTGCTGCTTCTAACCTTTGAGTAGAATCTGTCTTTGTCTGCTTCTTTTAATACTTAATCAGTCTGAATTGTGGTTTAATTGTCATTTGAGTTTGTCTGATTTTAAATTGCAGAACACTGTACAATCTATTGGCTACTTAAATGCAACTTTTTCACTTTTCTTCTTTATAGTTCAAGAATGAACAATTAGAGAAAATGTATAGCCTAATGATCCCCGTTTTGTATAGCCTAATGATCCCCACTTTAAAACTTGCAATTTGCTTTCCCTTTCTCATATTAGTAGATGGGCTGGATTTTCAAAAGTGCATGTGATTTCAAACCTTTACTCCTACTGACTTTGCATTATACGTGATCGTTTAGTATTCTTCATGTTTCAGTCAAATTAGGACTAGAACAATAGGAAAAGACATGATGAGTTCATGATAGATTATGTATTTTCAAGTCTTTACTTGGCATCATAATAAAATACATCTACAAATCTCTAAAATAAAATAACATGCCTTATGTTATTTTGTTTGTGCTAAACTGCTACATCAGTTTGATATTTCAGGAGTCAAAGTACTGTGTTTTCATCAACTCCATAGTCTATTGCTCTTAAAAAATTATGTCCCATTCTTAAAAATAATCAGTAGATTAAATCCATCCTTCTGAATTTATATTTAAAGTGTGTTCAGGTTAAATCGTTACAACATAATTTTCTTTTATATTTCATGGAAAAAATACATATGACCTGGAAAAAAAGAATTAGGATATTTCATCCAGAGAACGTTATCATTGTCTCAGATGAATCTTACTGAATCTAGAGAAAACAACAACAAGTGTCTCTGGGAAGAAAATGGCCACTGAGGAGGGGAAAAAATCTTTAAAAACAAAACGTAAAGGTTGCAAGAATAAAATAAAATTAACATGAAATTCAGAAAAAAAATTATGGACTGGTAGAATGTAAAATTATTCTGGCATGAATGTTTGCAAGATGAAAAGTGCTGATTTAGATTTGGTACAAGATCATATTCAGGTTACTTCTAGTTATGCAAAAAAAGATTGACAATTCCCAAGTGTCTTTACTTCTAGGAATTTGTTTGAAAAAAGGAAAGCAGAAGAATGGCTTTCATTACTAGAAGCCACACTGCAAAAATGATTACAAATAAAAATATCAAATAAGTTGTTAACTCAGTCCGTACTATTAGTTCCACTAGGGCATTCTAGAGTCACAGTTTTAATCTGGGAGTCAGTGTGAACAGGAAAAAAAAAAGAAGAAAAAAAAAGAGAAAAGACAAAAATCCAAAACAAATCTAATACACTGAGAATTAGTCAGAAGCATGTCACTACGTTTTTTAAAATGATTACTGAGGACATATGCCACTCTCCATTCTTCTGTCCTTCACAAGCCTTGGATAGAAAAACTCTGGAAAACTAGCTCAGATCAGCAGCACAGTTTTGGTGCAGACGCCCACATGATCTTCACTGATCATTTGACGGTTTGTTTTGAAAAGTTGTTTTAGTGTGTACAAAGCAGATTCCTTTCTGAGGAAATTAAAATGGAAAACCAAATTTGCTGTGCACCACACTCCTATCTCTAATGAAGATGTAATGGTGCAAACCAGTGATTAGCCTTTCAGAGAACTTCAGAGTATGCACATGGTGGGGATATTCAGCCCAGGAGACCTGAATAAGTGTAATTCAAAATAAAATGTAGGGGCTGCTGCCATAACTATTGCTATTTGCTCATCTGCTCCTTCTGCACCCAGTTTGCTCCTCTGTAGACACAGCCATTAACACCCACCTTGTGTCACATTCTCCATTCACTCAGAAAACAGTTCAAAAAGTATAAGGAAATAGCTTAAGCATTCAGGAGTTCACACCTAGGGCGTGTTAATTGTGCAGATGGATCTGTCTACCTTAATGTCTATTTCTGCCATATCTCAAAAAGCTAGAAAAGATTATGTCAGATGAGCAAGACCTGTCAGTTATGGGTCTCAGGACTCTCATTTCCCTAAGGATCCGGGGCTTGTTTTTTTATTTTTCTTACAGTGTTTTTATATATTCTTGTCAGCCATTTGTTTGTTTGCTTTTCTGTTTCACAGTTACACCTGATATAGCAACAGTTGTGTGGGAGAAGTGCGCTGTACATTTTTCTTGTTTGCAACATGTGGCAGATTCTCTCCACAACCACGCAGCATTAACCATTCCTGACATCTGTTCCTCACTGTGCAGCCCAGAAAAGCAAGAGTCTTAGATTCACGCTGTTGTCTTTGAAAGCCTAGAGTATGCTGTCTAGCACTAGTATTTCGATGTGTTACTAAATCTGTCTTGCTAATGATTTTTATTGAAACCAGTCTTGACTAAATAAATTCAGTTGAAATGAGGTTGCAGAGGATGAAGATGTACCCAAGCCTGGCAAAAGAAGACTGACCATGTTTGTTCATTTCTTTCTTAAGATACATGCTTTTATCTACGGAAAAGAGGAAGCATCTGACAAATGTCTCACTATCGGTCTCTGCATATTTTACTAGATAAATATAAATACTACACCAGCAGAAAATTTCCATTCTCACATTTTCTCATTTCATTTCCTAATTATTCTATACACAATGGCTGCCAGACAATCATAGAGTTTTTTCTCTATTGTGCTATTGATGCTAATGTCTCTTGTTTATCGCCCAATTTAAAGACCTCAGGAGAGAAAGAAATATTTCTATAAAGAATTTCTTTAATACCTGATGTGTATATATATATTTTGAGCACATGGATTGAAAATTGGCTGAATGACAAGGCCCAGAGGATGGTACAAGGTGGGAAGAATTCTAGTTGGAGGCCAGTAACAAGCCATGTACCCCAGGGGTCTATCCTGGGCCCAGTTCTATTTAACACCTTCGTTAATCATTTGTATGATGGGGCAGAGTGTACCCTCAGCAAGTTTGCAGATGACACATAACCAGGAGGAGTGGCTGATACACCAGAGGGTCATGCTGCCAACCAGAGGGACCTCAACAGGCTGGAGAAATGGAATTACTGAAACCTCATGAAGTTCAACAAGGAACAATGCAAAATCCTGCTCCTGGGGAGGAACAACCCTAGGCACCAACATATGCTGGGGCCACCCAGCTGGGAAACAGCTTGGCAGAAAAGGGCCTGGGGTCCTGGTGGATACCAAGTTGAACACGAGCCAGCAACATTCCCTAGCTGCCAAGAAGGCTAATGGTATCCTGGGCTGCATTAGGCAAAGTATTGCCAGCAGATTGAAGGAGGCGATCCTTCCCCTCTACTCAGTCCTCGTGAGGCCACACCTGGAATACTGTGTCCAGTGCTGGGCTCTCCAGTACAAGGGAGACATGCACATACTGGAGAGAGTCCAACAAAGGGCCACAAAGATGAAGGGACTTTCCTCCTGTAAGGAAAGTCTGAGAGAACCGGGACTATTTAGCCTAGAGAAGAGAAGGCTCATGGGTGATCTTATCAACGTATATAGATGCCTGGAAGAAGGGTGCAAAAAGGATGGAGCTAGGCTCTTCAGTGGTGCCCGGTGCCCAGTGCCAGGACCAGAGACAATGGGCACAAACTGAAACACAGGAGGTTCTCTCTGAACATCAGGAAACACTTTTTTACTGTGAGGGTGACTGAGCACAGGTTGCCCAGAGAGGTGGTGGAGTCTCCTACCTTGAAGATATCCAAAAGCTGTCTGAATATGGTCCTGGGCTCTACATGGCCCTGCTGTAGCAAGCGGGTTGGACCAGATAGCCTCCAGAGGTCCCTTCTAACCTCAACTGCTGGTCTGGCTAGCTGGGGAAGATGTATCTCCATTAATTAACTCAAGGAAGGCTATTTAAACAACCAGTTGATCCACTTAACTGATATAGCCAGCTGATCCACTGATACAGTTGTCTACCTAAAACAAAGGCTACTCTCTGGTCCTCTGTGTATTCAGATAAATTCAGCTTTCTTTGCAACAATCAAGCACTCCTGAGTCAGGTTCTTCCCTGAGCTTGCCTGGAGCATGGTCCTTGCCAATCTCCTCTGAGCTTTCTCCCATTGTGGAGATTTGTTGATTGATCGCAATAGTTCCAGTAAATGTGCCTTGGAAAAAAGTATTTTGCAATAGTTTAGACCATTAAGACCACAAAGGAAACAGCTGTAAGAACAAACAATGGGACAAATACCTGAAAAGAAAACTCTAATACATGTTATAGAGATTTGTTTATTTTTATGTAGACAATAGATTTAAAAACAAAAACAGACAAACAAAACCTGTCATGAGGATTCTTATCCTGTTCTGCTAGCATTTCTTCTAAAAACTCAGATGTAAATATAATGGCCATAAACAACTAATTTTTTTTTTCAGACTGGAAAATTCTCTTTCACATCTGACAACGATTTACAGCAAACCTGGGAGACTTCAGGCCACTTTGCAAATTCTATCATGTCTAAAAATTAGGGTTTAGGACCGAAAGGGGTTCCTCATTTAAAACTGGTATACTGCAATTTTATTTGTGGGCTCCATTTTTGTAACCTTGTACAGCCCTATTGAAACTTCCAGAACAATTCACAGAATCATGATAGCCAATACATATAACTTCTTTTGCAAGCTTATAAATTTAATTTGTGGGAAATGACAATATGCTTAATGGACTATAGCTTTGGAATGTACACGAATACATAAAGCATTAGATATGACAGTGGTAGACAGGTAAATCATTCATCTTCTGTTTATGAGCTAGATTAACATGAAAAATTACTCAGAGATTTGCCCCACATTCCTTTTAATCTCTTTTTAGGTTTCTAAAATCTGTCAGTTTTCATGATTTTTCCATCTCCTTCTGCTAAGTAGAAATATTAAAATAGTCATAAAAATCATCATTTTGAAAGTCAATAGAATACATTGAACACAGAAAGTCACTTAGATGCTTTAGAAATTTCCTGGTTTAGTCCATGTCTTCTCTGTACATTGAGTCTGTGTTTGAAATAGAATGGGATAGTTGTCCCTAACAAGTCCCACCCCCTTTTTGTGTATTAAACTTTTTGATGCCAAAGTCTTTATAAACTGCTTTCATTATTCACTATGTACAGTTGATAAGATCAAGTCAATAGTCTTTGGAGATTTCTAATCATTATTACTCTCCTTTTAGTCATGTCATGTTATCCATAATGCCTACAGAGCAGAAAAGACTTTGATTTAATGTTTTATTCAAAGAACAAATGCTTCAGCC